>NW_027555847.1:701266907-701729407 GCF_003287225.1 Phascolarctos cinereus | reverse complement strand
AGGTACATGAGAGAAGATGTTTGGCCCTAGGCACATTTTGTGTTGGGCAGATCCATTGAGTACCAGGGATGTGATCTGGGGCAGGGGTGGAGGAGAAATCAAGATATGCTTGTTTCTCCTCTCTGGCCTCAGGCTTCCCAACCAATCCCAGCTGTGCCTTTCACCTGGACTCACAGTGAAGTTTGGTCTCCTATTGTTTCCAGTGGGAATTTCAGGCCTGAGCCACCTGGCTTGGCTTGTTTATTGAATCTGTCACACACACACACCCCATCCAGTCCTCAGCTGTCTCCTCTTTAAAGCAGCTATATTCTAATTTCAGAACTAACACTCTCATTTCCAGGAGATACCCAGGACTTCAGCCCAGAGGTCATGGGGACAGCCTGTACCTGGGATTCCTGCTGATACGGAAACAGGATAGTACAAGAATATCGGAAATATTGATATCAGCGGCATGAGTCAGGGCCTTCTGGGAATAGCACTAGCAAGGTGGGTTGTGGGGTGAGGGATCCAGAAACATGGGCCATTGGCAACCTCCTATCCCCCAGAGAGGGCATATAGGCCCCTGTAGGGTGGGGCTGGGAGTGACCACTGGGGAGGAATCTCTAGCAGTGAGAGGGAAACAGACCTTTCTGATTTCAAGTAGATTTTGGCAACTCTCATGCTAGTGTTAATGCATGGATATCCAGATATGGTTTTGTGTGCAGAAATGGATAGATTTGTACATGCTTGAATGTGTGTGCATATATGTACAAGTGCTCTCTCTCTCTCTATGTATAAACACATATAGTATATGCATATAAAATAAGAGAGTATGTATACACACATATTTGTTGTTGTTATTGTTCAGTCATTTAAATCGTATCTGACTCTTCATCACCCCATTTGGGGTTTTCTTGGCAAAGACACCAGAATGGTTTGCCATTTCCTTCTCTAGCTCATTTTACAGAAGAGGAAACTGAGGCAAACAGGATGAAGTGATTTGCCCAAGGTCACACAGGTAGGAAGTATCTGATTTGAACTCAGTTCTTCCTGACTCCAGGCCTGGCTCTTTATCTACTATGCCAGCTAGCTGCCCACATACAGGCGTATGTTTACATGTATATATTTGTGTCCATATTAATTTTTAAATCTGTATTTGAAGAATTTCAGAATTTGAAGGAACCTCAGAAGCTATCTAATTTAATCTGTAGCTGAAAACAAAATCCTTCTACCACATCTCTGGAAAGTGGTCATTTTGGCCTTGCTTGAAAACCTCTGATGAAGGAGGAGCACCCCACCCCTCAGGCCATCCATCTTACTTGTTAGGAAGCTTCCCCTCACATGAAGCTTAAACGTTCCACCACAGGACTTCTCCCTATTACTCCTAGTTGTTCCCTCCAGGGCCAAGCAGAAAAAGGCTACCCCCTCTTCCATGGGAGTCCCTTCAAGTGCTTGAAGACAGTCATCATATTTCCCTTTGATCTTCTATCCTCCAGGCAAAATGTGCTCAGTGCCTTCCTCACTTGATGTAAACTCAAGGACCTTCAATATCTTGCATGTTCTCCAACTTATCCATATCTTGTTGAAACCCAGAATTGAACACAGAACTCCAGATTAACAAAGGCTTTGAATACCAGAGTCAAAGATTTGCTTGTGTGGGTATCTCATAAGCAAAGGGGAACCACTAAGTTTTTGAAGGAGAAGGGCAGTTGTATCATTAAATAAGTGATGGATAAGGTGTACCAACTGCCCTTGATTAGTTCAAATTCTCAGGCCCAGATAAAGTACTTGGCCAAATACTGACAAAAATGGTAGCTAGGATTGATGCACCAATAACAATCATGGAGAGTAGGAAAGGTACAATGGGATTTGTTTAGACATTTTCAGTCATGGCTGACTTTTTGTGACCCCATTTTCTTGGCAATGACACTGGAGTGGCTTGCCATTTCCTTCTCCAGATCATTTTACAAATGAAGAAACTGAGGCAAATGGGGTTAAGCGACTTGCCCAGAGTCACATAGCTAATAAGTGTCTGAGGCTGGATTTGAACTCATGTCTTCCTGTCTCCTGGCCCAAGTTCTATGCATTATAGCACCACCTAGCTGCCTCTGCATGGGAATTGAGAAAGCTAAACTTTGCCCTGATTTTCCAAAAAAGGGGAAACAATAAAGTCTATATGTTACAATAAATTTAGCTTCAACTCTCACCAAAATTTTAGGTTATATTATCTAAGAAATGGCCAGGGAACACCTGGAGCCAGAAGCAGTCATGACAGAGAACCATCACTGCTTTGTCAAGAATAGGGCACGTAAGGCTGATTTTATTTCTTTTTCTGGCAGCAATACTAGACATAGCTAAAGAATGTTGTAGGTGACATTTTTACTAGCAAAGCATTTGACAAAAATTCTCATATTATTCTTGTAGAAAAAAATGAAGGTTTTTTTTTGTTGTTACTTTTAGACAATTGGGGTTAAGTGACTTGCCTAGGGTCGCACAGCTAGTAAGTGTCAAGTGTTTGGTCTGAGGCCACATTTGAACTCAGGTCCTCCTGACTTCAGGGCTGGTGCTCTATCCACTGAGCTACTTAGCTGCCCCCAAGATGAAGAGATTTGGGCTGATTAAAGATGTAGTCAGGTGATTTGTAATTGGTGGAATAGTTGGACCCAAAGAGTCACAGTAAAAGATTCAACAACAGCTTGAAAGAAGGTTCCCCAGTGGAGCATGGAAGGGATCTGTCTATGGTGCTATTCTCTCAGTGACTTGGATAAAGGCACAGATGCACAGAATTCTGGTTTCCTCCAAAGCTCAGCTCAAACATCACCTCCTATGCAAACTTTTCTTCATTCCTGCAGCTGTTAATACCTCCCATCCAACATTACCTTCTATTTACTATGTATTGCATATATTTATGTATAGCAGTGAGGAGGCAGAACACTGGACCTGAGTCAGGAAGACAACTTCAAAACCAGCCTCAGGTACTCAACAGCTGTGTGGCCCTAAGCTGGTCATTCAATCTCGATCTGATTTAGTCTCCTTACCTATAAAATGGAGATAATAACAGTATTTACTTCCCAGGGCTGTTCTAATGATAAAATCAAATATTTATAAAACACTTTGTAAACCTTAAAGCACTATATAAACGCTAGTTATCACCACCACCACCATCATCATCATCATTTGCACATTTCTATACCTATAGGATACAATAGATCGTAAGTTCTTTAAGGTCAGTTTTGTCTCCCCAGCCCCCAGCACACTACCTGGCAAATAGTAGGAGCAGCCAGGTGTCAAAGTAGATAGAACACTGGTCTTGGAACTCATCTTCCTGAGTTCAAATATGGCCTCAGACACTTAGTAACTGTGTGACCCTGGGTGAGTCACTTAACCCTGTTTGCCTCTGTTCCTTATCTGTAAATTGAGCTAGAGAAGGAAATAGCAAACCACTCCAGCATTTTTGTCAAGAAAACCCCAAAATGAAGTCACAAAGAGTTAGACATAATGAGTGAACAGCAGCAATAAATGTTTGTTGATTGGTTGATTATCAAATTTGTACATGAAATGAGACTAGGAAGCAGTTAACACACTGGGGCAAAGAATAAAAGGCCAAAAAGATCTTGGCATCTTAGAATATTGAGTAAAATCTAACAGATGGAATTGAATAAGAATAAGGGGAAGGGAAGGGAACCAACGTTTATTAGTCAGCTACTGTTTTCAGGTGCTGACTAAGCGCCTTACACATACTATGTCATTTTGATCCTCACAACAATTCTGGGAGGTAGGTGCTATTATAATGCCCACTTCTCAGTTGTCAAAACTGAGGCAGACAGAGGTTCAATGACCTGCCCAGAATTACTCAGTTAAGAAGTGGCTGCGGTCAGATAGGAACCCAAATGTTTCTAACTCTAGGCCAGACAACATTCTATCCACAGCACCACCTTAGTTATTGTTGTCGCTAGGCAATGAGGTGATGCCATGGGTAGAGTGCCGGGCTTTGAATCAGAAAGACTCATCTTCATGAGTTCAAATCCGGCCTCAAGACACTCAAGCTCAGTGACCCTAAGTAAGTCTACTTGCCTCAGTTTCCTCATCTGTAAAACGATCTGGAGAAGGAAATGGCCAACCACTCCAATATATTTGCCAAGAACCCTAAAAAGAATCAGACACAATTGAATCACAATAAAACCCTCAGGTTCAAAAAAAGTCAGTTTCACAAGGATGCAGTGGATCTAATGTGGCTAAGGAATAGTTAAAAAAATTAAAAAGATCTTGAGTTTTTTTAATGCTGTGAGTTCAGTGTAAGAGTTCCATCATGTATGATGGAACTTTCAGCTTACATTCAGAACGGACAGAAGAGATATCCCACTGCATTCTGCCCTGGTCAGACCACATCTAGGGCATTGTGGTCAGTCCTAGGTGCCACAGTTTGAGAAGGATGAATGATAAACTGGATGACTTCTACAATAAGGGAGTCTTCTTACTCTCCTTGGTCCCAGAGAGCAGAACTAGAAGAAATGGGAGGGGTGGGGGTGCAGAGAAGATTTCTGCTCAATGTCAAGAAAATCTTCCTCATGATCGGAAGTGAAAGGAGCAGCCTCTGGGGGTGGCTCATTAGAGAGACTCAGACACAATGACTGAAAAATTTATAAAGCACTATACAAATGCTAGTTATCATTACCCCACCATGATCATCATCATTTGCATATTTCTACACCTATAGGTACTACATCCTTCATTAGAGAAAGTTAACACTAGGATATGTAGTAGGTGCTTAACAAATGTGTATTGATTGATTGGACAAATAACTACTTGTCAGGATGGTCATAAAGGGGCTCAATCAGGCCTGGGTAAAACTAGATGGCCTCTGAAATCCCTTCTAACTCTGAGTTTCAGAGATTCTGACATCCTTGTGCCTTAGGCATACGGTCAGGTACAGTAGAGATTTGTAAAACTAAATTGAATTAATTCCTTCTCCTGAATATGTTTCTCTCTTTTCTTCCACCCTAGAGTCCTGACCCTCTCTCCTCTTTCTCCTCCTTTTTCCCCTTTGCTGTCTTTCTTTCTTCTACTCCCTCTCTCTGATGTCTCAGCTGGCCCAACTCTTCTCTGTTATATACAAGAAAAGGCTTAACTGTAGTCAATTAAGAAACAGGATTTGTGGCTGTTCCATGGCAAACAATTCTTTTGTGGTTAACCCCAGTGAAGACCCAGCCTCTTATCTCCTGCTTCCCTGGGAACAGAGAAAAACACCAGCTGTAGATTCTCCCACAGTCTCAGCCAACAGTTTCCCTCCTAACTGTCACCTTTCCAACCTGACAAAAGATTGCCCTGATTAGGGGAGGAGGGGGAAATGAGACACTAAGAGATGAAGAGACCCCTCTGGAGCCCACTGGCACTTGTACCATACCCAAACCTCATCCCAGCTTTACCACTCATTTCCTGGGTGGCTTTGGGCAAGTCCCTTCACCTCTCTGAACCTGTTTCTTCATCTGTAAAAAGAGGGGGTTGAACTCAATGTCCCCTAAAGTCCCTTCCAAATCTAACTGTGTGATGCTGTGGGTATATGGGAGTTGGTGTTTACGGTGTCTTCCAACTCATGGTTTTTGTGATTCTGAGATTGCTCTTCAGAATAGCCCTTCTCCAAAGCTCTGACTCAGCTCACTTCTCCCCACTCTCTTAGGGTTGGGGCTGAGAACTAAAGTGGGGGGGGGGGGCAGAAAAGATGCATACCCCAGAGAAAGAATATATTTCAATGCAGAAAACAAAATATTCCTCTCCATCCATCCCCTGGGGGTCTTCTGCATGAAAGACACTTTGCTGCCCCCATGTGGCTCTGAGATGCTATTTTTCATAAAGCTTTCAAAAAGACCCCAGGCTTGTCTATTCCTGAGTAGCCAAAAAAGCCAGCTCTGGGGAACACTGATGATCTCTCAGCCAGGCTGGGACCCTCAAGAGCAGGCCCCTTTATACAAAGGTCATGACCACAGACCACTTCTGACAGCCTGGTGTACAAGAAGTCCCAGGAGTCAGGGGTTCTTGCTCCACCGTTAGCAACGTAGGAGATCTTGGCCAAGTGGGATTACTCAACACAGCAAGCATTAGTTAGGCAACTACTGTGTATGGAGCCTCACTTTTGGTGCAGGATAGACACAAGCAGCCACTGCCTCAAGAAGCTTACAGTCCTTTTCTGATCTCTCAGCTGTCAGTGCTCTGGATAAGAGAATCAAGAGAGATGAACCGAGCCTGAGTAGGGGACATAGAGAGGACAATCATGTAAAACAAGACAGAAAAGTCAGAGAATCACAGAAGGTGCCTTGGAAGGGAGCTCCATGGCCATCTAGTCCTGCCAATAATAGCAGAAAAGAACCCGCCTCTATAAAATACCCAATGATCAAACAATTAATTCACAAATATCTATAAATCACTTACCATGGCAAACCCAACCTCTGTCTGAAGACCTCCAAGAAGGAGGAACCCACTCCATCTAGGGAGTTCCATGGCCATGGAGTCCAACCAAAAACAGAAAAGGACTCCCCTCCATAAAATACCCAATAATCAGCCAACTCATCCACGATTATTTATTAACTACCTACTATGGCAAGTGATGACCCAAACCTCTGCCTGAAGACCTCCAAGGAGGGATTACCCACTGTCCCTAAAGGCAGTCCATTCCACATTCCAGCTCTCATTTGGCAGGAAACTTTTCTCCCCTGAAATCGAACCAAAATTGGCCTCTTTGCACTTTAATCTATCAAGCAAGCAGGGATTTACCAAGCACCTGCTACGTGCTAGGCACCCGGTACTACTGGTCCTGTCTTTTAGAACCAGAGAACCTGTCTACTCCCTCCTGATTCTTTTGAAACTTAAGGACAGTTATCACTTCACTCCTGAGTCTTCTTTTCTCCAAAATAAATCCCCTCTATTTTTTCCAGCAGTCCCCATAAGGTATGATCTCAATGTGGTATAAAGAGTTCAGGATTTGGAGTCAGGGGTTCCCATGTACAGGTCACTTCCCTTCTACTTTCCCATCAACAAAATGGGATCTTTGGACCAGGTACTCTCAAAGGGTTTTAACAGCTAAATCCAAAGATGCTCTGGTACCAGGAAGAATAAGATAAGGGGAAAGGACTAGGAGAAATGTGAGAAGAGGTATATCACATTCATGGTGACCCCATATTCATGAAGGGAGGTATTATATGAACTGAACCATGAAGAAAAGTAGGAACTTCCACAGACAAAGGTGAGGAAGTCCGTTCCAGGAGTGGGGGCTGATAAGAACAAAGGCCCAGGGATCTGAGAAATGGAGACAAAAATGGAGGACAGAGGCTAGCCTAGTTTGGCCAGGAGGAGAATATAAGAAATGGGGGGGGAAGAGAAAAAGAAATGGCTGTTATTGAGATAAAACTGTACAGGTAGGTTGTAGCTAAACTATAGAGGCCCCGAATGCCAGACTTGAGAGGATATATTTTATTGGTTGAGGGCAGCTAGCTGGTGCAGTGGACAGAGTGCTGACCCTAGAGTTAGGAAGACTCATCTCTCTGAGTTCATATCTGGCCTCAGATATTAGCTGTGTGATCCTGGGTAAGACACTTCACTCTGCTTACCAAGAAAACCCCAAACGAGACCACAAAGTGATAAGACTAAAAATGACTAAAGAACAACACTTTATTGGATATACAATAGGGAGCCACTGAAGGGTTTCAGTAAAGGAGGGACTCAGTTTCCTCCTCTGTAAAATAGGGTAGTTGGGCCTGATGATCTCTAAGGTCCTTTCCAGTCCTGAGGTTCAAAGAATCTATGAATTCAATTCAAATAATGAAATTTTTATTGAATATCTGCTATGACCAGGTTGATACAAAAATACAAGGCACGTGCCTGCTTGCAGTCTAGTTGGGGAGACCAAGAAGGAAACAAAGAGGGGCATCTAGGTGGTGCAGTGGATAGAGTACCGGCCCTGGACTCAGGAGGACCTGAGTTCAAATCCGGTCTCAGACATGTAACACTTACTAGCTGTGTGACCCTGGGCAAGTCACTTAACCCCATTGCCTAGCTAAAAAACAAACAAACAAACAAACAAACAAAAACAAAAACAAACCAAAAAAGAAAAACAGAAAACAGAGAAGAGAGAAATATTGGGGATTAGAGCAATCATGGAAGGCTTCCAGGAGGAGGGCAGGGCTACAAATGTCACTTTCTCCAGGGGCACTTGCTGACAGCATCATTTCAGCACCAAGGAGTCTGATGGAGAGTTTAATCCTGAAAGGAGAACACCATTTCTCAGGCCTCTCCAGGCTACCTCCCCCTCCCCTGATACCCCATGGCCTGACTTACCTACCCAAGTAGAGCCTCCCAGGGCGGGGCCACTCAGCTCCTCCCCAGCCGGGCTTGGAGTTCCTTCAGCTCAGCCCGATGAATGCTGTTCCCACCACACACGATGACCACAATGAAGCCCAGTGAGGGGCTGAGGCGGCCCTCAGCCTGGAGACGACCCAGGCAGCCTGAATAGATGGCAGCTAGTGCAGCCCCACAGGCTGGTTCCACCAGCATCCTCTCATCATCTGTGGCCAGCAGGAAGAACAAGGCCAGGGGTGCAGGAAGACAGGACAGTGAAACAGGGAGACAGAGAGATACCAAGAGCCAGTCAGGACTCAGCACAACGTACCACTGGGTTCTCTCAGGTCCTCAATAGTTCCTTATGCCATGGCCCATACTGGTAGCTAGGTGGTACAGTGGATACAGCACCAAACCCGGAGTCAGGGAGACCTAAGTTCAAATCCTACCATAAATATTCATGCTATGAGACCCTGGGCAAGTCACTGTCACTCTGTTGGACTCAGTTTCCTCACCTGAAAAGTAAGGTTGATAATAGTGACCGCTTCCCAGGGTAGAGAGGTTACCAGGATCAAATGAGATATTGTTTCTAAAACACTATTTTTATTAATTCCCGGAAAGATTGGGGAACTCATCCTCCCTGAGGTATGAAAGACAAGTATGGATAAAGCATGACCAAAGCCAAGTGGTCAAGGGTTAATAGTGGAATGTCAGCTCTAGGGTGAAATTTCAGGGAAATAGTTTGAAATCAGAGGGCTGTTTTCAGTGACCCTCAAGTCATAGATCTGGGTGGCCATTCAGTCTGCAAGGCTAACCTTCCTATAGCACTCACCAAGGAAGCGTTCAATGGCCTCGACAGCTTCTTCATCGTCTACCACTTCTGAGATGATCTGGCACTCACGGGTACACTCTAGAGCCCGGGCAGCCACTGTCTTGGCACCCAGACTTTTTGCCATGCTGGGGGGAGAAAAAAACAGTGAATTCTAATGGGAGACCCTGGAGAAATCAGCTCCTCGCATGTGAGAAAGACACAGCTCACATATCATAGAAAGTGTGCCACAGTGGAAGGGGAACCAAAGACCTGGGGCAGGGGGCGTTCAAAGCCCAGCTCTGCCTCTTATTAGCTGTGTGACCTTTGGCAAGTCACGTAGGCCTCCACTATAAAATGAGATGGTTGGACTGGGTGGTCTCTGAGATACCACTACCTATCCTTTGAAGAGACCTAAGACATTGTCTAAGCTAACTCCTTTACTGTTCTTTTACCTATGTACATATGTAATTATGCTTAAGGATCTGGAACTGGAAGGGGTCCCAGAGGCCATCGAGTCCAATCCTCTCATTTTACAGATAAGGAAACTGAGGCCCAGAGAAGGAAAATAATCTTCTGGGACCAACACAATGCCTTGAAAGTCAGGCAATGCCCACCTGGTAATGTCAGGCAAGGTGACAAGTCTCCCAGCCTGGACGGCTTGGTTAAAGCTGTCAGCCCCCCGGGTCTCCATGGCGATGATGGGCACATCCTGCCAGCCCACCTGCTTCATTCCTGCCACCACACCAGCCAGGAGGCCCCCGCCCCCTACGGAGAGGATGATGACACCAGGCCGGGTACCCAGAGTATCCTTCAGTTCATGAACTATGCTGCCATTGCCTTCCCTGGAGACAAGAACAAGAGGAGAAAGGCCCCCATCACTACCATCGCCACCACCACTACCATCATCACCACTCCACCAAGGGCATGTCTGATGAAATCAGGAAAACCTGAGTTCAAATCCTACTTCTGTTATTTACTACCTATGTGACTGTAGGCAAATCCCGCTGTCTGCCTCAGTTTCCACATCTGTAAATCAGTTAGTCAATAAAAATTCATGAAGCATCTACTACATGCTTGATTGGGCACATGTGATTAAGCACCTACTATGTTGCTACCAGGCACTGCATAAGGCATGATGCACATATTAAAAATGGAAAGATAGTCCCTGCCCTCAAGGAGCTTACAGCCTAATGGGGATAAGAATAGCACCTATCCCCAGGTGTTAGGATCAAATGTTTGTAAAGCACTTTGCAAATTTTAAAGTGCCATAAAATGTTAGTGATGATGATGATGATAAAGAGCTCTAGAATGTCAGGGCTGGGAAGAACCTTAGAATATGGAACATCAGAGCTGAGAAGGACCTTAGCAATCCTTCCTCATTTAACAAAAGGAGAATTGGGACCCAGGCTCAAAGGCCATATTCATGGTCACACACAAGTTTGTGTCACAGTCAGGACTAAAACCCAAATTTCCCAGATCCCAGCCCAGAGCCCTTCCCATTGTCCCAGCCTGTCATAGAAGCACAACCTGGTGCTCAGAAGGCCAAGTTATTGATTCTATGCCCAAGCCCAGTTCCCCCTTCCCGGGACAATTCTAATGTCGGCAGCCCACAACCAAATTGTACAGAGAAAAAGAAGGGAGAAAAATGTCTGGATCCCCATAATGTAATCTGAATAGTAGTGAATCAGTTTCTAATGGGAGCTGACCATAAATCCAGGGACCTAAATGTTGGAGGCTCAAGGGACAAGAGCTGGGAAAGGGGAAGGGACTCATAGTCACCAGATCATTGGGTGGTCAAAGGAGGGAATATTGACCCAACCATCTGTTTTGGCCATCTCCTGGGCCTTCAGATTGGCCTCATCCCACACCTACAGGAAAATGGACAGAATTAGTAAATGAATTAGAAGGCACTTACTAAGAATCTAAGACAGAGAGAGGGGAAAAATATATATGGAGTAATCAGGGACTGGGGTCCTATAACCTAATCATATCATCGGGGCTAATGGGATATAGGAGACAGAGGGAGAAAGGTAATGTCTGGGTCGGGGATTCAGATTCTAAAGATCTTAATGGAAACACTGGGGCCAGGCTGTAAGCCAATGGTTAAAGCCACTTGGGGATTCCTATGGTCAGTGGACATTGGTATTCAGGCTGTGTCCCAAATATACCTCTTCTCACTTCTTCTCCCCTAATTTGGACTGAATTGACTTAGATCCCAAACAAGTGGAAATATGTTTAGCAGCCCTTTTTTTCCCCACTTCTAAACCATCCTGCAGTATATGAATGTAATGGAGTATTACTGTACTACAATGAACATGAAGTATGAGAAAACTTCTATGAACTGATGCAGAGGGAAGTGAGAAAATCCAGGCAGACAAGGTACACAATAACAACAGATGATCCATTTGGAAAGAACGACAATAGGGAAAAACCAACCACAACAAAACTAGATGAAGTTATGACAAATCTTAGCCTTAAGGAAGATATAAGAAAGTATGATTCCTGCCCTTCTTTGTGGAGGAAGAGAACTATGGGTGTAGACCACTACCTATAGCTGTTGGATTTGGTGTATTTGTTAGTTTTCCTGAACTGGAGTTTATTTTTCTCTTTTTTATTCTCATTAAAAAAAAAAAAAGGTGGCCCTCTGGGAGGCAGTGAGTGGAGATGCTGGGAAATGAGAGTGATATAAAAATAGAGGACTGGGTCTGGAGTTAGGAAGATCTGAGTTCAAATCTGTCCTCAGACACTTACTGCTGTGTGTGTGACCCTGGGCAAGAAATCTAACCCTATTTGCCTCAGTTTACTCATCTCTAAAATGAACTGGAGAAGGAAATGGCAAACCACTCTAGTATCTTTGCCAAGAAAACCTCAAATGGAGTCATGAAAAATCAAACATGACTGAAATGATTAAACAACACACAAAAAGAACAAGAGGAAAATGTCCTCAACTTTTTTGTGAAAATGGGCTGGAACAATCCTTACTAAAAACTGGCAAATGCTTTGCTTATTTGCTCAAGAAATATTTACTCAGGATGTGCTTGGCACCCAGCACTGTTCAAGGCTCTGTAGACAACAGAGAAGGCATTGTGGTATAGTGGGGACAGAACTGGATATGGAGTCAGGAGAGGAGTGTTCTAAAACTCCCTCTGATGATTACC
Source organism: Phascolarctos cinereus (assembly GCF_003287225.1). NCBI lineage: Eukaryota > Metazoa > Chordata > Mammalia > Diprotodontia > Phascolarctidae > Phascolarctos > Phascolarctos cinereus. The sequence goes on along the minus strand of NW_027555847.1, from coordinate 701,717,131 downwards.
AGTCATGCGACCATGAGCTTAAGCTTTCTTTCTCAGACAGTTAAGCTTTCTTAGCCTCAGTTTCCTTATTTGTAAAATGGGGATAACAATATTCTTTACATGTTAACTTTATTCAATAGAATTAATTAATTCAATAGATTAATTATCTATAGAAGTTAATTATTCCACAGGATAAAGGCAGCATGAAACGATGAATAGAGAGCCACACTTGGATTCAAGAAGATGTTGGCTCAGATCCTGCCTCTAACACTAGCTGCACAGCCATAGGTCAGTCTCTAGGACCTATGTGACTCCCTAGGGCTTATCTACTCAGTCAACAGCACCCAAACGCTAAGGAAAGCACAGAACCGTCTAGCTTTCTCCTAATACCCGTCTGACTTTTCTTAAATGGTGGTTGTGAGGCTTAGGCAAGATAATGCTTGTGAAGCCTTGAATATGGCATCCTAGAGCTGGTTTTTGCCCTCAGGGAGCTTATAGTCAAGTCAATAAGAATTTACTAAATGCCTTGAATTTATTAAACATGAGAGATACAAAGGAAGGCAAAAAATGGTCCCTGCCTTCTAGGAGCTCCATTTAATCCCAACAGCTATCTACAAACAAGATAAAGAAACTGGAGGTGATTAACAAAAGGAAAACGTATTGGGGTAAGAGAATTCTAATTTTAAAGCATTAAAGATCAAGGAGAGTGTAAACTGTGGGGCCCCCAGTGCACTAGCTCAGAGAACTCCTATCTTGATCACCCCTTCAAGCACTGGGGGGGCTCTTTGATCAAAAAAACCCTGCTGGTTTTAAATGATGTTAATTTACAACCAATGACAAAGATACTGTTATTTTTTTCCCCTTGTAAGTTATAATATTTGAGGGGAGAACCAGATCTACAATTTCCTTGGTGAAGGGACTCCCATATGAAAACTCCATCCACCATTGAAGATTGGCTACTGGTCTGCAATTTATAACCTCAGTGAGTTAACTGGGGCTTTGAGAGGTTCAGTGATTTGAGGATCATAGAGTTAGATGTAGAGGCCATTTAGAGGAACCCTTTCATTTCATAGATGAAGAACCAGAAAAGTGAACTAAGGTCACACAACTATTAAGTGTCTGAGGCAGGATTCAAGATTGTCTTCCTGATTCCAAATCCAGGGCACTAACCCCTGCACCAGCTAAGTTCAACAGTCACTCTTTTACCCCTGAGTTGTTCAGAAGTAAATATGAATTTTTGCTGTGATCTGACCCTGGCAAGAGGTCCTGGTCCAAAAAAAGAAGGGTAAGAAGAGGTCAGTGGCAGCACATGGTACACAAAGATGCATTTAAGTTGGACTGGTTGAAGTGCCCTCTCACCTAGAGGCAGAGCGATGGACAAAATGACTCTAGGGTCACTTGTAGCCTGAGGACCAGAGACTGGGCAAAGCTAGGAGAAAATTAACCATGGATGGGGCATGGCTTCTCCTGAGGCCCCTTGAGAAGGCCATCACCTCTACAGAATGAAAAGAGGACAGCAATACCTGTAATATTTACCTGGTCTCTAGTTGTTATGGGGCTCAAATGGTAGAAAAAAGAGAAGGAAAGGACTTCGTATTCCTTCAAATATAGAAATGTTGGCCATCATTACAGTACTAATTATAATGATATTTGTTATGGTTATATTTATAAATGTTATTCTAAGAGAGGCATGGATAGAAAGTGGGACTTCGAGTCAGATGGACCTGGCTTTAATTCCCATCTCTGATGTATACTGACTGTGTGACCCTGGACAAGTCTTACACTGTCTCAGGATCCCCAGGTAACTCCCTAAGACTAGCAGTTACAAGGCAGGTACACTTGCTTTGGTAGAGGGAGTTCTCTCACCAGAAGTTGTTCACACCAATAGAGACACAGGGCCAATTAAATAGCATTATACTTATTATACTTCTAAGACTGAAAAGGTTGAGGAGATAACAGGTAGAAAGAGAGATCCCAGCTACCCCCAGGCCCTGCCAACCTCCCGGTGGGCTGTGCTCTGCAGGAAGCCTTCCATTACCTTCCCCACCATCAGCACCTCAGCCCCTTCCCTCTCCAGCCTCTGAAGCAGAGTTGAGTTGGCTCCCTTGGGCAGCACAACGGTGGTCGGGATGCCCAGATTTCTGGCAGCATAAGCAGCAGCCACACCTGCATTTCCCCCTGTGGAGACAAGAAAAGGGTTAAGGGGTCATACATAGTTAATCTGACATTTACATGTACTTAGTAAAGGAGAATATGGGAGAAGATGAAGGTCAAGAAGGAAGCTGCCATCTTGGTAAAGGATTCTTTTAAAAAAGGTGTGAGCATAGAAGTTAAGATGTCCTCAAAAAGGGAGCTATGGGGCCCACAGGTATTCAGTGTTCTGTCCTTCATATCAACCTAACACTCTGGGATCAAAGTATCACAGTATTGCAATAATTCAGTCCAATTCTTTCATTTTACAAATGAGGAATCTGAAACCCAGAGAAGCTGTGACTTGCCCAAGGTCACACAAGCAGTAAGTAGAAGAACCAGAGTTTAAACCCAATTCCTCCAATACGACCTTTTCTTCCTCCCAATTCTCTTCCAGCTTCTTCCTAAACATTTATTAAGCACCTACGATGTGCCAGGCACTATACTAAGCACTGGAGATACAAAGAAAGGCAAAAGACAATCCCTTCCCTCAAAAAGCTTACAGTCTAATGGGAGAGATGTAACATGCAAACAATTTTGTACAAAAAAAGATACATATATATAATATATATGTACATATATATACATATATATATATGATTAATTGAAGATAATCAACAAAAGGAGGCAGGAGAATAAACAGATAGTGAAAGGTTTCTCACAGAAGATAAGATTTGAGTTGTAATGGCCTCATTTCTTCTTCAGTAAAATATGACACAAGATTCTCAGGCAAGGTAGGGGGAGGGGAAGCTATGATCTATTGGAGTAGAGCTACTATGGTGAATGGGATAGTGAGTTAATTAGAGAGGCACAAAAGGATTGCCTAGTAGCAGTGAGGATCAAGTTCATTTAATATTTAAATTTAAAGAAAATTTTATATAAACTGATAGGAAACACAGTACAGTTGCATGATTTTTTTTTTCCACCTTCGTTCAACACCACATGTGTGGGTGTAAAGACAGTATGTGTCAAGACTAATCCAAAGCTGAGGCTTGACAGGGCATAATCAGTGATATGATAAGGTAGCAAATGACTCAAGAAGAGAGTTTATTGTTGAATTGAATTAGTTCACTGAAGGGGTCAAGTTAGGGAATGGAGAGGTGTATGGCTAATGTAGGAATATTAGCCTAGGAATGAAACCTCAAGGGACTGAAAATCCCAATATGGTCAAAGGAAGAGGCAAGAGGAAGAGGCAGAGAGCCAATAGATTATGATCAGAAAAGGGAATTTCAGAATTCACGAACAGGGACGGGGTACATTTGTGGGTTATGGCGAGATTGAGGGTATGACCACCTTTGTGTATGGCTGAGATGGGGTAGAGGAGTAGGTCATGGGAGTCAAGGTATTTTAAGGGGAAATCAAGCCTTTTTTCTAAATGCCCCCCTGAATCTTTCTTAAACTACATTAAGAGAGTCAAAGTATTCAAAGCAAGAGAGACATGATGTTCCCACTGTACTCTGCCAAGGTCAGACCATATCAGCAGGATTTCTGTTCAATTTGGGGCACTGTTGGGTAAGACTATTGACAGACTGGATGAAATCAGACCATATGAGAATGAATTGAAGAAATTGAGAATGTTAAGCCTGAGGAAGAATAGATTTGTGGAGTGCGGGCATGATGATAACTTTTTTCAAATATCTGAAGGTCTGTGAAGTGGAAGAATCAATCAACAATCAGCTAGTATTTAAGTAACTACTATATACTAGGCACTGTTCTAAGCCTTGGAGATACAAAAAAAAAAAGGCAAAAACAAAACCAAAAAAACAGTCCTCATATTCTAATGGATTAGACTCATTCTACTCAGCCCCAGAATTAGGTAGAAGAGGGGAGAGAAAGTTATAGCAAGATACATTTCCATTCAACATAAGGAAAAACTTCCTAAGAACAAAAGTTGCTCAAAAGTGCGATGGGTCGTCTTGGGAGGTGGTGATATGCCCATAGCTAGAGGTCTTCAGGATAGATATGGACACTACTTGATAAGCATGTTGTAGAATGGATGCTCAGCTAGAGATGCATTGGATGAGATGACCTCTGAGATTCTTTCCCACTCTGACATGAGTAGAATTCTACTCTTCACTCAGTCTCTCCAGATTTCTTCTCAACTCTTCCCTCAAAACTTTCTCCAAGAATTGTTAACCAAATAAGGAAGAGGAGTGATGACAAAAGCTAAAATAGAACTTTTCATATACATGAAATTGAAAAGTTTTCAAATCCATGAACAAAATAAGAAGAATAAGAAGAGAAGCTATTAATTGGGAAAATCTTTGCAACAAATATCTCTGATAAGGATCTAACTACCAAGATATAAAGGGAACTAACACGAAACAAAACCAAGAGCCATTCTCCAGTGTTAGTGGTCAAAATATATGAATAATTGCCAAAATAATCACAAACTATAAACAATAATATGGATTGCTATGAATCATTTATAATAAATATATCTCTCCCCACTCTCCTACCCAAGTTCACTTTGTGATTTTCCTCTTATTTTCCTTCTCTTTCCAAATTGTCCCTGTCACTCAACATCTCTTTCCATCAATCTCCTCTAGTGTCTGTTCCAAACCTCTCACCTCCAATCCCTTTCCACCACCTCTTCCCCTCAATCTCAACCCTAGCCTGTTGTCCAAATATCCACAAACCACTCCTTCCCAAGTTCTATTATCCTTTGCCCCTGAATGAATAAGGGGGAATCTATAAGGTACTCCTTCCCACCCCCAGACTTTATTTCTATAGACATTGTAGGAATCCCCACTTCCTACCTACCCCTTCATTCTTAGGATACTCAAGAAGGCTCAGGGACATAGGGAGGATGGGCTTACCTGAGGGACACACAAAGTGTTTGCAACCCTTCTTGGCCACCTGTGGAAAGAAGAAAGGGAGAGCCAGGCACTCCTCACTTGTCAAGAATATGTGCAGTGATGTGGGAAGCATGTGGAATTTATGTATGAGATACTGACCTTTTCAGCCACACAAACATACACACCCATGAAGGACACAAATGCACACACTTTTAAAAAATATTTATATCTTTTGTTTTTATATCACCTTCCTTTTTAACATATCCCTCCCCATTCCCTTACCCAGGGAACCATTCCTTGTACCAAAAAAGAAAGAAACAAAGAAAAAACAAAGGAACAAAGAAAGAAAAAGAAAAAAAAATCAGGTAAAACAAACCAACACATCTCTCAAGTCTGAGAGTCATAAATCTAGAGATCATCTTGCTCACCTCCCTTATTTTATAGTTAAAGAAGTTGAGGCCAAGAGAGATGAAATGACTTGTCCAGTCACACAAGGAGTACATGAGGAGGCTGGGATTTACACCAAAGTCCTCCCAGTACATAGTGTGGCATTTGATAAGCGGGAGGGGAGAGAACCTGGGTGACTTAGGAGGAATCTGACTTCTCTTCTCTTTCCTGGGCAGGAAGAGGTGACCATGATCTAGATCCCTAGACATTCCACACCCTCACATAACTTTCTGATCCCCAGGCACTGGGATGAAAGTCTAACCCAATCAGGGAAGCTGGAGCTCTGAACACCTCCCCAACTACACCCCCACAAGGACACCCTCCGCAGATCCCTTTAGGCCAGACATCTTTCCCCTCTCACCCAAAATCTTTACTTCTCTCTTCCTGCCTAGACACCTTAGAACCCTCCCTCCAGACCAAAGCCCCTCACCTCCTGGCAGAGACGTCCTATGCCCCTAATCTTGAAGGAGCCAGTGGGCTGGACATTCTCGAGCTTCAGGAAGACAGTGGTGCCTGCAGCCATGGAGAGCTTCCAGCTTTCCAGGAGAGGGGTAACAATGTGGAGAGGCCTCTGTTCCTCTAGAGCTTTTTTCTGAGAACCATCCATCATGGAGACCTACCTACAAAATCTGATCAATGGAAAGACAGATGTCAACCAAGAATGGAACCACCAAACAGAGGGCAGGGACAGAGCCCCACTCAATGGACACCAGGGAGAAATTCCCTGTCCCAGCCCACTTCAGGGTCCTTCCAATCCTAGTCCTGCTGCTCACTGTCTGGGCCACCTTGGCCCTCTCACCTCCTCTTTCTGGACCTCAGTTTCCTCTTCTGTAAAATATGGGGTTGTGGATTTCCAAGTTCTGTTCCAGCTCTAAGATTCTATGATTTTACATGAAGGGGGGGGGGGACATGGAAGGAAACAGAGAAAAAAAGACAAGGGAATGGGGAAGAGATGGGGGATGGGGTAATGGAATCAACACTAGATCTGAAGTCAGAAGACTTGGGTTCAGATCTTAGATTTGCCATCATTACCTATGTTTCCCTGGGCAAGTCACTTTCCCTCTGTGGATCACAATTTCCTCCTTTAAAATCTGAGAGAGTTGGAATAGATGATTTCTAAAGTACCTTCGAAGAACTGGCCTCTAACTAAGCCAGTAAGACTTGGTTCCAAGTTTAGCCTTTCACTCATACTGGCCATGTGACCCTGGACAAATCTCTTACCCTTTCCCTGCTCTAGGAAACTCCATGCTGCAGAGAAAGTGCCAGCCTGCATTGGCAGAGAGAATTTTTTCATCTGAGAGACCCCTAAACCCATAAAATCACAGGTCCAGTCCCCGGGCCAATGCCTATGATCCTAAGAGTAGATAACAAGGAGAAATAGAAGAGATCATTAGACATTAGAGGCAAGAGACCGGAGAGATACAGTGCAGCAAGAGAGACAGAGACAGAGATAAAAGAGACAGAGACAGAGACAGAGAGAGGCAGAAACAGACAGAGACAAAGAGAAATAGAAGCAAAAAGACAGAGATACAGAGAAAGAGAAAGACAGAGTCAGAGGGAAACAGAGACAGAGACAGACAGACAGAGAGACACAGAGAGAGAGAGAGAGGCAGAGACACAGACAGACACACAGAGAAACACAGAGATAGAGACAGAGACAGACAGAGATAGAACAAGAGAATGTCACAGAGACAGAGAAAAAGAGACAGGTAGGGGAGGGAAAGGAGAGAGTTCAGAAGAAGAAGGCAGCAATAGGGGAGAGTTGAGAAAGAGAGAGGGCAAGAGGACAAACGAAGAAAGAATTCTCAGAGTTGAAGGACTGACCGCTCCACACAGCAATCATTGCAGGGGTCAGGAAAATTCAAAGGTCCTGGGGTCCCTAAGAAACTTCATCCTGGACGTCTTCAACCCCAGGTCTCCTGACCCACCTCCCTGGGCTGCCCTCCCATTTTAAGGGAAGCCTGGAGGCGGGCTCCTGTAGCTCTGCTTCCCACAGACTCCAAATCCCAGGCTCCCCTTTCCCACAGCCTTGGTCCCTCCCCTGTGGCTCCATCACAGCCCTTACGTGGCTTCTTCTGCCTGGAGAGCTGAATGGCCCAGGACCAAGGTCTCCCATCCCCCATCTACACTAGGAGCCAAGAGCCAAGACCAGAGTGGGGAAAGAGCCACAAGTAAGGAGTCCTAGCAGTTCCAGATCTCAAACTATACCACAAAGAAGGCATAATCCCACAATTCAATGTTGATTAAAAAATAGAGTGATCATTGAAACATGTCAGAGTCACACCATACAAAAACAAAAAAATACAGCAGCATAATTTTCAGTAACCCAAAGACCCCAGCAACTGGGGTAAAGACACCATTAGACAAAAACTTCTGGGAAAACTGGAAAGAAGCAGTCTGATAGAACTTGGCATTAGATCAACATCTCATATTGAATACCAAGAGAAACTCCAAATGAACTTCAACATTTTTAAATGGCATTATCAGCATATTGGAGGAACAAAGACAAATGATTTTTCAGATCTTTGGATAGGAAAATCATTCATGACCAAACACGGGATAGAGAGGTTCACAGAAAATTAAATGGACAGTTTGGATTCTGAGAAGTTGAAAAGCGTTTGTACAAGCACATCTAAAGCAGTTAAAATTAGAAGGAAAACAAGTAACTGAGGGGAAAGCTTTGCAGTAAGTCTTTCTGCTGAAGGTCTCATGTCCAAGACACGTAAGGCATCAGTTCACATTTATAGTAACGGGAGACGTCCCCCAATAGATAAGAAGTCAAAGGATATCTATCAACAAGCAGTTTTCAAAGGAAGAAATCCAAGTTATCAACAATCACATGAAAAAGTGCTCCAACTCATTAATAATTAGAGAAATGCTGATTAGAGCAACTCTAAGGATTTACTTAGAACCCTGCTGACAGGCGAAAGTGACCAAAAATGATAAATGATAGACAATGGAGGGCTATGGGAAAACAGACACATGAATGTGTTGTTGGCAGAGCTGTGAATTGGACCAGACATTCTGGAAAGTAATTTGGAAATATAATTTCCAAAAGTAATTTCTAGGCTTGTACCCCCAAAGAGATCAAAGAAAGAAGAAAAGTATCCATATATACAAAAATATTTAAAGCAACTCTTTTCATACCTATCCCCAAACTGGAAACTAAGGGGAAGGTGTCAGGGTGGATACTTTGTAGCCAGGAAGTTCAAATCCATGCCTCGACACTTACTAGCTGTATGACCCCGGGCAAGTCATTTAATTTCTCTGTGCCTGTTTCCTCATCTAAAATGAGGAATTTACATCCTCATGTAAAATCAGGATAATCATAGCACCTATCTCCCAAGGTTGTTGTGAAGACAAAATCACATAATATTTGTTAAGTATTCTCCCCTTAAAGCACAATATAAATGCTAGCTGTTATCATTATTATTACTATTTATTCATTAGAATTAATTCATAAGAAATAATTAGTTTCAGAGGAAATTGGGAAGACCCGTATGAACTAATTGAGAGTAAAGCGAGTAAAATTAAAACCATTTATACAATTACAGTTATCCCTTCCACATCTAGGGGGTTAGGGGCACACTGCCCCCATGGTCTGGAAAATCTTGTACGATTTTTTGACCCTCCCTTCACAGCAGAGAAGTCTGAATTTTTTCATTTTCTTTTATGGGATTTTTTACAGTAACTTGTAAAATTTAGATTAAGTATTTGATTACAGGCTCTGTGTCATCTGCTGGCCTTCATGTGTTGACTGTGATTTGTGCAAAACTCCCAAAATATTCCCATTTAATTTCTTATGCCCACCGGCAATATGTGAAAACCCATGGGGAAAGTCCAGATATAGAAGGGATAACTGTACAAGTGTATTAGGAGCCACTAGGTGGCACCATAGCACACAGAGCAACAGGCCTGGAGTCTGAGTTCGGTTTCAGCCTCAGATACTTACTAGCTGGGTGAATCTGTGGAAGAGTCACCTAACTTCCATTTGCCTCAGTTTTCTCACCTGTAAAATGGGGATGATAATAATAGCACTTACCTCCCAGAGTTATTGTGAGGATCAAATGGGATAAGAATGGATAATAACTATAAAGCACTTAGCACAGTGCCTGGCATAACTAAAAAGGACCTCACAGGAGGGAGAAAAGGAGAAAGAAATTATAAATGGAAAAGCGGGAAGAAAATCCTTCCTCATAAATCTAGAAATGGAAGGGACCTTATAAGCCATCTAGTCTAATCCCTTCATTTTGCAGATGGAGAAACTGAGATTCAGTGAGTTGTCTATGGCCAAAGAGCTGGTAGGGATCAAAAGCAGGATTTGAACCCAGTACTTTAATTACTGCAGCATATGCTGCTCCTCTCCTTTGGGCCTGAAACAGGGAGTATGTATCAACAGCCCTAAGTGAGGACAGCAGCTATCAGTTGAACAAGAAAGCCTGAAATGAAAACAGCAACATTGGCTTTGGAGTGATCTACAAAGCTATTTTTTTTTTTGGCTAGGCAATGGGGTTAAGTGATCTGCCCAGGGTCACACAGTGGGTACGTGTTATGTGTCTAGCCTGTTATCCCCATTCCAGGAGTCTGGAACCCAAAGAGATTTTAAAGGTCACACAGCCCATGAGCAAAGGAGGTCATCTGACTCTTTGGTCCAGAACACAGCATTGTTTCTCAGACCTGTCACTGGAGCATACTTTGGAAGGAGAAGGGCGATGAGGGCAAAGCCAGGAACTCCTGAAGATAGCTTGTTATGATTGTCTCTCCCATTTAAATATGAGTTCCCCGGGAGTAGGGCTATCCCTAGAACTCAGTCACTCAATTAATACATTAAGCACCTACTATGTGCCGGGCACTGTGCTAAGCATTTGGGATACAAAGCAAGGCCACAGTCTGATAGGGGAGACACAATATGCAGACAACTATGTCCAAACAAGTTACACACAGGATAACTAGAGAAAATCAACAGAGAGACGGCGCTGGGATTAAGAGGGGTTGAGAAAGGCTTCCTGTAGAATGTGGGATTTTAGCTGGGACTTGAAGGAAGTACCAGGCACTCTGTTGTTCAGTCCTTTCAGTCGTGTCCAACTTTTCATGAGCCTGTTCTGGGGTTTTCTTGGCAGAGATACTGGAGTGGTTTGCCATTTCCTTCTCCATATCATTTTACATATGAGGAAACTGAGGCAAACAGGATGAAGTCATTTGCCCAGGATCACACAGCTAATAAGGGTCTGAGGATGGATTTGAATTCAAGAAGATGAGTCTTCCTGACTCCAGACCCAGCACTCTATTCACGGAGCACAGTAAGTGCTGTTTGATCCTACCCCTCCAAAGAGCTCCCTGGGAAGAAACTTTTTTCCCTTGATGGAGATCGGCATCCACTCTGCAACTTATAGGCTAGGTCAGAGCCAGCATGTGTCAGAGATAAAGCTTGAACCCAGGTCTCTGCTGACGCTCAGACCCCACTATTCCCAATTGCCTCTCATAGGGGATTCCAGGCTGGAAAAGTAAGCAAAGCTGGTCTGGAGCTGTAAGGAATGTGACATATGAAGAATTCTGAGAATCGTTAGAAGACTTATATGAACTGATGCAGAGGAGACAAAGAAATCAAAAACAGGAAAACAATATACAGGCTAACTACAAAGACAACCGAAAATATCACAATATCATCGAGTGTCAAAACTCAGGTCAAGACAGTACTGATGCCTTTCAGTTAAAGCACGTCCTTTCTCTTGACCATAGGAAGACCATGAAAGAGGAGATGGATTTCTGCTATTGGTCCCTTATAAACCCTCTTTTAGGTGGCTTTGCTTGACTGCTTTCAGGGAATTTACTTTGGGGAGGAGAGGTTGTTCCTCTAACTGTTAGGTATTAACCAAAATTTGTATGACCACAGTCTTCTTCTGGAGCCAGTTGCCTTCTGGTTTCAGCAACCAGGTTTGGAGAGATGGAGGAGAGAAAAGGAAAGTCCGCAGAAAGATGCCGATTACAGATGTAGAACTTGAAGGGAACGTATGGGTCATCCAGTCACAATCTCTCATTTTATACAGACTCAAGGTCACACAGCAATGAGCAGAAGCAAGGTTTGATCCCAGATTTTCTGATGTTAGATTGTGATCTTCTTGAGGGCAGGAACTGTCTTTTGCCTCTTTTTGTATCCTCAGTGCTTAGCCCAGTGCCTGGCACATGGTACATACTTAATAAATGCTTATTTATTAATTGATAATAATCAATGATTTATTAATTGAGTCATTAATTGATGGAGAACTCAGGACTCTCTGAAGGCAAGGACTGTCTTTTCCCTTTTTTTTTTTTATCCCCTGAACAAAATATGGTGTCTGGAACATAGTAGGTGCTTAATATACATTTATTGAATCGAATGTAATTGACTCCATATCCAGCATTGTTTTTGTTCCAACTTTCTAATCTTGGAAGAACTGCCATCCTGACCAGCCTCACCACTGAGCTCAGAGGAAGGTAATCAAACCAAACCTGCAGCCCATGGTTCTGTTCTTCCCAACATCAAACCACCCTGAAAGTGAGGTTACCCCTAAGGCCTCCTTTCTCACTCACTTGCTCTCTTGAGCTTTGTGATCTCCAGAACAACTGGAGAACATCTGTCCCTAACTAACTCTGTCATCCTTGGGGAGGTACTCTCTTCTGAGCTTCAGTTTTTTCTAATATAAAGGGGGGTGTGGTAAGGAGGGGTTTCTTATTTATTCACCTCTAAAAGCCCCTCCCAGCGCTGACATCCCCTGTTCTAAGGCCCCTCCCAGCCCTGACATCCCCTGTCCTAAGACCCCTCCCAGCTCTGACATTCCTTGTTCTAAGGCCCCTCCACCTCTGACACTCCCTGTCCTCAGACCCCTCCCAGCCCTGACATTTCCTATTCTAAGGCCCCTCCACCTCTGACACTCCCTGTCCTCAGACCCCTCCCAGCCCTGACATTTCCTATTCTAAGGCCCCTCCAGCTCTGACATCCCCTGTTCTAAGGCTCCTCTCAATCTCATGATGACCAGGAAGGTTCTCTTTTAACAGTCCCAGGAATTTCCAGCTGCCAGCCACTGCAGTGTGCCCAACCAGCCACTGTGTGGAGCCCTGCCTCTCCTAGACACTTGACTTCCAATCCAAGCCTAAGTGCCCAGGAACACAGACTGTGGCCCCCAGGGGGGGAGATTCTGGGCCAAACAGGAGCCATTGTGCAGACTGGCCTCAGGTCCAAACCGGACAGTTCCAGTTCCTCAGGGTTTGACCTTGTTTTCTGACAGGAGGTGATGACCTTGGGTATTTTAGACTGAAAACAGCCCCCTCCCCAGACCTCTCTTCAGCCGACACCGCCATGTGACCTGCAGCAAGTCACTGAACCGTTCCAAGCCCCAGTTCTCACGTCTATAAATGAAGGCATTAGACTAGACGGCATCCGAGGTCCCTTCCAGGCCCCTCTAGAGCTGTGAATCTTTGCCCCTTCCAGAACCCCAATCACAGGGCTTCCCAAGGAACGATTAGATACAAATCAGAAGGTAGCCCAAGGGGCAGCTCTGCTCCTCCATTCAATATTTTGTTTATCTCATTGTGTTTTGGGGACCCTTAGCACATCAAAAAGGATGGGGGAAGAGACACAGAGTGCTGGTCTTGGGGTCAGGAAAACCCAAGTCTGCAACCAGCCCCAGTTATTAACTAGCTGTGAGATGCTGGGCTTAACCTCTCTTCTGTGCCTTCTGTCTCCTCATCTGTAAAATGGGGATAATAATAGCACCTCCTTCCCAGGGCTGGTATGAGGATCAAATGAGATCATATTTGTAAAACTCAGCATACTGCCTGGCACACAGTAGGTGCTATATAAATGCTAGCTATTTTTATTAGATTGGAGAAGGAAATGGCAAACCACTCCAGCATTGTTACCAAGAAAACTCCAAATAGGGTCATGAACAGTGAGATAAGACTGAAATGACGAACAAAATTATGATTAGTTATCAGGCAATTAGGTGGCATAGTGAATGCACCATGGGACCTGGAGTCAGGAAGGCATGATCTCAGACACTTACTAGCTGTGTGACCCAGGGCAAGCCACTTGACTTCTGTTTGCCTCAGTTTCCTCCTCTGTAAAATGGCACCTACCTCCTAGGGTTGTTATAAGAATCAAATGAGGTAATAATTGTAAAGCTCTTTACAAACCTCTTTTTCAAATGTCCTATATAAATGTTAGGTCTTAATATTCTCAACTAACCTCAGAAACCTTGAAAGAGTAGACCCCAGTAGAGTACATCTCTCTCTCCCCAACTCATCAAATACCATGTTGATGTGCTAACAGCTGGTGGTGAAGACAGCAACCATGAGTTAAGTAAGCAGGCTGTTAGTTAAGATCAAATATAAATACCTCTGTCTGGCATTTGACTGCCTCTTTCCCCCATTACACACACATATATACATACATACATATATAGTATGTATGTATGTAACCATGTATGTTTGTATGTATAGTACTGCTACACCAGTTAAAATTAAAAAAGGAATACGATTATAGATGGCAGTGGGTCAACCTTTATTCTGCCATCTATAATCAAATTCCTTTCACAACCTGGCCTCTTCCTATCTTTCTATAGATAGATTTACACCTTTTTCCCCTCCACATAGTCTATGACCCTGGCCTCATTTCTGCTTCCATCTCTAACCTCCATACCTTTGCAAAGGCTTTTCCACCTGCCTACAATGCCCTCCCTCCCCACCTCTACCTCTTAGAATTCTTTCAAGACTCAGCTCCAGCACTACCTTCAATACAAAATCTTTCCTTCCTCCCCCCCTCCTCAGGCGCTGATGCCCTCCCTCCCTTCCTCTCTAGCAGCCTTCCTGTGCATTTGTGTATGTGTGTATTGTCTCCCCCATTGCAAATATAAGTGCATTGAAAGCAAGAACTGGTTCACTTATGCCTTTGTGTGCCCAGCATGAGGGAGTTGGCCTGGATGGCTACTTAGGTCCCTTCCAGCCCTGAAACTATGCTCCCATGATCCTCCATGCCTTTGGGTCATCCATTCAGAGTTGAACAGCTATCTGAACCAACACCCAGAGGTCATAGGAGAAGGTCACAGGATCACAGATTCAGAGACAGAAGCAAACTCAGAGGCATCTAGTCCAACCTCACTAATTTCACAGAGCAGGAAACTGAGACTCAGACAGAAGGAAGTCTAACTCTACTTAGAATTACTAATAAGTAGTAAGCCTCAAGGAGCAGCAAGGTGGCACAGCGGGTAGAGTTCTGGGCCTGGAGTCAGGAAGGCTCATCTTCCTGAGTTCAAATCCAGCCTCAGACCCTTACGAGCTGTGTGACCTTGGTGAAGTCACTTCACCCTGTTTGCCTTAGTTTCCATAGTAAAATGAGGAGGAAAAGGCAAACAACTCCAGTTTCTGGGGCAGCTAGGTCATGCAGTGGGTAGAGCACTGGCCCTGGAGTCAGGAGGACCTGAGTTCAAATCCAGACTCAGACACAACATTTACTGGCTGTGTGACTTTGGGCAAGTCATTTAACCCCAATTGCCTAAAAAAAAATAACAAAAAGCTCCAGTTTCTCTGCCAAGAAAACCCCAAATGGGGCCACAAAGAGTCAGACATGACTGATAGAACTGCAAAAAAAAAAATCATTAATCTTCAGAGGTAAGATCTGAACTCAAGTCCTCCGAATCCAATTCCGGAGCTCACTCTACGGTTTCTTTAAATTCTATGCAAAGAGCAAAGCACTGACAGAAGACCTTGGTTTGAGCCCTATCGCTTCTGTTGTTCTCTGGTTACCTTAGACCTTTGGTCACTCAGCTCCCATGAGACCCAATAAAATAAAGATACAACCGTTTCCCTTTCTTCCACCCTCCCAGAGTAGTAATAACAGAAAAGAAAGATTCTGAAATTTATTAAGTACAGGCCAGATAGAAAGGGTTCATTCAGAGGTCAGTTTAACTTTTCACAAGGTGCAGATAATCAGGTACAAAGCCTTTCATTTCACAAAGAAAAAGAAACTGAGGCACAGAGAAAGAAAGTGATTATAGTTAGGGGACAGTCCTTAGAGCTTATCCCAATAAAGCGCCTGCTAAATCATGGGCCCATTCTATGGGGTTCACTGGTAGATAATTTCACCTCCAGGCTCTTTACTCTCCTCCAACCCTCTGGACACACAGAAGACAGAGCTGATAGCTTCAAGCCCGCTGCTTCTCAGGAACCCTCACTTTTTCTGAGTCCCGTGAAATATGGGTAAAAATAGTTATTTCCAGTGGATACCAGGTATGGGGTTCCTTTCTAAAAATAAGCCTCCAATTGGCATCTGTCTCATGGAGGGGAAGAGGGGGGAAGGGAGAGTTCCCATCCCAACCCCAGGCCCAAAGCATCCCTAATGCCTCTCTCCCCACAATCACTTAGCCTAACTTCCCATATTCTCTGAGTGGCCAAGCCTCTCCTCCTCCCTGGAAGTCAGCTGACAGTCAGTCAATCAACAAACATTCTTTCAATGATTACCATGCACCACCACTGTGCTAAGCTCTGCAAATAAGGAAAGATAAAAACAGTCCAGGAACCCTCAAGCTGCTCCCCTCCCATATTCTGGGGAGGCTCAGGGGCTTGGCTTACCTCATTGTAAACCAATTCCTGCTGGCCTCGCCTCCGACTCACTCCTCAGGCTGCTAGCCACCAACTCCTGGCTCAGCTTCCTGCTGAAGCTTAGACCTTCAGCTCCTCCTCCTAGGTGAAAAGGCTACTTTGCTCAGGGCCCTGGAAGACTGCCAGATCTATTGAAGAAAAAAACAACTGGAGAAGAGGGCTAAAGAAACAGCTGGAGAACCTTCTGGAGGCAGTGTGAAAGGGTGGAAAGAATTCTGCATCTGGCCTCTGGACACCTGACCCTCAAACCCTGGAATTCTAGATCTAGAAGAAACCCAAGGTGTCATGGACTTAAGGGAGTGTGTGGACCAACCTCCTTCATTTTACAGATGAGGAAACTGAGGCCACAATTATGTGACTGGAAAGATCTGGTCTGCTACAGAGGTCTTCTACACAGCCTTCTCCCACTGTCATCAAGGATGCCCTCAGCAGATGTGTAGATTTTTTAAATTTTTTAAAATTAATTTATTTTGAATTATCAATAATCACTTCTATAAGCTTTTGAGTTTAAAATTTTTCTCCTCCTCCCTCCCCAAGATGGCGCACAATCTGATATAGGCTATACATATACATTCCTATTAAACATATTTTCACATTAGTGATGTTGTAAGGAAGAATTAGAACCAATAGGAGGAACCACCAGAAAGAGGAAACAAAACACAACGGAAGGAAAAAATAGCAAATAGAATGCTTCAATCTGCATTCAAAGTCCATAGTTCTTTCTTTGGATGTGGATAGCATTTTCTATCACAAGGCCTTTGGAGATACTCTTAGCCCCTTGTATTGCTGAGAAGGGTTAAGTCTATCAATGTTAGTCATTGTACAACGTGGCTGTTACTGTGCACACTGTTCTCCTGGTTTTACTCACTTCACTCAGCATCAGACCATATAAGTCTTTCCAGGTTTTTCTGAAGTCAACCTGTTCATCATTTCTCACAGCACAATAGTATTCCATTATATTCATATACCACAACTCGTTCAGCCATTCCCCAATTGATGGGCATCCTCTCAATTTCCAATTCTTTGCCACTACAAAAAGAGCTGCTATAAATATTTTGGTACATGTGGGTCCTTTTCCCATTTGTATGATCTCTGGGATATAGCCCTAGAAGTGCTATTGCTGGGTCAAAGGGTAGGCACAGTATTATAGCCCTTTGGGCATGGTTCCAAATTGCTCTCCAAAATGGTTGGATCATTTCACAACTCCACCAACAATGTATTAGTGTTTCAATTTTCCCACATCTCCAACATTTACCATTTTCCTGTTTTGTCATGTTGACCAATCTGATAGGTGTGATGTGGTACCTCAGAGTTGTTTTGATTCGCATTTCTCAAATCAATAGATTTAGAGCATTTTTTCATATGACTATAGATGGCTTTAATTTCTTCATCTGAGAACTGTCTGTTCATATCCTTTGACCATTTATCAATTGGGAATGGCTTGTATTCTTATAAATTTGACTTAATTCTCTATATATTTTAGAAATGAGGCCCTTATCAGAGAGACTGGTTGTAAAAATTCTTTCCCAATTTTCTACCTTCCTTCTAATCTTAGTTGCATTGGCTTTGTTTGTGCAAAAACTTTTCAATTTAATGTAATCAAAATTATCCATTTTGCTTTTCATAATGTTCTCTATCTCCTGTTTGGTCATGAATTCTTCTGTTCTCCATAAACTGTTCCTTGCTCTCCCAGTTTGCTTACAGTATCAGCCTTTATATCTAAATCATGAACCCATTTTGACTTTATTTTGGTATATGGTGTGAGATTTGGTCTATGCCTAGTTTCTGCCATACTCTTTTCCAGTTTTCCCAGCAGTTTTTTCAAAGAGTGGGTTCTTATCCAGAAGCTGGGGTCTTTGGGTTTATCAAATAATAGATTACTATAGTCATTGACTACTGTGTCTTGCATATTTAACCTATTCCACTGATCCACCACTCTATTTCTTAGCCAGTACCAAGCAGTTTTGATGATCTGCTTTATAATACAATTTAAGATCTGGAATTGCTAGGCCACCTTCCCTGCATTTCTTTTCATTAGTTCCCTTGATATTCTGGACCTTTTGTTATTCCAAATGAATCTTGTTATTTTTTCTAACTCTATAAAATAATTTTTGGTAGTTTGATTGGTATGGCACCAAACAAGTAAATAAGCTTAGATAGAATACTCATTTTTATTATATTAGCTCGGCCTACCCATGAGCAACTGATGTTTTTCCAATTATTTAGATCTGATTTATTTGTGTGAAAAGTGTTTTGTAATTGTGTTCGTATAGTTCCTGGGTTTGTTTCAGGAGGTAGACTCCTAAATATTTTATAATGTCTACAGTAAGTTTAAATGGAATTTCTCTTTCTATCTCTTGCTGTTGGGCTTTGTTGGTAATATATAGAAATGCTGATGATTTATGTGGGTTTATTTTATAGCCTGCAACTTTGCTAAAGTTGTTTATTATTTCAAGTAGTTTTTTACTTGATTCTCTAGGATTCTCTAAGTATATCATCATATCATCTGCAAAGAGTGATAGCTTTGTTTCTTCTTTGCCTATTCTAATGCCTTCAATTTCTTTTTCTTCTCTTATTGCTAAAGCTAACGTTTCCAGTACGATATTGAATAACAGTGGTGATAATGGACATCCTTGTTTCACCCCGATCTTATTGGAAATGCTTTTATGTTGTCCCCATTACATATAATGCTTGCTGAAGGTTTTAGGTAGATGCTATTTATTATTTTAAGGAAGACTCCATTTATTCCTATGCTCTCTAGTGTTTTTAATAGGAATGGGTGTTGTATTTTTGAGATGATCATGTGTTTCTGTTAATTTTGGGGTTGATATGCTCAATTATGCTGATAGTTTTCCTAATATGGAACCAACTCTGCATTCCTGGTATAAATCCTACCTGGTCACAGTGAATTATTCTTGTGATAAGTTGCTATAATCTACTTGCTAATATTTTGTTTAAAATTTTTGCATCTATATTCATTAGAGAAATTGGTCTATAATTTTCTTTCTCTATTTTGACTCTTCCTGGTTTAGGTATCAGCACCATATTTGTATCATAAAAAGAATTTGGTAAGACTCCTTCTTCACCTATTTTCCCAAATAGTCTATACAGTATTGGAATTAATTGTTCTTTAAATGTTTGATAGACTTCGTTTGTAAATCCATCTGGCCCTGGAGATTTTTTCTTAGGGGGTTCATCAATGGCTTGTTCAACTTCTTTTTCTGAGATGGAGTTATTTTTTTACTTCCTCTTCTGTTAATATGGGCAATTTATGTTTTTGTAAATAGTTATCCATTTCACTAAGACTGTCAAATTTATTGGCATACAGTTGGGCAAAATAGTTCCTAATTATTGCTTTAATTTCCTCTTCCTTGATTGTGGATTCACCCTTTTCATTTTTGATACTGGTAATTTGGTTTTCTTCTTTTTTTTTTTACTTAAATTAACCAAAGGTTTTTCATAAAACCAGCTCTTAGTTTTATTTATTAGTTCAATAGTTTTCTTAATTTCAATTTTATTAATTTTTCCTTTGGTTTTCAATATTTCTAATTTGGTGTTTAATTGAGGATTTTTAATTTGTTCTTTTTCTAGTTTTTTTAGTTGTATGCCCAATTCATTGATCTCCTCTTTTTCTATTTTATTCATGTAAGCATTTAGAGATATAAAATTTCCCCTAAGAACTGTTTTTGCTGCATCCCATAAGTTTTGGTATGTTGTCTCATTATTGTCATTCTCTTGAATGAAATTATTGATTGTTTCTATGATTTGTTGTTTCCAATCATTTTTTAGGATTAGATTATTTAGTTTCCAATTATTTTTTAGTCTATTTTCCATGGCCCTTTATTACATATAATTTTTATTGCATCATGATCTGAAAAGGATGCATTTAATATTTCTGCCTTTCTGTGTTGGATTGTGAGGTTTTTTATGCCCTAGTACATGGTCAATTTTTGTGTATGTGCCATGTACTGCCAAGAAAAAAGTATATTCCTTTCTATCCCCATTCAATTTTCTCCAGAGGTCTATCATACCTAACTTTTCTAATATTCTATTCATCTCCTTAACTTCTTTCTTGTTTATTTTGTGGTTAGATTTATCTAGTTCAGAGAGGGGAGTTGAGGTCCCCCACTAGTATAGTTTTGCTGTCTATTTCTTCCTGTAACTCCCTGAACTTCTCTAAGAATTTGGATGCTATACCATTTGGTGCATATATTTTAGTAATGATATTACTTCATTGTCTATGGTGCCTTTTAGCAGATGTAGTTTCCTTCCTTATCTCTTTTGATAGATCTATTTTTGCTTTTGCTTTGTCTGAGATCAGGATTGCTACCCCTGTTTTTTTTACTTCAGCTGAAGCATAATATATTCTGCTCCAGCCTTTTACCTTTACCCTGTGTGTGTCACTCTTTTTCAAATGTGTTTCCTGTAAACAACATATTGTAGGATTATGGTTTTTAATCCATTCTGCTTTCCCATTTTATGGGAGAGTTCATCCATTCACATTCACAGTTATGATTACTATCTGTGTCTTTTTCTCCATCCTTTTCACCCCCCTCCCCGTTTATGCTTTTCTTTCTCCTTTCTCCTTTCCCCCACCTCACTAGTGTTTTGCTTTTGACCACCGCCTCCTTCAGTCCCTCCTCCCTTCTATTATCCCTTCCCTTTCTTCCCCTTTACCCTTACTGCTTCTTCTCTCCCTTCTATCTCCCCTCCCTTTTCTTTCCCCTTTTCCCTCCTACTGCCTACAGGGCTAGTTAGATTTCTATACCTAACTGATTGTGTTATTCCCTTCTTGAGCCAAATCTGATGAGAATAAGGTCCAAACAATGTTGATCTCCCTCCCTTCTTTCCCTCTGCTGTAATAGGTTTTTGTGTCTTTTCCTGTAATGTAATTTACCCTTGTCTGCCTCTCCTTTCTTAGTACATTTTCTTAGATCAGATTAATCCACTTACTTGGATCCATTTAACCCACTTGATCAGTTTTTTTTAATCATTACATCAAAGTCAACTTATATCCATCCCCTTTATGTATACTCCTTGAACATGGTGTAATAACTATATAGTTCTCAAGAGTTATGAGTGTCATCTTCCCTTGTAGGAATGTAAACAGTTTGCCCTTAACAACATGTTGTATTTTTCTGTCGCATTTATCGTTTTATGTCTCTCTTGAGTCTCGTATTTGAAGATCAAATTTTCTGTTGAGCTGTGGTCTTTTTATCAGCAAGGTTTGGAAGTCCCCTATTTCGTTAAATATCCATCTCCTCCCCTGAAAGATTATGCTCATTTTCACTGGGTAGTTGATCCTTGGTTGTAATCCAAGCTCCTTTACCTCACGGAATATTATATTCCATGCCCTGTGGTCTTTGAATGTAGAAGCTGCAAGGTCCTGTGCAATCCTGACTGTGGTTCCATGATATTTAAATTGTTTCTTTTTGGCTGCTTGCAGTATTTTCTCTTTGACTCAGTAATTTTGGAATTTGGCTACTATATTCCTTGGTGTTTTCAATTTGGGATCTCTTTCAGGAGGTGATCGGTGGATTCTTTCTATGGCTATTTTACCCTCTGGTTCTAGGACCTCAGGGCAATTTTCCTTTATGATTTCCTGAAAGATACTGTCAGGCTCTTTTTTTCATCATGATTTTCAGGTAGACCAATAATTTTTAAGTTATCTCTCCTGGATCAATTTTCCAGGTCAGTTGTTTTGCCAATGGGGTATTTTATGTTTTCATCTATTTTTTCATTCTTATGTTTCTGTTTGACTGATTCTTGATCTCTCATAGAGTCATTAGCTTCCATTTGCCCAATTCTAATTTTTAACAAATTGTTTTCTTCTATTAGATTTTGTACCTCCTTCCCCATTTGGCCAATGGTGTTTTTTAGGGACTTGTTTTTTTTTTCAGTGTAATTTTTTTCCAGTTGGCCAATTGTATTTTTAATTTTTAGGCAATTGGGATTAAGCAACTTGCCCAGGGTCATTCAACTAGTAAGTGTCAAGTGTTTGGTCTGAGGCCAGATTTGAACTCAGGTACTCCTGACTTCAGGGTCGGTGATCTATCCACTGTGCCACCTAGCTGCCCCCAATTGTATTTCTTAAGGACTTGTTTTCTACAGTTAATTTTTGTCCTTCTTTTTCCAAGCTATTGACTCTCTCTTGCATACCTCTCATTTTTTCTTCTACCTCTCTCATTTGACTTTTAAAGTCCTTCTTGAGCTCTTCTAAGAAGGCTTTTTGGACTTCAGACCAGTTCATACTCCCTTTTGAGGTCCCAGATATGGGTTTGTTGACAAAATTGTTCTCTTCAGAATTTCTGCCTTGATCTTCACTGTTCTCATAATATAAATCTATCATATGTTTCTTTTTGCTCATGGTGTTGCTTATTTCCTGGCCTTTAAAAAGATTGAGCTCTCCTGCTGAGGAGCAGGGGGCACTGACCCAAGCTTCTTGTTTTGGGAGTCTGGGGCCTGGTCACTGGCTTTGTGTGCTGGGGCCTCCGATGTTGGCAATTGTAGGCTGTAGGGTTCTGGCAGCTCACCTGGTGTTGGGCTGGAATCAGCAATGCTGGAACTCTAGGGGTAGGATGGGGTAGCCTGGCCCTTGGATGTTGCCTGCTTTTCCTTTCCTTTTGCTTTCTTCAGCTCCTTTCAGGTGGATGTTGTAGGGTGTTTATCTGCCTGGGGTCCCTTGGAGTGCTGCTTCCCTTAGTTTTGCTGAAGCACTGGGAGAGCCAGTTGCTGTAGAATGCTGAGGAACCTGGTGGTTTTCTGAGCTGGTTTCCACTGGTTCCCCTACCCTCACTGAAGCACTCAGGTGTCTTCCTGCTCCACCACCTGGGTTTCAGCATCTCCTCCTGGGATGCTGAGGTGGGGATTTCTGCTAGCTTGCTGGGACACCTCCCGTCTGTACTGCTCCCCTTCCCCCAGTGCGAGAGGGAACTTTTCTGTTAATTCCTCAAGTTACCTGGGCTACTGGACTACTGGACACTCTCTTTATTCCGGTTCAGCTGTTCCAGGGTTTTTCCTGGGATGATATTTTCTAAGCTTTCAGAGGTTGGTAAAGGAGTAACTTACTTCTTACTCCACCATCTTGGCTCCCGGAAGCAGAAGAGATGTGTAGATAATTGACTGAGATTTTAGACGTTACAAAAGCATCCTTTTCACCCTGGAAGATTCCTCTGCCCCTGCAGCCACTTCCTCTTATCCGTCAGCTCCCCCTGAGGCAGCTAATTGGTGCAGTGGTTAGTATGATGGCCTCAAATCAGGAAAACCTGAGTTCAGATGTGACCTTAGATACTTACCTGAGGAAACACCTTCACTCTTGTTTGCCTCAGTTTCCTCATCTGTAAAATGGGGATAATAATGGCACCTACCTGAGGCCATCTAATACCTATATTTTAAAGATAAGGTACTAAGTGCCTGAGACAGAATTTGAATCCAGATCTTCTTGACTCCAAGCCCAATATTCTTTTAGAGCAAGACAGAGGACAGCAGGACCACTTACCTTTTGTTTTAGAATCTGTGCTCTTCTGAATGTATTGACAGAAGCAGGGTGGTATGGAGGAAATATTTTTGGATTTGGAATGTGATGACCTGTGTTCAAATCCTGGATCTGCGTGATCTTGAGTAAATGATTTCCCATCTCTAACCCTTAGTTGTGGGTCCTTTTTTCATCTCTTCCATTGGGGGAACTAGACCCCTAAGTTTTTTTCTGGCTCTAAATTTATGGTGTCATAAGAGGGTGGTTCCAGCTTAGAATTCCTCTCCTCCTTCAATCCAATAATGAAGGGGAAGGAAAGGAACAAGCATTTATTAAGCACCTACTATATACCAAACACTGTCTCGTTTGATCCTCACGACAACCCTGTGAGATAGGGGCTAACATCATCTCCATTTTTAATAGTTGAGGAAACTGAGGTGGATACAAGTTAAGTGACTTGACCAGAGTCACACAGCTGATGTCTCCACCAGGATTTTATCTTGTATCTTCCCTAATTCCAGGCCCAGCATGCCTATCTACCCCATAAATCTCAATAAGAGATTTTTAGAATTCTACAAAAAAATCGAGGTGGAGGTGGATTTGATGACCTCTAAGGTCCCTTCCAGGTCCAAATCTATGACTGCTTACCTCTATGAGCCTCAGTTTCTTTATCTATAAAATGAGACTGCTAAATAGCTCTTTCAAGTTTGTAAAGGTTTAAAGCTGGGAGGGACCTTAGAAGCTGCTTAATCACATGACCAATGTGGAACTCTGTTTAATATGATTCAGATTGCATGCTATCTTGGGGAGGGGAGGGAGGAAGGGAGAAAAAAGTTTGAAGCTCAAAATCTTATAAAAGTGAATGTTGAAAACTTTCTTTACATGTAATTAGAAAAAATGAAATACTACTTTAAATTTATTAATAATTAAATAATTAAATTAATGATAAATTATGATATTAACTTCTTTATTTGATTATAATTAATTTAATTGTAACACTATTTTTAAAAAGAAAAATATTGTTAAAAAAAAGCCACTTAATCTATCTTCCTCATTTTACAACTGAGGAAACTGAGGCCTGGAGAGGTATGCAATACCCTGAGCAAGAAGACTTGAACAAGGCCACAAAAAGGTAAGTAGAAAAAGTGAATTTGGACCCCAAGGTCTCCAAAGACAGGTGGTGTTCTTTCCACTGAGCCACGCTGGGTGTTTTCCCAGCAACGAAGGCACAGGGCCAGGAATGATGGTAAAGGAGAGAGCAAAGGCTGGGGCAAGAGGGAGCAGGAAAGGACACAGTGGGAGACAGACCTGGAGAGGGAGGCTGGGGCCTTGCAGGTCACTGACCTCCAACCTAGATCCTGCCAGGTGGATGTTCGTCAGCCGACTTCAACCCTATGGTACCTCTTGCCCCATGATTGCATCTATTGGCCGCTACACACACACCTCTCTGTGTCAAAGGGTTACTGTTTAAGAGGTCATTTAGTCATGTCCATGCCTCCCTCCCACCCCCAGGCCCAGCTGGCTGGGGCTTCCATTCTCAGAATAAGACTCTACACTAGTTCTCCCCTCTCCTGAAAAAGGGGTGCTTCACCCGTCATGTTCAGAGGCCTGTCTCATCTCCCTTTCCAGAAGGGGCATATAACTTCTTAGCCTCAGTTTCCTTCTCTGAAAAAGGAGGGGTTTGGACTTAACAGCCAGCCCCAGATCAATGATCTCTTACCCCTATAAGCCTCAGCCTCTTCATCTATAAAATGAGAAGGCTGTGTAGCTCTCTTTAAAGGTTTGTAAGACACTTTTCAAATATTATCTCATTTAATCCTCACAATTATCCTGGGAGGTATTCTCATCCCCATTTTATAAACTGGGAAACTAAGATAGATAGAGGCTAAATGCCTTGGCCACGGTCACACAGCTGTTAAGTGTCTGAGGCCAAATTTGAAGTCCACTGCATCACCTAGCAGTCTTAGGGGTCCTCCAAGGGTGGGGAACCTGCGGCCTCAAGGCCACACTTGGCCTTCGAGGTCCTTGGACTCAGTCAAAGAGTCACACTTGAGGACCTAGAGGGCCACATGTGGCCTTGAGGCCACAGGTTCCCCACCCTTGTGTCTAGTCCAATGACCTCATTTTACAAATGAGGAAATTGAGGCATGAAGAAATGGACAAACTTGCCAAGATCATATCACTAGTGAGTGTGTCAGAAGCAGGATTTGGGCATGGGTCCTCTAATCTGCCAGAGGGGACCATGGCACACTTCGCACAAATAGCAACAAGGGAGCTGATGATGTGGGCCTGTGGCTAAGTGATAGCAGGGAAAGAGGAACCCTATAGGGATCGATCATAGCTGCCTCCAGGGCTGAAAAAGTCAGTCCCTAATCCAGACCTCTGGTTTCTGTAGACAGAAGATATAGACAGATACAAAGACAGACAGGAAGATGAACATCAAAAAAGAATGGGAAATAAACAAATATATAATCTATAATGCATAACATTTAACACATGACAGCATATAGTATATCTTTCTCATATATAATTATTGTTATATCTAATTATACATCATATATAACATAAATTATATATAATATAAATAATATAATTTGTTACATAATTATTTTTATATATTTATGTTATATATTATAAATTATATAAAATAATATAAATTATTTAATATATTAGAAATTACATGTTTTATATACAAAATATATAGATATATAATTTGTTCTTGGCAACTGGTCCTGGCAAATAGAAAGAGAAGAAATAGAAGGAGTGTTGGATTTGATTTTCTTGGGCTCAAAGATCACTGCAGACAGAGACTGCTGCCAGGAAATTAAAAGACACTTGCTCCTTGGAAGGAAAGCTATGGCAAATCTGGACAGCATACTAAAAAGCAGACATCACTTTGCCAACAGTCAAAGCTATGGGTTTTCCTGTAGCAATGTAGGGCTGTGAGAGTGGAACTATAAGGAAAGCTGAGAGCCAAGGAATTGTGGTGTGGAAAAAGACTTTTGAGAGTCCCTTGGATAGCAAGGAGATTAAATCATTCAATTGTTAAAAGAAATTAATTCAGACTATTCACTGGAAGGTCAAATAGTAACACTGAAGCTTAAATACTTTGGCTACGTAATGAGATGGGACTCATTGGAAAAGATACTGATGTTGGGAAAGGTTGAAGGCAAAAGGAAACGAAGATGGTAGAGGATGAGATAGAGAGTGTCGTGGAAACAATGAACATGAACTTGGGCAGATGTCAAGAGAGAGTGGAGGGTGGAAGGGCTGGGCGTGCTGTGGTCCACAGGGTCACAAAGAGTTGGACACAACTGAACAACAAAATATATATAATTATAATATATACATATATATAATAGTGTATTTACAGGGGTATAGAGAATGATAGCTCTAGAACTGCAAGAGATCTCAGAGGCTGTTTCATCTAATTTCATCCAATCACTTTATTTTAAAGATAAAGAAACTGATGCCAGAAAGTTTTGCCTAGGGCAGCCTTGAATGGGATTAAACCCACCTCATCTGACCCTAGAATCTGTATTGCCTTAACAGAAGTAAGCCCCTCTTTAAGGTCATGTTTAGGTAATCCAGCTTCCTCCCAGGCTTGGCATGGTGTGCTTGCTACTATATATTTAGAGGTTAGGCATGACTGCTGATTGGCTGAATGATTATTGAAACATCGCCTACCTGCCCTAAGAAAAGTTTCAGAGAGTCTTCAAAGAGTAGAGAAAAGGCTTCCTGGGAAGATGAGAGAGAAGGCCCTTTTGAATGGCAGAATACAGTCCTCTAGGCAGCCAACGTTTGGAGGCCCCCATCATTTTCTTGATATTTTGTTTAGTTGTTGCTGGGTTGGGTTGGTTTTTTTTTTCAGTCATGTCCAACTCTTCATGACCCCATTTGGGGTTTTCTTGGCAGAGATACTGGAGTGGTCTACCATTTCCTTCTCCAGATCACTTTACAGATGAGGAAACTGAGGCAAACAGGGTGAAGTGACTTGCCCAGGATCACAAAGCTAATAAGTGTCTGAAGCAATATTTGAACTCAGAAAGATGAGTCTTCCTGACTTCAGGCCCAGCATTTAATCAACTGCACCACCTAGCTGCCCATTCTTGACCTTCGGGCCTACAATTCTAGAGGTTTCTGAAAAAAGACTTCTCTCCTTCTCTCTCTCCTGGTTTGAGCTGAGATCTTATCTCTCTCCCAAATGAAAAGCTCATTTACTTTAGTGTATTTCCTGGTATATTCTAATCTGTAGAACTCCAATTTCTATTTATTGTTTTGCTCAGAAAAAAAAATGAGTTTGCTTGGTATTCACTATTTGTGATGGTCTTTTGTGTAATGGGTTGGATGGAGAGAGACTAGGTTAATGGTTATCCTCCCCCTTAAGAGTGATGGGGGGGGAGTCAGCTAGGTGGCATAGTGCATAGAGCACTGGCCCTGGAGTCAGAAGGACATGAGTTCAAATCCGGCCTCAGACACATAACACTCACTAGCTGTGTGACTCTGGGTAAGTCACTTAACTCCAACTGCCTCACCAAAAAGAGAAAGAGAGAGAGAGAGAGAGAGAGAGAGAGAGAGAGAGAGAGAGAGAGAGAGAGAGAGAGAGAGAGAGAGGGAGGGAGGGAGGGAGGGGGGAGGGAGAGGAGAGAGAGAGAGAGGGAGGGAGGAGAGAGAGAGAGAGAGAGAGAGAGATCAGGGAAACAGCTCTCATTCTGAAACCCAACTTATGCCCCTAGATGAAAAATAGATGAGAGGTTACAGTTGGATATGATTCTAGCCTGATAGACCCTTACAACCTAGAGAAGACTTTGCCCAGCCTAGTCTGTCCTGGACCTTGCCTACCCTGACCACCCAAAAAAGGGATGCAAGATCCATAGGAATGCATTTCCTATGGAACAAAGAATGTATCATTTGGGCTGAAGGAACTGGACCATGAATAGGAGTCAGGTTCCAAATGTGAACAAGGGTTTTCCAAGGAGAGGGAACAGAAGTGGGGAAGGGGGTTGATTAGTTTCAATGTACCTAATAGTAGCTCAGTCTGGCTGGCTGTCAAATGGGCTGTGTTTGAGGGAACAAGGGAAGATCAAGCCAAAAAGGAAGGGCAGCACCAAATTTGCAGTGGGTCTTGGACGTCTGGCTAAGGAGACTGAGCTTTTAACTGATGGGCAATGGGGAGCCATTGAAGATGTTGGGGGAAGGGAGATGAACATGATCAGAGCTATGCATTGTGATGATAAATCTGGTAGTATTTTCAGACTAAAAGCAGGGAGAAACTGAGGCACCCAGTATAAAGAATTACACTAGAAGACAAGAAGTAAATATCGAATGAATATAGGAATTAAGTCAAGGACAGACATCAGTTAGTGGTCTACTGCAATGGTCCAAGTGTGGGATGGGGTCTAGATAGACTAATCCACTCAACATGAATCAATAAATCTCATTGATTCTACCACCAAAATATCTTTCACCTGTCCTTTCTCAACTCATGACACCACCGTAGGTCAAGTCTTCATTACCTCCCTCCCTAGCGGGCTATGGAAACAGCCTCCAAGTTGTCTTCCTGCCTCCAGTCTCCCCCACCTCTGGTCCATGGGATTTTCTTGCTTGGTTCATTACACCTAGAATTTCAGGATCTCCTTAATTTGTCTTTAATTTACCCTTTCAGGTTTATTTCACATTACCCCCATTCACTCACTCTACGTCTTAGCCAACCTAAGCTATTCCCCAAATTCAACGTGGTAGCTCCATCCTTTATGTATTTGCCCTATTACAGGAGAAGGCCAATGAATCCCAGAATCTGGGAGCTGGAAGGCAACTCAGCAGCCGTTTAACCCAACCTGTGCTTGAACAAGAATCACCTTTGGGCCATTCCCATCAAAGTGGTCATTGCATTTACGTTTGAATAACCTCAAGGGAGGGGTTCTACCTCCAATGCACTGGGACAGACCTAATGGTTATAAAGTTTTCCTGATGTCAAGCCTAGATTTGCTTCTCTGCCACTACCCACTCTGTCCAAATAGTAATAATATAACTAATACTTATATGGAGCTTGTTCCAGAAGCTGTGCAAAGAACTTTACAATTATTGTCTCATTTGATACTCACAATAACCCTTGGAGTTGGGTGCTATTGTTATGCCCATTTTACAGACCATTTTCTTCATGAAGACAAATGAAGTGCTAGAAGGAAGGAAGGAAGGAAGGAAGGAAGGAAGGAAGGAAGGAAGGAAGGACAGAAGGAAGGAAGGAAGGAAGAAGGATGGTAGGAAGGAAGGAAGGAAGGAGGAAGGAAGGAAGGAAGAAGGAAGGAAGGATGGTATGAAGGAAGGAAGGAAGGAAGGAAGGAAGGAAGGAAGGAAGGAAGGAAGGAAGGAAGGAAGGAAGAAGGATGGTAGGAAGGAGGGAAGGAAGGAAGGAAGAAGGATGGTAGGAAGGAGAGAGGGAAGGGAGGAAGGAAGAAAAGAATGAATGAAGAAACAAAGGAAGGTGAGAAGGGAGGAGGGAAGGAGGGAAGGAAGAACCACATAGATAACCCCTGCCTACTTCACAGCCTTACTTCAAGCCAGCCCTTCTGGAAAGGACAAACAGAACAGAGATCTGAGTGTTCAGAGATCTGGGAAAACAAGCGTCAAAATTCCCACCATCTCCTGAGCCAAGGACACACAGATCAAAATAGGAAGATAGGAAGCCCAGGGAAATGGGTGACGTAAGTAGGGCAGACAGATAGGTGACCTGGAGTCTCTGTCACAACAGAGCCTTTGGGGGAGGGGGGAGCTGCAGCTTTCAGGGAGACCAGGAGGTTTTGCACCCTCCTTCATTTTTGATGGTAGTCCTCTTGATGAGAGGAAACTGAGGCTCAGAGAAAAACCCCAAAGTGCCTAGGATTGTTGCTACATCCAGCAAGTCTGAGGCTCCAAGCTGGGCACTGAGTTTGGTCACCAGTTAGACTCTACTACCCCTAAGCCACCTTGAGGCAAGGCTCTTTGCCAAGACAACCCCAAACAGGGTCACGAACTGAACAACTGACCATTTCTGTGCCTCAGTTTTCTCCATGTGTTAAACGGGAGAACATAACCCCTTTCCTGACTCCCAACAACTTTCAGAGCATGATTATATATGAATGTTTGGTCCTCTCAGAAATGCTCAAAAAATGATATTTGGGCATTAGAATCTCTTCTTTCACATCAACTGGCTGTGTGACTGTAGGAAAAACACAAGCAAAAATTTCCTCATTCAATTTCATAAATATTTACCAGTTGCCCACTGTATACAAACTACTGAGTTAGGTGCTGAAGATAAAAAGATTGGCAAAAAAAAAACTCAGTCCCAGGCCCATAAGAAACTTATGTTCTGCTTGAAGGGACACATAAGATATGTGTGTGTATTATGTATGTATATATGTGTGTGTACATATATATGTATTGGCTAACATTTATGTATAGTTTTACATATATGTATATACATACATATGTGAGTATATATGTGCATGCTCATATATGCGAATACATGTGTGTGTATACATACACATATATGTGGTTAATCACTGTGATATGGACTATGTGATGTGTCACGAATGCACAGAGAGTATAAAACGTGTATCCAGAGGGCTGGGGGAGAGAGGTTAGAGACCCTCATTTTACTGGTTTTTGTTCTATATGCAACAGTGAAGGTGGCATCTGCCTTGGACTACTGAAGCCACAGATGGGGGTCCAGTCTTGGGCAGAATGTGGACAGAATCACCCAGTACTCTAGATCAGAAGATTATAGATATAGAACTCCAAGGAACCTTGGATGAGGAGATGGAAGGTACAATCTTCTCATTTCAAGATAAGAAAACTGAGTCCCAAGGACAGGCGCAGCCCCAGTAGAACACTCTCTTGTGATGTGAAAGTTCAATTAATTCCAGATTGGTAGAACATGCCTGAAACTCCTGATACTAGCGGACGCTAGGGTTTGCTGGATGATTTGAGCTTGGGACTTCTGAGCTACAGAGGGCTAGGCTGATAGGAAATCCACACTAAGTCTGGCACCCATTATCTTGAGTCCTCAGTAGCAAGGAGCCACACCAAATTAGCTAAGAAAGGATGAACTGGCCCAGGTGAGAAACAGACCAGGCCAAAGACCCCATGACCTTGGGACTGGGCCCATAAAGGGTAGCTTCACTTGTACCCTGAGATAGGGACACTTGATCTCCAAAACAAAAGAAGAAAGAAAGAAGGGGGGGGAAGGAAGGAAGGAAGGAAGGAAGGAAGGAAGGAAGGAAGGAAGGAAGGAAGGAAGGAAGGAAGGAAGGAAGAGAAATTAAGTAAAACAAACTCACATATTGGCCATGATTAGTGAGTTATCCTTCATCTACACCCATAAGACACCATCTTTCCATCAGGTCTTTCAAAGAAAAATCCCAGAGTCTAACTGAAGATGAGAAGGAAATTCCAAATCAGAATCATAGCATCTCAGATTTGGAAGAACACTCAGGCCACTTAGCATAACCTAGACCTGAACACAATCCTCTCTATAATGTCCCTAGTCACTGGCCATCCAGTCTCTACTTGAAGACCTCCATTGAGGAGGAAGCCAACATCACACAGGGCAGCCCTTTTCCCCATGGGAGGTGTCTCATTAGTAGGAAATCTTTCCTTACATCTAGGCTACATTGACTCTTCCTCCCACTGCTACTAGTCCTCCCTTCTTCTAGGTAACAGCCCCCCTCCAAAGACTTGCAAACAACTCTCATGTTGCCCCCAAGTCTTCTCCTGCTAAACATCCCCAGTGCCTTCAACCAATATGTCATAGTTGGAAAGCCCTTGTTCACCCTAGCTGCTCTCCTCTGGACACTCTCTGGCTATCAATGTCCTTCCCAGTACCCAGAGAACTGAACATTATACTGAAAAAGTGGTCTGACCAGAGCTGAGTACAGCGGAATTCTTCTCTCATTCTAGACACTATCTCTTTTTAATATGTCTAAAAGCTTGGATTTCTTTTCCTGCCCTTGCCATGTGACTATGCACAAGTTCCTGTCCTCCATGGTGCCTCATTTTCTTTATTTGTTTGATGAGACAAAGTCCTGATTGCCTCTGCCTAATCAAGGGATTTTATAAAAATGAATGGGATTTCAGTATGATGTTAGCAAGTCACTTGCCATTAGATTGTAAGTTCCTTGAGGGCAGGCACTCCATTTGGCCTCTTTGTGTATCCTCAGAGCTTGGTACAGTGCCTGGCAGTCTCTTAAATGTTTATTGACTGACTGACTTCGCTGCTTTGGGCCTCAGTTTCCTCATCTGTAAAATGAGGGGATTGGGTTAAATCACCTCACAGTTCCCATCCAGCTCTAAGGCTACGAGCCTATGAAATATAACAGGGTCCAATTCTCAAGCTCTTTCATCCAGTGAGGCCTCCCTAAAGCTCCCATAATTCCTAGCCCTTCTTCTTACTCCCTGCCCCTATAAAGTCTCTTCCTTGAGGCAATCTCTGAAGGCTACAGGAAGGGAGTGCAGGAAGTGGGGTGAGCTGTATGCACAGTGAAGGAGACTGGTTCAACACCATTGACAAGGCAAACATCCCCCCACCAAGACACACACACACACACACACACCCTTCCATTGCCTCAGCCACGAAACAAACAGGTGATCAGAGCTGGCCAGTTGTGGTTTCTCTATCTTCCCCTTCCCTGCAGAAAACTTCTCCAGGGAGGGAGGATGGGAAGCCAAAGAAATTCCACGGGGAAGTGCTCCACTTTTTCTTGTTGGGTCCTACAGATTGAGTGTAGCTCTGCGGCTGCTGAGCCGTGGGACACACTGTCCATGGGAAAGAGTAGACTTTGGGGATTTGTTTTCTTCTCGACTGCCTTGTCCACCACATCATCATTCTGGTCCCGGCTTTCGGCGCTGCACCCTGGCTGGAGCCCCAGCCACGGCTATCTGACTCAAGGAGGCTTTGTCTGAAGGGCCAAACTCTGCTGTGTGTGTGTGTGTGTGTGTGTGTGTGTGTGTGTGTGTGTTTTGAAAGACAGAGGGGCACAGACAAAGATGTAGACAGAGGGAAAAACAGAGAGACAAAGATATAGATAGACAGAAAAATGGAGAAAGAGAAAGGAAGAGGGGGCCAAGCCCGTGCTCTGAAATTATAAGCCTTGCATTCAAATCCCACCTCTGAGGATAACTAACCTTGTGACTCTATATAAGTTACAACCTCTCTGAGCCTCAGTTTCTTCATCTGTAAACTTCTCAGGTTCCTTCCAGATCCAAGATCCTATGACACAGAGATAGGGACAGACAAAGCTGGGGGCTATGGATTAGAATTCATTTGAGGTTAAGCTGACCTCCCAGTCTGGGGTAGATGGATGAGAGGGGGCTAGACCAGATGACCTCACGGGAGCCCCTCTGGTTCAAGGATACTGAAAGGAGGAAAGACCTTCAGGGGCCATCTTGTCCAATCAAATGGTTCCGTATCAGAAATGGATAGGGTTTTATTACTGGAAATGACACTAAGGAAGGCAGGTTTGTCCCTGCACCCTAAGGACCATGGGATCTTTCCATCTGACTTATATGTGTGGTCTTCCCCATTATAATGAATGTGAGCTCCTTAAGAGGGGACTGTCTGACTTTTGTATTTTTAGCCCCAGACCTTAGCACAATGCTAAGTCCCCTGCCCGTCCCCGTGTCCTCTCCTACCTCCCACCCTCTGTGGGCTTCCCTAGGGATAACTGTATGCTCTCCACAGGTCTCCTGAGGGGAGAGAAGGGGAGAGGAGGGGAGGGAGCTGGCATCAGGGGAGGAGGGGAGGCGGGGCCCTCTCTAAACTTCCATTGGCTCCCCTGGGAACAGCCAGGCTATATAAATTTGGGAGGGGACTGGAGATTTGACAGTTAGTGCTTTCCCTGGCCCTTGCAGGAGGGCTCTGGATATTCCTTCCACATCCTTGACCAACTTCTCCCTGGTGAGTGAATCTTGACTTCTCTCCCACCCCTCTCCCTTCTCCTTCCTCTCCTGGTGGCCAAAGTAATGGGGAAAGGATCTGGCCAAGCAATTTGCCAAGAGAGTCCTCAGTTTGGGAGGTGGGTGCTAAAAACAAACCAAAAAAGCAAACTGGGAGCACCATTAGGAGAGATCAGAGAGCAGGTAATGCCCCTACCTGATTCTCATTTTCCCCGGGGTGTTTGGGTATGGACCTAAGGAGTACGATTGAAGGAAAGGGGACGGCTTGCCTTACTTCTGTCCCTACCTTACTCCAGTCCTTTTGAATCATTCAACCCCATGCACCTCCAAGGGGCAGCTAGATGGGCCCTTTGATAAATGAGATCCCGAGAGCCTGGCACTGCCCCAAAGGTCTTTTAACCAATGCTGGGCAGACAGTCAGATTGCTTCAGAGAGGATTCTATCTCAATACACATTGTCCTGGAGGGCTTCTGAGGTCCCTCCCAGCTCAGAAATTCTATAATTCAAATTCTGACCTCCACCAATCCAGACCCCAGACCAGTGGGAATGTTGGCCCCAGTAACCTAAGCCCCCTAAGAGTGCAAAAGCCTCTTCTCCAGACTCTCACAGGCAAACCCAGAAGCTCAGAGCCTCATGAATGGAGTGTTTGAGTATGGGATGCAAGTCTCTGGAGAAATACCATCAAAGATATCAAAACCCCAAGCCCTGCTCCCCACAGGGATCAACTAATCGCTTCAGTGCTCTAAGGTTTATAAAACACTTTCCCTAATGCACCCCTTGGAGAATGTTATTGCAAGTACTTTTATTTTAGGGGATGTGGGGAGTCCAAACTCACGATCCTGATGTGAAAACCCTCCTTCCACCAGTGTGCCTCATTTGTCATTTACAGTCTTTCCAGAGATGCCTTCATCCCAGAGAGGATGAGTGACTTGTCCAGGGTCACCCAGCCATCATGAGTCAAAGGAAGGTCTGGATCCCAGGGTCTTCCTCCCTCCAAGGCTGTCCCTCTTGGCTCAAGTTCTATTATTTTTATTATTACTCTTTTCTCCTTTTTGGAGGTATGGAGTTTAAATAGAAACAGCTTCAGGAAAAGTCACTCTCCTGATGGTTAGTCTTTTATTTTTAATGTTCTGTGGATTCGTGCGCAACTGGATAAAATCACTGGTTTTGTCTTTTTTTAATTGAGTAGTGTTGGAATGTCAACTTATCATCTCTAGATTTAGTTTTATGATTATCTGGATTTAGGATTTAATTGAATAGGAAACTCCTAATGAAGAAATTCTATCAATGCAGATCAGTGACTATTCCTCCAAAGGACAGTCCTCAGGTAGAGGCTCTTCATCTTTTTGCTGTCACAGACCCCTTCTGCAGTTTGGGTCCCCTAAAGACGTCTTCTCCAAATCAGGTTTATGGCCCACATTTATGATGAAAGAAAATGCTGAATTTCAATTAGAGGTCAATTAAAATAAAGATGTATTTTTTTCCCTATCCAAATTCATCCTGACAGAAGGCACCTTCTCTTGGAGAAATAGCAAGGTGTAATGGCTAAAGCAATACACTTGGAGTCGGAAAGACCCAGGTTCAAAGCCTACCTCAGATACTCAATTAGCTATGTGACTCCCAGACAATTCATTTAACTTCTCTTTTAGGATTTAATTGGGTAGGATAAATCCTAAGTCCCTCAGTCTCCTCATCTGAAAAAAGAAGTTAGACCCTTCCAGCCCTAAATCTACAGTCCCACCCCTTCCCAGTCACTTCTAGCACTCTTTCCCTAGCCAGTGTACTAGAAATGGATGGAGATTAGGTAGGGAAGAAAGGGAATAAGCATTACTATAGCCCCTACTATGTGCCAGGCACTGTGCTAAGCCTTTTTACAGATATTATCTCATTTGATCTTTACAACAACCCAGGAAGGTAGGTGCTGTTGTTATCTCCATTTTACATATAAGGAAACTGAGGCAGACAGCAGCCAAACGACTTGCCCAGGGTCACACAGCTAGTACATGGCTGAGGCTAGATTTGAACTCAGGTCAGCCTGACTCCAGACCCAGTCCCCTATGCACTATGGCACCAACAGCTGCCTCTGATGGGGAATGATAGATTGAGCACCCCCTTCCCCTCTCTCCCCTGATAGGAGAGGTTGAAAGCTTGGACTAGCATGCGTCAGCTTAAGCTGATCTGACAAAAGTCCAGTCTGAGGTTTATTTGCTCAGATGACAGTGATGGTGATGATGTCTTGTATTTCTATGGGGCAGCCTGGTCCCAGCTCTCCATGTACCTGCCATGTATCTCAGGCAACTAACCCTTGTACAAAACCCACAAGTTCCTTCCCTTCTCTCAGATTCAGTTTCTTCTTCTGTAAAAGGGGAGGGACTGGGCTCCATGGCCTGGGTCCCTTCCAGCTCTAAAACTAGAATTCCTCTAATGGTTAGCTCTTATAGTCATAGCATTTTAAAGACAACATCACAGCTGAAGGGGACTTTAGAGTACAGTGGATAGAGGACTGACCTTGGACTTAGCAAGAGCTGAGTTCAAATCCTGCCTTCAACTTTTATTACTGTATGAAGCTGATCAAGTCACCTAAACCCCGGAGCCCCAGTGTCCTCATCTGTAAAATCTGGCCTACCTTGGATTGCTGTAAAGATGAAATGAGCTAATATTTGTAAAGCGCTTAATATAATGCTGGTATATAGTAAGCACTTAATAAATGCTTATTCTTGTTCCATTTTCCTAATGAACTTTGCCAACTTCAAAGGACTATAGAAATGAGAGCTATTATGATGTTGATTTTAGAAATGTGGAAACCTGAGGCCCAAAGAGATTGTGATTTGCTACATAGGTAGTAAGAAGCAGAAAATGAACCCAGGTTCACCTATTATTGATCATAGAATCCTAGATTAAAAACTAGGATGGACCTTGAAGGCCATCCAGTGCCTCCAAAAACTAGGTGGCCTGGTGGATAAAGCACAGGGCCTGGAGTCAGGAAGACCTGGGTTCAAACCCAGCCTGAGACACTTAGTAGCTGTGTAACCCAGGGCAAGTCCCTTGACCGCTACCTGCCTCAGTTTCCTCATCTGTAAAATGGGGTTGATCCCATTGGTTTCTCCAGGTCAGACAGATTTTTTCTGCCTTGCCCTCACTTTTCTCTCCCCCACTGCAGTGACCATGTCTCAGCAGCCTCTGCACGTGAAGACCCCCATTAGGGACAGCATGGCCCTGTCCAAGGTGGCAGGCACCACCGTCTACCTCAAGATGGACAACGCTCAGCCTTCAGGGTCATTTAAGATCCGGGGCATCGGACACCTGTGCAAGACGGTGAGAAGGGAAGGGGCAAGGAGAGGGAGGTGCCAGAGATGGCAGCAGCAGGCACTGCCCTGGGCCCTTTGGAGGGAGATGAAGGAAGTGTCTTCAGAGGAGGAAGGAGGTCCACAAAGGGTCCAAAAGAAACGACCCATCAGTGTGGCCTTGCGCTTGCAGATACCGCCGTTACCCTAGG
Organism: Phascolarctos cinereus; assembly: GCF_003287225.1. Lineage (NCBI taxonomy): Eukaryota > Metazoa > Chordata > Mammalia > Diprotodontia > Phascolarctidae > Phascolarctos > Phascolarctos cinereus. Next base: position 701,679,180 of record NW_027555847.1, on the reverse strand, counting down.
ACAGACCAGCACCAACATCAATCTTTTGTCTAAAAGCCCTAGGGGACAACCTGATATAATCTGGTGGGTGCCAGGAAAATCCCTACCCCAAAGCTGTTCTCTCACTGCTTGCTTAGTGCCCCAAGATCCACCATTAGAATGTCATTCCTTTAAGTTAAGACCTTTCCATCTCCCAGTTCCTCTGTTAAAAAGCATAGCCCTCCCCGGGAAGGCCATTGGATAGTATAGGGGATCGCATGCTGGACCTGAAATCAGGAAGAGCTGAGTTCAAATCCTGCCTCAGCCACTAATGACCCTATGCAAGGGTCTTATAACCTGTCAGCCCCAATTTCCTCATCTGTAAAATGGGGACAATAATAGTACCTAATTAATTGGATTGTTGTCAGGATATTAAGCATCATATGAATGTAATTATTCGTGTTTAGTGTGGATGAGTTTAGCGTATCCTCTCCTCTAGATACATTAGTAGGAAATAAGGAAAAGGAGTTTGCCTGGGAGGTGGGGAGTAAAGGGTGGGCTGGGACTTAGAGCTCAGGGTACTTTCTGGCTACTTGGAGAGCCCTGGATAAGCAGGGTCAAATGAAGTCACTGCACAGCTAAGAGAGGGAGGTGCTAAAAGGGGAATCACAAGAACCCTGGGACCTTGGAGTTGGAGGAGAAGGCATGGGAACAGCAAATGTCAGAGCAGGGAAGACCTCAGGAGAGAGAATGTCAGAGCTGGGAGGGGCCTCAGAACAGGGAAAGTCAGAGCTGGGAGGGCCCTTAGAATAGGGGATGGCTGAACTGGAAGGGGCCTTGGAACAGAGAATGTCAGAGCTGGGAAGGGCCTTTAGAACAGGGAATGTCAGAGCCTTCCTCTGACTCTCAGTCTAGCTCTTTCCACTGTTTCCTGATGCCTCCCCCTGCCCTAATCCACCTATCTCTCTCCTTGTCTCCACAGTGGGCTGAGAGGGGCTGTGAGCATTTCATCTGCTCCTCAGGTAAGTTTCCCATTGGGGCAGGGTTCCCAGGTTCCTATCCATGGAACAGGCCCCCACCTATCAGGATTTCATGGGCAAGAGAAGAGGGGAAGGCCCCTGGGCACAGAGGATCCTCATCTAGTTCAATCCCTTTATCTTAACAAATGAGGAAACTGAGACCCAGAAAAGTGTCTGACACATAGTAGGTGCTTAGTAAATGTTTATTGATTGACTGATAGATTGATTATCTGACTTGCTCATAGGGACAGAGACAGAGACTGAACCTGTGATTTCATTGGTAAAAAAGGTCTCTAGTGCTGCAGGTCAGGACCTGCTCTACAATTTACAGTTTCACTGGCAGGATGCGTCAAACCTGAACTCAGGTCTCTCTAGCTCCAAAGCCAGCTCTTTACCCACTATGCTTCCATTCAGCATACGACTTACTAACATATGTCTTGCTTAACTAGTATCACATAACAGGGTATGACTCCTAGGCCAGTAAATAGCAGATTGCAACCCAATGATTCTGACTCCCAAATTGGGAATCTTTCTTCTCCTAGGATTAGGGAAAGACTGATGAGCCATGGGCTGATTTGAGTTAGGACTCAGGAAATCTGGACCTGGCTGGGCCCAGTTCAATGGGACCTTGGGCAGGACATTAAGCCCTAATTTCCCATCAAGTCTTTTCAGGAGTCTCAGGTTAGAAGAGAAAAAGGAAGGAGAGGTCGGGTCTCTAGAATAACCATAGACCACGCTGGGGTCTGCCTGAAACAATGCGAACCTTCTTCCCCCAACGAACCACCCACAGCGGGCAATGCCGGCATGGCTGCAGCCTATGCTGCCAGGAAGCTGGGCATCCCTGCCACCATCGTCGTGCCTAACACGACACCTCCTCTCACCATCCAGAAGCTCAAGGCTGAGGGTGCCATGGTCAAGGTCGTAGGTGAGGTAAGTGCCTGAGAGGTGGACACATACATGTTGGTGGTGTGATGTATAAGGGGTGGGCTGCCTAATTTGTACTTTATGCTAGAAGTACTAGAGAGCCATTAGAGTTTCTTGAGCATGACATCATAACTGCATTTTAGGAATATCTATTTAAGGGGCAGCTAGGTGGTGAAGTGGATAGGGCACCGGCCCTGAAGTCAGGAGGACCTGAGTTCAAATCTGCCTCAGACCAAACACTTGACACTTACTAGCTGTGTGACCCTGGGCAAGTCACTTAACCCCAACTGCCCCCCCAAAAAAAAGGAATATCCGTTTGGCAGCAATGTGGAGGATTGGAGAGGGAGGAGCATGTGAAGTCAGGGAGTCAGATGGGACCCTATATAAAATGTCCAGCTAGTGGGATCTCAAAGAAAAAAGCCTTCTTTCACCTGTGTCCCTTGATGATTCCCAGACGCTGGACGAGGCATTCAAACTGGCGAAAGATCTTGCCAAGAACAACCCCGGCTGGATCTACGTGTCTCCCTACGACGACCCCCTCATCTGGTAGGTACTTCCCAGGTTGGGCTCAAGGACCCTCTCTGGGTTGATGCTTCTCAAATCTACTCATCCGGCCCTAATCTTTCTCCTGAATTCCAGTCTCACTTTCCCAACTGTCTTTCAGACATCTCATACTGGATTTCCAATAGACATCTGAAACTCAACATGTCCAAGGCAGAACTCATTATCTTTCCCCCTAAACCCTTCCTTGTTACTGGAGAGGGCATCACCATCCTCCCAGTTCCTCATGCTCCCAATCCAGGAGTCACCCTGGACTCCTCACTATCTCTCACTCCACATATCCAATATGGTACCAAGGCCTGTCAAGTCTACCTTCACAAAATCTCTCAAATATGGCCCCTTCTTTCCTCTGACATAGCCACCCCTCTGGTCCAGACCCTCATTATCTCACACCTGCTGGGGCAGGGGACAGGGCTGGGGGGAGAGTCTGCCTCAAGTCTCTCCCTACTCCAATCCATCCTCCACTTGGTCACCTTCCTAAAGCACAGACCTGACCACCCTTCCACTCTCTCCCAACCCCAACTGGCCATGGCCATGCCTACAATGCTCCTCTTTCACCCTCCTCCCCCTGCTAAATTTCTACCAATTTTTTGAAGCCCAATCCAAACACTGCCCCCTCCAGGAAGATTTCCCTGATTGTCCTAGTTAGTAATACCTTTCACCTCATAGAACCCTTGACACTAATTATAAAACAGTCCAGTAGGAACATAGGATCTCAGAAGGGTTCTGAGAGGCCATCAGGTCCAGGCTCTGGAGAAGAGACAGATTGGGGCTGGGTTTGGAAAGAGCAGAAAGGGAAATCAAGTCTGAGGAGGTAGCATAGTGTGGTGGATAAAGCACTGGGCCTGGGTTCAAATCCTGCCTTAGATACTTAGCAGCTACATGACCCTGGAAAAGTCATTTCCCCTACCTCCTGACACAGGCGATAATAGCTAACCTTCATAAAGTGCTTTACAAACTTTATGTAATTTTTTCCTCACAACAACCCTGGAAGGAGGGTGCTATCTCATCCCCATTTTACAGATGAGGAAACTGAGGCAGACAGAGATTTCAGAGACTTGCGCATGGTCAGACAACTAATAGGTGTCTGAGGCCAGATTTGAACTCTGGTCTTCCTGATCCCAGGTCTAGTGCTCTAACCACTGAGTCACCCAGCTATCTCTAGGTGATGTAGACTCAAGGTGAAGAATGAGACATACACTTTCAGACATGGTTGCCTCAGTTGTTACTTCTTTTAATCTGTAAAATGGGGATGACAGCAACGCCTAAATCACAATGTTAAGTATCAAACATGATCAAATTTGTGAAGCATTTTGCAGACCTTAAAGCACAATATAAATATACACTGTTATTATTAATTTGGTTTTCCATAGAGGATCACATGTATCATAAGATCCTATAATCATAAGAGTCGGAAGGGACATCATGGGGAATCTCAGCCCTGGGAAGTTAAGGGACTTGTCCAAGGCCATACAGGTAGTAAGCAATCAGAGGCAAGACTTGAACCCAGGTCCTCTAACTTTCATCAGGACTTTTCCCCAATATACCAAAAGTCAGTCAACAAGCATTTATTAAACACCTAGTGTATACCAAGCATTCTGCTAAGCTCTGGGGATACAAAGAAAGGCAAAAACAAATAAACCGTTCCTCCCCTCAAGAAGCTCACAGTCTAACAGCAAGAAGGAAAAAAAAACATGCAGACAACCATGTTCAGACAAGATGGAGACAAGCTAAATTCAGAAAAGTCTCGGAGAGAAGGTGCTAAGATTAAGGACAAAGAAAGGCAGAAGGCAGGACTTTAGCTGAGACCTGAAAGAAGCCAGGAGGCAGAGATGAGAGGGACAGCACACCAGGCACAGAGCACAGCTGGGAAAAATGCCTGGAGTCAGGAGATGGCTCTCACGTGGTTATGTGTGATAAAGGACTACTTCAGGAGCAACGTAGGTTTGGTTTTTTAAATTAAATTAAATTTATATACATATGAAAACATGTTTTGCATGATCTCATACGTATAACTCAGATATCAAAATAGCTGCCTTCTCAATGGTGGGGAAAGAGGCTCGAGTAGGATGAGAATTTGGAACTCAAAATTTTTAAAGAGGTAATGGTAAAAATAAATAACAAATTTTAAAAGTGAGCACTGAAACAAATACATAATGAATTTTTGAAGAATGCCACAAATGAACAAATAAATAATTTTTTGAATTATTATGGATTTTTAAATTAACAAGCATTTATTTTCCCTCCCCCAATGAAAAAGGGGGGGGACCCCTTTGTAACAAATATTCATAGCAAAGAAAAGCAAATTCCCACATTGGCCATGTTCAAAAGTGAAAAACATCCTGAAAATGGAAGGTGTCCAGAAGTGGACTTGGGCTGCCTTGGAAGGTAGTAAGCTGTCCAGCCACGCAGGTTTTCATGTGAAGGTCGGTGGTACGTTGTGCCTCTGGTACAGACTGAACTAGGTGTCCAGAAGGCCCTTCCAGCTCCGAGCTAATTGTACTTCCTGATTCCCACCCTCCAGGGAAGGCCACACCACCCTCGTGAAGGAGCTGAAAGAGAACCTTCCAGGGAAGCCGGGGGCCATCGCTCTGTCTGTAGGTGGTGGCGGCCTCCTGTGTGGTGTGGCGCAGGGCCTGGAGGAGGTGGGCTGGAAGGACGTGCCCATCGTGGCAATGGAGACACACGGGGCCCACAGTTTCAATGCAGCCATCAAAGCTGGCAAGCTAGTCACACTTCCCAAGATTACCAGGTAAGGGACAGAGGGAGAAGGAAATGAGCATTTATTAAGCACCTACTATGCCGTGCTAAGCACTTTAATATTATTATCTCATTTGATCCTCACAACGACCTTTCACGGTAAGTGCTATTATGATCCCATTTTGCAACTGAGGAAATTGAGGCAGAGCTGGAAGTATCTGAGGCTGGATTTGAACTCTGGTCTTCCTGACTTTAGGCACCATCTAGGTGGAGTCAAGGGATGCTGACAGACAGCAGCTACAGGAGCTCAGGGCCCCGGGCCAAGCATCCAGGGGCTTGAACTCCTGTGCTAGAAAAGGAGTGAGCGGCTTCCCTGTTCTCACCGCTGGGCATAAACACCACTGCTCTCTAGAAAGCCTCTGGATCACAGCTGGGAGGTATCTTATCGATCCAGGTGAACCCCATCCTTTTATGAATTTGGAAACAGAGGTACAGGAGAATTAAAGAATTCACCCAAGCAAGTGACAGAGCCAGGATTAGAACCTGTATCTTCTGACTCTAAATGCAGAGTTCTCTCTCCCGTCCTGAAAAGGCCACATAGCACAGTGGATGGAAAGCCAGACTCCGGGATAGAAAGAATAGACTTGGGTTCAAATCCTATCTCTGATACATCATCCCCCAGGGCCTGGAATGCCCTCCCTCCTCCACTGTAACTACTGACCTTCCTGGAAATCCCACCCTAACCCAGAAGCCTTCCCCAGTCCCTCTTCTCTCCAGGGCCTTCCCCTTGTTAAACATCTTCTATTTATTGAGTATATAGCTTGCTTTGTATATATTTTGTTTGCTTGCTCTCCCATTAGATTATAAACTCCCTGAGGGCAGGAACTTTCTCTTGCCTCCTTTTGTATTCCTAGAGCTTAGCACAGTGCCTGGCACAAAGTAGATGCTTAATAAATATTTGTTAGTTCATTAACCCTGGACAAGTGATCTCAACCTCTCAGTGATGTCTAAGGTCCCAACATGCAGAAGAAGGTTGCCTATTCCAAAGAGATCACAGGTCCAGGACCTATCCACCATCTCCACTCCCACCAAAGTATGGACCACTGACTCAGTTTCCCCCTCCCTCCATGCCCGTATCTCATGACCCTTGATCCTGGTGGTTTGGTCCCTGACCAAAAGGGTGAAACCAAGGGTAGAGGACACTTGAATGCTAGCCTGCCCTACCTCCCAACCTCCACACCCTTGGAATTCTGAGCCAAGCAAGGATGATCAAGTGTGACTACGTGGCTCCCTTTCCTCAAAGAGGCGGGAAACCTGCCTAGGGCCTTTAGAATAGAGTTGTGGCTTAGTGGATAGACTGAGGGACCTGCAGAGCTTGCCTCTGGCACTTACTGTCACTGGGGCTACAACCCAAGTCCCTTCACCTGAGTCTCAGTTTCTTCTCTGCCAAATGGGGATGATGCTTGTTGTGAATCACTGAGATGACGTATGTAAAGCGCTGGATGGTGTCCCTTAGTGGCAGTATTTTTGTTTGTGATTTCATTGATATAAGGAACTCCCAGGAGAGGAAATACCCTCTACTAAGCTGGTTGAAGGGGATAAGAGATTTGCATACATCCAGAGGAGAACGCTGAACCTAGGTCTACTCCACTCTCTCCTAACTATGTGCCACTGCTTCTTGATAATTAATGATTAATAATTATCAATTAATTATAAAGTATTACTATTTACAAAAATTCACACCACTCACCCTTTACACGAGCACACTTACCATGGAAAGCACGGCCTCTTTGCACCACCAGGTGCTACCTCCATGGTGGTTGTGTTGGAAACACTCTTTAAAAGTGTGGCTGGAAGTCCATCTGATTCCAGCGCCTTTTTTCTCCACCTCCTGTAGTGTGGCTAAAGCCCTCGGGGTAAACACTGTTGGGGCTCAGGCCCTGAAGCTGACCCAGGAACACCCCATCTTCTCTGAAGTGATCACAGACCAAGAAGCAGTTGGAGCTATTGAGAAGTTTGTGGGTAAGTGCCAGGCTCTGTCTTAACCCCGAGATGAGGGCAGGAGATGGGGGAGGGTGGGATTGGGGGAGCACAGAGGCCTTGCCTCTAGGCAAGGATGTGCTGGGAAACATTGAACCACTGGATCTCCAGACTAGCTATCTGTATGTGTGTGTTTGTATATATGTATATGCATACACACACACCTACATATACACACAATTAAGTTTCATCTGCATTATTAACATTTTCCCATCACTGTGCAAGTCCAGATAATCAACAAAACAACAAAAAAATCAAACTATGATTAGTTGTGTCTGCCAATTTCCATGAAGGAAAAGATTACATGGAAAATTTAACAATCAGCCAACTCTAGGACACCACTGCCTATAGTCAGTCAATAAACATTTAATTACCTACTATGTGTCAGACACTGTGTGAAGCGCCAGTGATGCAAAAAGAGGCAAAAAAAAAAACCAGGTCCTGCCCTCAAGGTGATTGCAGTCTAATGGGGGAGATAAGGAATGTGTACAAGCTCTATCTATACAGGGTAAATAGGAAATCATGAAGAAAGGGAAGGCGCTGGAATTGAGTGGGGAAGGCTTCCTGTAGAACATGGGATCTTAGTGGGACTTACAGGAAGCCAGAGAGGCAAGCAGGCCCATGCTCTGCGGAGGGAGGATCACGAGCGAGGCCCCCACCCCAAACCGTTCCCCTCCAGCCTGGACCAGGACCTGACCGAGCCATCACTGATCCAATCCTTTGAGTCAACAAGTCAGTCGACATTTATTAAGTACGTACGAAGTGCCAGGCCTTCTGCCGAGTGCCGGGCATACAAGTATAAGTGGAACAACAGTCCCCTCAAGGGGCTTCCGTTCTGATGATGGAAGACCGCTCTGAAAAAGGGAGCTGAAAAGACAGGCTCGGGGTTTGGGTGGGCAAAGCCTGGAATCAGGTGTAGAATCTGACGTGGAAGGAAGACGTCACTAGCCTGGCTGACACAGTGCTTAGTCCAGGGCTAGTCTTAGGATGCTGGGATGGCCAGCTTCAGCTCCTTATTCCGTACCTTCCTGCTGTTCCACAGCTCATCTATTTTTACTTAGAATGTAAACCTCTTTGAGGGCAAAGACTGCTTGTTTTTCGCTTTTCTTTGTATTTTAGTAAGTGCCGATAAATGCGTGCTCATTGACTGAGGAGGTTGGTGTCACTGTGCAGCCTGGTTCAAGGACTTCCTTAAGAGCCAGCTGGCTCCCCCAGGCTCCACGCCCCTGCCCTCAGCCCCTAACCTTTGCCTTCTGGCTCCTGCAGACGACGAGAAGATCCTGGTGGAGCCGGCGTGTGGGGCGGCTCTGGCAGCTATCTACAGTGGTGCAGTACAAAAGCTACAGGGCGAGGGGAAGCTCCCAGCCAAGTTGTCCAGCGTGGTGGTCATCGTGTGTGGTGGCAGCAACATCAGCTTGGCTCAGCTGCAAGGGCTTAAAGAGCAGCTGGGAATGAAAACTAGCTGAGCCCACTCCCACCGCCCTCCTCCGGCACCCTGCCACGCACCCCCTTCTTGGGGCTGGAGTTTTATCCAGTGCCTTATTTTATCATCATCATCATTATTATTATTGTTATTGCTGTTCTATTGTTGTTGTTGGAGGGTACCTATCTATGGAGCTGGAAGAGGCAGACCTCTTTCTGGTTGGGGGGCCAGGGCTAGGGAGAGGGCCTCAGCCACTTGTGAACTCCTGGCTTTACAGGGGGAAAAGGGGAACCCTGACCCTGTTCTGAGACACCTACTTAGCCCCACTTTAATCCACCCTTTCCATCAGCCCCACAGAAACCTGGGAACCCCCAGGAATTGAGAGCTGAGCCAGGTGGGAGGGAGTGGAGGAGATGGGTCATGGGACTTTCACTTGGTGCCCCCACCTCTGCCTCTGATTAGAAGAGGGGCCAAAAGGTCAAAAGAGAAGGCTCAAGGCTGGACAGGGGAGCAAGGAGCATCTAAGTTTCTTCTCCACAGCCCACCCTCCACCTTGGTTACCTTCTCCAGGGTTGGGAAGTCAATACCAGCCCCTACTCATTTTTCTAATGTCCAAACCTTTTCATTGAAAAAAAAAGATCCAATTATACATCTATTTATGAAAGGTGATCTGGGTCTGTTATTTCTTTAGTGTCTTTTCATTTCTCTTTCTGCCAAAGATCTTCAATGGCCCCAGGAGGAATGTTTTCCCAGTGGCAAAGGGAGGCTGGGGAAAGCACCCCTCGCTCTAGCTGCATCTCATGGAGTAGCCATTCTAGGCTCAGGGAAACATGGGAAATAAATAGGTTTTGCTGAAATCCCTGACGCTGGAGAGAGCACTGGAGAGAAGAAAATTCTGGAGTCAAATCCTCCCCTCTTCCCCTCCCTAACAGGAACCACTACGGGCTGAGTCCCTACTTCCTGCAGGGAAGAGTGCTCGACATCAGGGGCGCTGTGGTGCTATGGATGGGAAGTGCAGAGGTGCTGGAGGATGCAACGTTTTAAAGCTAAGGATTATGGGAAACTCCCAGTGGAGGATGCCATTCATTCAAAGTGCAATAAATATGTTACTAACCACAGTGGATAGAGGTTTGGCCTCACACACAGGGAAACCTGGATTCAAATCCTGACTCTGACACAGGCTGCCTGTATGACCCTGCACTGAACCCTGGAATTTCTCAGACAATTCCCTATATCAATAAAAGCCCCGGTCTAATCCCTGTCCCCCTGCTCTGTGCAAAGCCTTGGAGATGCAAAGATAAAAAAACAATAGTCCTGCCTTCGAGATGACTTTTTATTGCGGATATTAACCACACCCATGCTTTACAGAGCACTTTCCTCAAAATCATCACATGAGGCAAGGAATGTCAATAAAAAAAAAACTAAAGAAAAGGAGGAAACAATTTATTAAGCGCCTACTATGTGCCAGGCACTGGACTAAGTGCTTTTAACAAATATTATCTCATCTGATCCTCACAACAGCTCCGGGAGGCGGGCTGCTGCTATCATCTCCTATTACTACTGAGGAAACTGAGGCAGGCACAAGCCAGGGTCCCCACAGCTAGTGAAGTCTGAGGTGGGATCTGAACAAAGGTCTTCCTCCATCCACTGTGCCGCCTAGCTGCCCGCTACACACACAGTAAGAGGCAAGATCGAAATTTGAACCCAGGCTCCGACTCCTAATCCTGTTCTTTTCACTGCCTCTTGGAGGCACCATCCACACCAAGAAGAGAGGGCTGTGAGGGCGTTATTCTCAACTCCTCACTCTCCCTCATCCCCCTCCATTCAGTTGCCAAATCTTTTTGTTTTTGGCTAGGCATTGGGGTTAAGTGACTTGCCCAGGGTCACATGGCTAGTAAGTGTCAAATGTCTGTGGCTGGATTTGAACTCAGGTCCTCCTGACTCCCAGGCTGGTGCTCCATCCACTGCACCACCTAGCTGCCCCCTCAGGTACCAAATCTTGGCATTTCTACCAGCATCCATCCCCTTCTCTCATTCCAGAGCCTCATCTCCTCTTACTTGTATTTTTGGTGTCCGCACCTCAAGTCTCTCCCTACTCCAACTCATCCTTCACTCAAGCTGCCAAAGCGATTTTCTTAAATCACAAGTCTGACCAATGTCACTCCCTTACTCTATCAACTCTGATGGCTCCCTATTACCTCTAGAATACACTATAAACTCTGGCTTTGAAAGTCCTTCACAAAATGTCCCTACCTTTCCAGGCTTCTCACTGTTCCTCCCGGACAAAACTCTATCTTTCTCTTCCACGCCTTTGCAAGTCTATCTTCCATGCCTGGAAGGCACTGCCTCCCCACCTCCAATTCACAGCACCCCTCACTCCTTTCCTGACTCAGTTCAAACACCACCTTCCACACAAAACCCTTCCTGCTCCCCCAAGTTACTAGTGCCCTCCTTTCCAAACCTCGGATTCATTGTTATGTTACATGGATATTACAGATTCACGCTGTCTTCCCCATTAGAATGTAACCTCCTCGAGGGTACATATGTCTTTCTATCCAGTGCCTAGTATAGTGTCTGGCATATAGTAGGTGCCCAATAAATGCTCGGTAAGGAATCAGTTGCCTCAGACAGGCAGTGTTTGGAGGTCAAGATCCATCTCTCACTTCCCATGTCCAATCCCCCCCTCTGAGTAACTTTTCCCCTCTTTGGAATGAGTTATACCAGGTGACCTCCCTGGCCCTTCCATTTCCATCCCCGAGCGAATGCCCAAGCAGCACTGGACAGTGCGGCTTGCTGTCAGCCTCGGGGAAGGGCAAGCAGGGGAGGCTAATGTATTTAGATTATAAGAGAATGATAGAAAACTTGGAGCTAGGTTTGAGGATGAGGAAGAATCAAAGATTTCTTCAATAAACAGAAGAAAGGGAAGGGGAGAAAAGAAAGAGAGAGAGAGAGAGAGAGAAGAGAGAGAGAAGAGAAGGAGAGGAGAGCAAGAGGAGAGGGGAGGGAGGGGAGAGGAGAGGAGAGAAAAAGGGAAGGAGAGAAAAGGAGAGGCAAGAAGAGGGGAGGGGAGAGAGAGAGAGAGAGAGAGAGAGAGAGAGAGAGAGAGAGAGAGAGAGAGAGAGAGAGAGAGAGAGAGAGAAGAGGGAGAGGAGAGAAAAAAAGGGAGATGAGAGGAAAGAGAAAAGGGAGGAGAGGAGACGAGAGGAGCTGTCACAACTAAAAGAGCTAGGGAAAGAGTTGTAAACATTTCTGCACTGATTATTAGACCTGAGTTCAAATCCTGGCTCTGAAACTGAAATGAGCTGTATGAACCTAGGAAGCCAATGACCATCTCTTTCTCCATTAAAAGTAAGGGGGTGGGGCAGCAAGGTGGTACAGTGGATAGAGCACCGCTCCAGAAGCCAGGAGACCTGAGTTCAAATCTGGCCTCAGGCCAAATACTTGACATGTATTACCTGTGTAACCCCTGGGCAAGTCACTCAACCCCAACTGCCTAAAAAAAACAAAAGTGAGGGGATCATAGTAGGTAATAACAGTGACAATAGTGACCAGCATTTATATAATGCTTTACGGTTCGCAAAGCGCTTTACAAGCATTATCTCATGTGATCCTTACAACAACCTTGAGAAGCAGATGCTATGATTACCCCATTTTACAGATGAGGAACCTGAGGCAGACGTGGGGTTAAGTGACTTGCCCAGACTGCAAGTACAGAAGGGCAGGATTTAAATCCAGGTCCTCCTGCCTCTGGGGCCAATACTCTCTCCAATGGGCCATCTGAAATCCCTTCTCATTCTAGATTGCATTAATCAACGAAACAAGCCTTTACGGAGTGTGCCTGTGAGCCAGAGGCTGCAACAGTCCCAGAGGGATGGATGCCCTTCCCCCACGACCTCCTCCCAGCTGTCTCCCATGCCTGGGATATTCCCCTCCTCATTTCTGCCTCTTGGCTTCCCGGGAAACACCAGCCAAAATCTCACCTTCTGTAGAAATCTTTCCTGATCCCCCTTAACATTAATACCTTCCCTGTCATTTCTCTCCAGTGTCTCCTGTCCATAGCTTGTTTGTACATACGATTTGCACGTTATCTCCCCCACCAGACTGCAAGCTCCAAGGGTGACTAGCTTATACCTTTCTTGGTATGCCCCAGTAGCTAGCACACAGTAAGCACATAATGTTTACTGACTGACTGGATGGATGCTGACCCCCATAATCACTCCCTGGGAGGAGCCCAGGCCCTGGATCCACTCTGACCCTTGGGCTCATTTCTCTTCTTCCCAACGATCATGGGCTAGGCCCCTCCAGCTACCCCCCTCCAAACACACACACACACACACACACACACACCACCACACACACACACCACCACCACCACACCACCACCACCATCACCATGGGATAACTCTGGCTACTGACACCCCTTTAATAAGGACTCACCGAGTACTGTCCTCCCAGTAAAATGGAGGACCATTAGTCTACCACGGCACCCAAAGGTCCTCCAGAACCCCCCAGGCATTGGGTGCATCCGATTTGGCAATGCGCCTTAAGAACCCCTGGGCCTTGCAATCTTCCCCCTGGTGACCCCCAGTAACCACGGGGCCTTTCTATCCACGCTGCAGCTGAAACTTCTTTAGGACTCACGTTCCTTGAGAAAAGGAATTGTCTTTTCTGATTTCTGATTTGGGCAGTTAGATGTCTACTGGAGAGCATGGCCTTGGAATCATAAAGACTTGAATTCAGATCCTGACTCAAACACTTAGGAGCTATATGATTGTGGATAAGTCACTTAATTTCTCTGTGCCTCAGTTTCCTCATCTGTAAAATGAGGATAATAACAGCACCCACCTCACAGGGTTTCTCTGAGAATCACATGATGACATGCAAAGTGCTTTGCAAATCTTAAAAACCTACATGAAGGCTCGGTACAACTTGTAACCACAGTGCTCGGCACATAGCAAGCATCTAATAAATACTTCTTCACTCATTTGTTGTTCTGGGCATTGGGGACACATGGACAAGGAGGAATTAACACCTGTGCTCTGGTTTTAAGACTGGAGCGGGCAGGGGTCCCTCTCTGCCTCCTCAGCCCTCTCAGGCCTTGTCCCCCACAAGCTGTCCTTTCACATCGGAGCTTACAGAGAGCAGGGAGGGATCTTAAGAAGTCACCTAGTCCAACTGCCTGCCTTTCAGATCAGGAAACTGAGCCCCAGAGAAAGCAGGCGACTTGCCTAACATCGCAGATGTGGTGGTCCACTTCACAGGTGCAGACAAGGAGGCCCAGGGTGGCTGTGACCTGTCCAAGGTCCTCTGGGCTACAGAGGGGTTTTCAGCTCAGGTCTGGGTTGGACTTTGGTGGACAGGCTTGGACATTTCTGAAGTTCTGATTTTCTGCAAGCCCTGGCCCATTGCCAGCCAACACCCCGACCCCCTCCAAAAAGCAGAGCAGGGCTGGAGGTGATAGTCTCTCTTTTAATAACACTGCATCCATTTGTGGCCTGGCGACCACAGAGCCCGAGGCCCAGTCACCACAAACCTCTCAGGCACTCTGAGTGTGGCAGAGCTCAGCCCTGGGAGGGGACGGGCTGCAGCAGAGAGGGCTCAGGAGGACATCCAGTGTTCAATCGGCCTCTGGGACCGCTGCCATTTCCATGGAGGTAGCTGCTTCCCTGCCCCCGCCTTCTTTCCAAGGCCTGCAGGACAGTAAGCAAGGCCAACCCCTCCCCCCCCCAGTGAGAGGTGGTAGAGTTAGCTAGGGTGAGGAGATGACAGGGCTGGATGCAGGGATGTCAGCAAAGGGCCACTGCACGGGGAGTCCCACCCACAGACCCAAGAGGGCTGGCTCCCCTCCACAGTCCCCACTTACGGCAAGGTCAGGCACTAGAGGCACAGCCCACAAGCCTAGGCAGCCACCCTTGGGAAGCAGGGGAAAGGGACACAGACCCACAGCCCAGGGAGCCCAGGGGAAGCCTAAGCCCCCAAACCTCTAAGTCCAGGGTTTCAGAGGAAGGTCTGATGTACTTTGGTGTTCATTTGTTTTTTCCAAATTTGTTCCTGAAGGGCAGTCCAATGAAGGAGGCTGATAGTATGGACGTGGGGGGGTGAGGCAGGGGGGGTAATGCCTAGCTCCTCCACACCACTGTCTAGGTGGGGGCAAAAGCCTGAGTTGAGGTGTGCAGTCTCAGTAAACAGAGCTGTTAAGTGGGAGGTGCCTAGAAAGGTGTGAGCCTGCCTCCTCAATGAGACAGGTCTGGGAAGGCAGGGAGCAGACTCTTCAGAGTCCAGCACATCCTTGAGGCTTTCAGCCACAGAGGTAAAGCCCAGAAGCCCCCTCCCCTCCCTTCCTTCTCCAGGAAAGCCACCTTGCCTTCAGAGGCTGGAGCTTGGGGCTCAGGAGGGAATGGGAGGAATGGGGCTGAGAAACCGGTGGTCCCCTAAGGCCCTCAGGGCCTCTTTGGACAAGGCAGGTGGCTCAAGAGCCAATGAAGCAGCAGAGAGTGGAGGGACCTCGGCCCTCCGGGCCCAGCAGGCATATTCCTTGGGGTTTCAGGGTCAGACAAATAGGCAGCTAGGGTAGATGAAGAGGAGAGGAAGAGCCAACTTCCTAAGGGCACTGGGGTCAAGGGTGGTGGGGTGTTGGGGAGAGGGGATGATCCCCAGTTTCACTGCCACCAGACCTTGATGGGGGAGAACTTCCAGAGGTCTGGATGACCCATATGTAACTGCTTGGCGAAGGGTGATGAGCTCCACTGGAAGGGGGGTAACTGGTCCCACGTGGGGCCACTGACTGCAATTAGGCGGAAGTCTTTGGACAGCGCGTAAGAAGTGAGCTGAAAAAAGGGTTAGGGGAGGCAGGTGGGTAATAGCCATGACCCCATCCCATCCCAAATCCTAGCACCATCCACATGCCACCACTGGGTCCAACCAGCATCCAAATTACCAGGAGAGCACCACCATCCCCCCCATGCCAGGTCCCCTCTCTGGGACAGAGGATACCCTCCCCAATACCACCTGAGACCACACACAAACCTTCATGTCTATGCCTCCGTGGGATCTCTGGGATAGAGCAGAAAAGGGGTATGTCCCATTAGCTGGGTTGAGGTCCGAGCGGGCCGAGATGGCATTCTCCCCATTCTGCATAGGTCTGCAGTCCAGACAAAGGGACAGGGGATCGTTGGGAAAGTTGTTGAACCTGAAAGAGAGGGGCGGTGTTAGAATATGGACAAGAGGAAGGGAAGCTTTGCCCTAAGAAGAGAGCGGGCAGGGGGTAAGACCCCAGGACCAGCATCCAGAACCTGTCAGAGGACCTCCCCAAACCTGTCAAGCCAAAAGGATGCTGGAATCTACAGAGCACAGCTACAGACTACAAAGCCTTTGGGCAAGAACCCTAAGATTGTGGGGGCACAGTGGGGTTAATCACCACTGCCTAAGAAAGACAAGGGCTTCAGAAGAGAGAGGCAGATGCAGGACGTTACAGCTGGTTAAGAAAAATATATCTGCCTAAGCGGTCAAAGGAAATGAGCAGTTTTCAAAAGAAGAAATACAAGTGATCAACAACCACGTGAAAAATATCCTCAATCATCACTAACAAGAAAAATGCAAATGAAAACGCCACCATTCATTCATCAAATTGGTGATAAAAGATGGAACTGGTAAATGCTAGAAATCAGACACACTGATACAATACTAGTGGAAGTGGAATCATGCTGGAAAACAATATGGAATTATAACAGAAGAGTTGCTAACCGTTCACACATTTAGACTCAGCCCATGACTGGAAATACATCTCAAGGAGGTTCAAAACAAAAGTGATATATGTGTGTGTATGTATGTGTAGATACATATAAAACAATTTTTTAAAAAAGTCTGAGAATGGTTTCTTGGATTTCTGAACCATAGCACACGGCCAAGGATGGAATCCTAACAAGGGCTGGTAAAAAATATATCTGCCTCAAGTCTCACAAATCTAATCAAAAGGGCTTTAAAGCAAAAATGAACTGCCAATTTTTATCTACCAAATCTGATATCATGGAGAGCAGCTACAATGGAGGAAGAAGACTAGGAGTAGAGACACACACAAATCTCAAGGCAATAAGATCTAAGACATGAACTAGCAAAAAAAAAAATCTATGGACTCAAGCGTCAACATACAAATATACTAAAGTACAAGTAAAAATTCAGTAGGACAAGTCCCATAATTTATGCAAGGCATTCTGCTAGGCTCCAATGAGTAAGGAAAACTAAAGATCCTACTTCAAGATGATGTATTTGGCCTCAGAGGGACCAATGAGAGTTGAGAAATAAGGCCCAATGGCTGGCTGGGACTTACTTGTTGGGTATACTATATTGGGTGGGTATACTTTATTCAAAAGAAATAAGAGGATGAGGAGGGTGAGGTTGCATTATATTCTGAGAAGGCATATACATACACAGAAATCAAGAGCATGATGGAGAGAATTTGGGTAAAAGTCAATAAGAAAAGAAAGAAAAGCAATCTTGCCAAGGGAGTATACTATAGACCGCCCAGACGGAAAGAGGAAATAGATGAGTTTGGGAAATATCACAAGCCTGGAACAAAACCATGATAGTGTTGAAGGACTTCATTTATCCAGGTACCCGCTGAAGCTCAATCTCTCTGCCAACGGCAGATCAGAGGATCATTTCTTGGCTTGCCTGAAGGATGGTTTCTTCCTTCCAAAGACAGAGGAGCTGACAAGGAGAAATTCTATTTTAGATCTGGTTCTCACAAATTGGAAGCTGGCTGCTAGGCTAAAAGTAATGGAAACCCTGGGGAGTTCTCCCTTGTGAACACTCCATCAGAGAGTTTATGATAGAAAAGCAGAGGGGAAAACAGACACAGTCTGATGGGCACCCTGCACTGTGGGCGAGCAGATTTCAAAGAGCTGAGACGATGGATGGATGAGACAAAGCTTGGATACCATGACCTAAAATTCTTCTGAAGAGGTAACCTCCTAGGAGGCAAGGAAACTCCCAAGAATGAAATTCTAAAAGATCTAAAGAGACAAAATTCCAATGAGAAGGAAAAATAGGAGTTGCCTGAGAGACTTGATGTGAATACTTAGAGAACTCACTAAGCAACTTTTATTTTTTTTTAAAATGATTTGAACAGAAGATAGAAGATAATTGGGTGGGGGGGAATGCAAGAGCATGGCATATTGCAACATTTACCAAGGGTGCCTGGAGTGCTCAAGCTCCGAATGACCCAAGGCTGGAGAGGAAATCTAAGGACAACAGAAAACAGATTGCTTTGTTTTTAGGAGAAAGAGAAGGATCAAACAACAGACTGGATCACTGCTCGGGGCACACGGAATGATGGTAACAGGCAATGGTCAGCTAGTCAATTTACAAGCGCTTATTAAGCACCTACTGTGTGCCAGGCACTGTGTTCAAGTACTGGGGACACCAAGAAGGGCAAAAAACAGTCCCTGCCCTCAAGGAGCTTACAGTCTATTGAGAGAAGGTAACATGTAAATAACTAGGTTCGTGCAAGATATGTAGATATAATGTATATTTTATACATATATATACACACATATACATACAAGATACGTAGATATAACATATATTAGACATACATACATGTATACATACACACATATATACACATACAAGAAACACAGCAAAGTTAGATAAAGAGGGGAAAGGTATTATTAGTGGCTAGGTGGATCAGGAAAGGTCTTGAAGGAACCCAGACAAGCCAAGAGGCAGAGGTGAAAGGTCAGTGTTCCAAGACAGACAGCGCTAAGGCACCAAGACAGGGGGTGCAGCATCATCTTTGAGGAGCTACAAACAGGCTGGAAGGGCTAGATTACAGAGCATGTGAAGGGGAGAGAGGCATGAGATGGCTGGGAGGGTAGTGTAAAGTCAGCTTGTGAAGCGCTTTCAATATCAAAGGGCTTCTATTTGGTCCTGGGAGTGTCAGGGAGCCACGGGAGCTTAATGAATAGGAGGAAAATTCCCTTGGCAGCTGAGCGGTGCATGGACCAGAGTCAGGAGACCAACCAGATGTCTGTAGAGTAGACCTCCACAAGAGAGGTGATGAGAACCCAGACTGAGGAAGTGGCCATTGGAGAGGAGACAACGGGATGTGCATGAGAGATGGCGTGAAGGCAGAAACGAGGCTTGGTAACAGACAGGATGTGTGGGGTCAGAGAGAGGAGTATGGACAACTCCTAGGCTTCAGGCCTGAGTGACTTGGAGGATGGTGGTGCCCTCGATGGTACTAAGGAAGTTGGGAAGAAGAGAGAGTTTTGGGGGCAAGATAACGAGTGCAGTTTCAGTCATGCTGAGCTTAAGACGCCCATGGAACACCCAACTGGAGATAGCGACTCTAGCTCAGCAGAGAGTCTAGGGCTGGATCTAAAGACATGGGGATCATCTGAACAGAAATGATCGTTGAACCCTTGGGAGCTGGTGAGATTGCCAAGTGAGTGATTATAGATGAAAGAGAGAGAAGGGCCCGGGACAGAGCCTTGGGTAGTGGGCATGACAGGGAAGAGTAACCAGCAAAGGAAGCTGAGCAGGAAGTCAGGCAGGAGGAGGAGAACCGCAAGAGCAGTGTCCCCTTTTTTGGGGGGAGGGGGGAGGGAGGCATGTCTGTTTTCTCTACCGAGAACAAACTTCAGACAGGAAAGGGGGGTGGTGTGGGGAGGGATATACAGGATGAATAAGGGGATAGTAAATAAAAACCAGCAGACCTTGGTGAAGTCAAATCACCTGGTCCCAATAAATCACATCTTTGGGTACTCAAACAGCTAGAAGATGTAACTGCTGAGCCACGATCCCACATTTAAAAGAACGTGGAGAATGGGAGGGGAACCTTAGGAGAGGAGAAGAGCAAATGTCCCAATTTTCCCAGAGAAGCGAAGAACAGTCTGTAAACTCTCAACTGGTAAGCCTGACTTCAATTCCTAGAAAACAACTCCAGAAGGGATTATTAAAGGAATGGTTTGTGAACGCCTAGAAAAGGAAGCAGAGATTACAGAGAGCTGGCAAGGCGTCATCCACAACAGGTCATGCCAAACTTGCATCTTTTTCTTTCTCGACAGGTCACTAGCTCAAGGGAAATGCTCACAAAGGTTACGTAGATTTTAGTGAAACACCGACAAAGTGTTACGTGGAATTTTTGTGGAAAAGCCAGGCACATGTGGCCTAGATCAATGGGGTCAAACTCAAAGAGAAACAGATCCTTGAGGGCTACACGTTGACTAAGAAAACCACAAATTAACATTACTTATTGCATTTTTTACTTTTTTATTGCATTTTTACTTATTTCATGAAACATTTACTGGCTTGGGCCTCTGGGCTAGATCATACTATGGTGCATTATGAGTGATCACTTGAAAGGAAATGTCCATTCGAGTGCTTTGCCCAAATCCTTTCAATATTTTTAGCAGTAACTTTTATCAAAGGAATAGAAGACACACCTCTCAAATGTGAAGATGTGATGGAAGAAGCCCAGAACAGAACGACAGCCTTTGTTTACAATCAAAGGAAAATTTCTCTACGCATCTTATACACCCATTAGGACCTTAGAGATCGCCTTCCTAATCCAACCCCATCATTGGACAGCTGGGGAAACTGAGGACCAGGAAGAGGAAAGAACTTGACCTCAGTCACATTTCTAAATGGCAGGGCCAAATTTCAAAGTCCAGTCACCTGACTGCAAATCCCGGGTTCTTTCCAGTGCACACCACACTACCTCTACAACAGAAAGGACAAGGTCTGGGGTCCTGACCTCATCAGCCGGATCATGGAGTCCATGTCATGCACTAGCGACTGGTTCCGTTCAAAGATCCGGGCTCGGGGGCTGTTCTTGTATGAGAACCAGTCCCCAAACTCCTTCACCAGGTCGGGCATCCCACTGGCATTGAACACAGACTCAAAATACCTAGGGAGTGGAGAAGGGGAAGGCAGGGTCATCTCCACTCTATCTCTTCCCCCCACCCCATACCACCGCCCACAAGCACCACTACTTTCTGCCTCACTACAATGATAGATTGAGGGCTGGAGGGCACCTCACAGAGCACTGAGCAAACACTGCTATTTTGTAGATGAGGAAAAAGAGGCCCAGACAGAGAAAAAGACAGAGAATCCATAGCAGGGCTGAAATTCAAACCCTGGTTTTCTGGTTCTGGGTTCCATATGCTTCCCACTACCCCACACCAGGTCACATGATACACTCACTGTGGCAAGAACTGTCACTATCTTAGTGTGGCTAGGTAGCTCAGGGGATAGAGCACTGGATCTGGAATTTAGGAAGCTCTGAGTTCAAATCCTGCCTCAGACATTTAACCAGCTGGGTAACCTTGGGTAAGTCACTTATAACCTCTGTCTGACTCAGTTTCCTAAACTATAAAATGGGGCTAACAACAGCACCTATGTCCCAGGGTTGTTACGAGGATAAAGTAAGGTAATTCTTGCAAAGTGCTCTACAAATGATAGTTATGAGCTATTAGTGCCTTCACAGACTCTGCTCCATGAGGTCAGCACGATGCTCTCCAGAGTGGGCACTTAGTCACTGCTGAATGAATGAATGAATGAATGAATGAATGAATGAATGAACGAATGAATGCTAAGGGGGTCATGAATTCAACTCAACAAACTGTATTAGAGGCAGTACAGCAGGTACCTCAAATAGAAAGGGACGTCACTAAGCTGTACATAAAAACTCCTGAGAGCTCCATACTGACTTCATTTTAAAATATAGTATTATCTATCCTTTATTGTATCTTTACTTATTTTGTTAAATATTTCCGAGTTATATTTTCATCTGGTTTGGGCCACACTCGCCCATGATGAGGGGCACATGCAGCCCCCAGGCCAGCTGTTTGACACCTTTACTACACTGGCTAAGACACTGGACTTGGGGTTGGGAGGGCCCAGTGCAAATCCTGCCTCTGACACGTTCTAGCTATAGGACCCTAGACAAGTCTAGGCCTCAGTGTTCTCATCTGTAAAATGGCCTCTAAGCTCCTTCCAGCTCCAAACTGATGAACTCTGGAACATTTATCAAGCACCACCTCAGTGGCAAGGCTCTACACTGGCTATGAGGGGTGCAAAGGCAGAACACAAGCAGCAAACAGTGCCTTTCAGCTGTTTCTGCCACGCTCCCTACCCTGCTTCAGAGAGGGCCCAAACCCCCGTGGGAGGGGAGCGGAGGGTGACAAGGGGGCAGACCCAGCGGTCAGTGCTCACGGTAAGTTGTAGCTGGCCCAGTAGCCCTTCTCATACAGCTCCTGAGTCTTGTCAGCCACCACCACCATGCCCCTGGAACGCAGGAAAGAAACACAGAATTTAGGGATTAGGTGGGACCTCAGGAACCGGATCCGGTCCAACCCTGGCCTGACCAGGACTCCCCAAATCGACAAGTGACCATCCGGCCTCCTAGAGGCCCCACAACCTCCCAGCCGCCCAGTCAGCTTTTGGAAGCCTCTCAGCATCAGGAAGTTCCCCAACATGAAGCCTCACTGCCTCAGGTACAGCCTCCACCCCACGTTCCCAGTCCTGCACTCTGGGGGCCACACAAAACAAAGCTGGTCCCTTCCATCTGATGGCCTTTCAAATATTTGGAGACAGTTATCCTGTCCCTCCCACCCAGCTCACCCTATCCCCAGGTACTCTATCCTCTCCATATTAAATATTCCTATGCCTTCAAATAACCAGGTCCTCATTCCCAACTTGACAAGACCCGGAGTGGCAGGGGTTATGTCCAGACTCTCTCAGTGAGGCATTCAGCCAGTCCAAACTCTCTCTTCCCTAAATTCCTCCCCCAGTTCAAGGTAATCACCTCTGCACCCCCTACCCCGTAAAGGTCAGACAGAAGTAAGACCATCGCCTGCCTAACTCCCTGGAGCCCCAAAAGGGAGGCGGGCTGGATGCTGACACTCACGGAATCTGCTCCAGAACAGTGAGCAGGCCATCCTTGGGCTTGGACTTCCCAGGAATAAAAAAGTTGTAATCTACAATCATCCACTGGTTGTTGTATCTGCCAAGGAAAGAATGGGGGTCGGATCAGGGGTGAGGGGTGAATAGGCAGAGTGCCGGTGACCTCCATCCCAAGCCAGACCTGGCCCAGAGACCGAGAATTCGGCAATGCTGAGGATCACCAGGGACCCTGCCAATCCAGCGGGCCCATCCTGCCTCTGCCCAGTCCACGTTCACACCTCGATAGCCCCGGCCATTGGGAGACGCAGAATCTCAGAGATGGAGAAGGCTCAGTAGAGATCTGGTCTCATCCCTTGTCGAGGCCTCAGTTTCCATATCATTAAAATGAGGGGGTCTCAGAGGTCCCTTCTAGCTCTAACAGGCTCTGATTCTATCACCTATGGCCACCAAACTAAGTGTCCCCAAATACAGTGGTTCCCCACCGCCTACCAGACCCAAGGCTCTCAAGGCCCTCCAAAGCCTGACTCTGCCCGACCTGGGGAACCCCATCTCCTCCTGGGCTGTGGGAACCTCCCACCCACTTCCCCGTGGGGGAACACCCTCCTGGGCTGTTCAGTGACTTCCCAAGGACAAAGTCCCCCCAGTCTGGGACTCACGTGCCACTGTTGAACTTCTTAAAGACAGCGGACCACGTGGACCCGTCATGGGCCAGCCGGTTGGCTGCAATATTGCGCAGCCACTCGAGGACGCTGTTCTGGGGCTTCACGTACTTCCACAGCTTTGCGTTGTTGTTGCCGATGGTGGTCTCCAGGGTCACCTGCGGCCGGGGCACAGCCGTGAGACGAGGGCCGCCTTCGGCCCCTCCGTCTGGCAGGGCTTCTCCCATCTCCCACGCCCCTCCCCCTGCAAGGTCATCCTTATCGGCCATTCCTCTGGATCTGTGTGTTAACTCCCCATCAGAACGTAACTCTTCGAGGACTGGATTGTCCTCTCTGGTCAGTCCCTGGCACACAGTAGGCACTTAATAACCAGATGCCTGCTTAATGAATAAATGCGCCCCTCCGGTAGATTATAAGCTTCTAGAAGGCAGGGCCCATTTCACTTTGGTCATCATCTCTCCGGCCCCTCCCACAGGGCCTGGGACGTATAAGGTGTCTAACAAATGCTTGCTGATAGACCGATTCTTGTCCCACGTCCCTGTGGGACAGCGAGGAACGGCACAAACAAGGGAGAGATGGACAAGACAGCCAGAACACACGGTCATCAAGGGGCCAAATCTGTAATGTCCTTCGAGTCTGAGGACGCACCCACAACATTTCCAGGTTCCTGCTTCACCCCAGCTCTGGGAATTTCTCCCTCAAACCCACACATCCCTGCCCAGGGAGCATCTCGGGGCCCAGAGGCAAGAGCAAAGCCAGCCCTTCCCAGAGGAAGGGGTTTTGTGACCCAAGAGATGGGAGCAGCCAGGCCGGTGGGGAAGCAGTGAGACTCCTAGGGCCCAGCCTCCCAGAGACGCAAGACGAAGCCTGCACACTGCCCCTGGATCATGGAGGGTTGGGCCGTGCTGGCCTCAGTCTTCCATCATGTGGCCGCATCCCACGCACACTACGTTCCAGCTAAACTGGCCTATCTATTACTCTCATCTCCCACCTGCATGTCTTTGCAAAGGCTGTGCCACCCCCCAACCCATGCCTGGAATGCTCTCCATCACCTCCAACTCACACACAGTAGTGTATTTAGCGCTGGAAGGGACCTCACAGCCTACATATTCTAAAAGACTAAGACCCATAAAGGTTAAGTGACTCCCCAAGGACACGCAAGATCCCTGGAATCCTTGCCTCTATTCAAGACTCAGCAAAATTACAGGCCCTTCCATGAGGCCCCTCCTGATTCCCTCACTTGTTATCAGTTTCCCCAAAAGTAACTTCACATATATTTTGTACTGACTTGGCTGCATAAACATTGCTCTCCCAGGAGAATGAAAGCCCCTTGAGGGCAGGGACTCATTTCACATCCCCCGTGCCTAGCACAGTCTCTGACACACAATAAGGATTTAATGAACGCTTTTGGAATTGAATTGAATCTAGACACTGGAGAGGCAATATGGTCCAGAGGAAAGAGTACTGTAGTTAGAGCCAAAGAAGCTGGGTTCAAATCCCACTATTACCTGTATGACCTTGGGTAGATCACCTTATCTCCCTGGGCCTCAGTTTCCTTGTCTGTAGAACGAGAGAGTTAAACTAGATGACGTCTGAGGTCCCTTCCATCTCTCAATCTACGATCTTCTGAGTCAAATAGCTGTAAACTTGTCACTTCCCATCCCGGGGTCTCAGTTTTCTCATCTGATAAATGGGAACGAGAACGCTCATGCTCCTTACTTCACAGGGCTGTGGTGAAGAAGGGGCTTTATAAAACATTCAAAAGCCCTTGTGGAAATGTGAGCTGTCACCGGCAGTCCCCGGCTCCTTCCTGGGTGAAATGGGAGACCACGTCACTCAGGCTTTGGAAGAGTTCCTTCATTCCAGGATCAAAGATTTGCTGACGGGCTGTGTTTCCCCCTTCCAGGCCTTTGATGAGCTCAAAAGATGTTGAGGCTCACAGATCTGGGAGGGGAGGGGACGTCCAAGGTCATCCGGTCCAATCCCCTAATTTTGCAGACAAGGAAACTGAGCCTGACCCTAACTCTCAATGACTTGGCCAAGGCACGGAGGCAGATAGGACTACAGGTCTTCCTGACTGCCAGTCCAGTGCTCAGATGACCAAGGGCCTTCAATAGCCCAATAGGAATTAGATCACAGAGAAGTAGAGAGCTAGCGTTACAGGGAAGCAGCCCTGGGTTCGAGTCTTGCCTCTGAAACCCATTGCCCGGGTAAGCCTGGGCAAGTCATCTATGTTCTCAATGCCCCAGGACAGCTCCTGAGACTCGTGGTGTTGCCAAGCAAGGACCCCTCTGCCCTGGCAGCATGAATTTCCCTACACAAAGAAATCATAAACCCAGTCCTCCAGATTCCAAGGATCTGTGAGAGTTCATCAAGGTGGGTTCATTAGACATAGATCCCCCAATCCCTCTAATCCTGGACTTCCAGGGCTGCCACAGCCAAGAAAAAGTCAACTTCCCTAAGCTCAGAGACACACGACTCGCCCTAGCATTTTACAGATGGGGAAACTGAGGCTCCCAGAAAAGTACAGGCCAGACAATAGGACAACATGCTTTCATTCTTCCCAGCCTGGCATGAGCTGCCAGAACTCACTGTCCAATAGACAAGCTTTGGAGGGCCTCGTCAGAGCTAAGGTAGGGCCTAAGAGGCCAGCCTGAGTGGAGAGGTCAACCATCATGTTTCCACAGCCCCCTTCTGTCTACAAAGCAGGATCCTCAGTATACCCCCAAAAGGGGGCTGTGACCTTCCTCCTTCCTGACCAGAGAGGCTCGTCACTACCCTCGAAGGGCCCACGTGACAAGGTCCTGGCTCTAAGTATGGGAGGGGCCGCAGAGACCATCTCATTTTACAGATGGGGAAACTGAGGCCCAGAGGGGAGGTGACTTGTCCAAGGTGACCCAGGTAGTGGCTGAGGCTCAGAGGTGAGCTTTCTACCGCGCTGCACTGCTCCTCCAGGTGACGAAGTTCTCCAGAGTAACAGGATGACCTCGGATTCTACATCCCGAGTCGGGAAACAAGAGGAGAAATGATCGAAGGTCACTCACCAGCCCACTGCCCAAGATATAGAAGTCGTCACAGGAGAAGATGGTCCCAGGGTAAGAGGAGAAAACCTGCTCGTTCCCAGGGATCAGTGGTGACTCGCCTAGGAGAGACAGTGCCGAGGAAGACCCAGCCCCGTTAATCAGTACAATGATAAATCAGCACAACGATAAATCAGCACCTCAGCCAGCTCCCACGTCTATGGCCCTGCAGGCTGACAGAGCTACCTCCTCACAATGACTGCAGGAAACAGCTGGGCTGAGAGTCACCCAGCCTGTGAAGGTCAGGGCTGAGAATAAAACCCACATTTTTGTGGCAATAAGAGTTAAATGACTTAGCCAGAGTCATACAGCCTAGGAAGGTCAGGGCTGGGATTCAAACCCATGTTTTTGTGGCAATCAGGGTTAAATAACTTATCCAGAGTCACACAGCCTATGAAGGACAGAGCAGGGATTCAAAATCACTTTTTTTTTTAAGGCAATCAGGGCAAAGTGACTTGCCCAGGGTCACACTGCTAGTAAGTGTCTGAGACCACATTTGAACTCAAGTCCTCCTGACTCCAGGGCCGGTGCTCTATCTACTATACCACCTAGCTGCCCCTTTCTCCAGTTCATTTTACAGATGAAAGAAACTGAGGCAAACAGGGTTAAATGACTTGCCCAGAGTCATACAACTAGTAAGTGTCTAAGGCCACATTTGAACTCAGATCCTCTTGACTCCAGGGCTGTGCTGTATCTACTGCAGCACCACCTACCTGTCCCTCAAACCCAGGTTGGCTAACTTGTCTAAGGCCAACTCCTGTTCCCCTCTGCTGCCTCATTCTTCCAGAAAGGACTTTCCCTTCTCCTCCTGGGCCCAGATCTCCCTCTCTTCTGCCTGCCCCCTGAATTCCCCCACCAGCCAGTGAGGCCGAGGTCATGAACTGCCACCAGGACATCCATGGCCTTCTCAAGAACATCCTCTCTTAGGGGCAGCTAGGTGGTACAGTGGATAGAGCACCAGCTCTGAAGTCAGGAGGACCTGAGTTCAAATCTGGCCTCAGACCAAACACTTGACACTTACTAGCTGTGCAACCCTGGGCAAGTCACTTAACCCCAACTGCTTTAAAAAAAAAAAAAAGAACATCCTCTCTTACTATCTCAATGGGAAGCTGTCCACTGCAGATGTTAATTGAGTCAGTCAGTCAAGCAGACTTGTTAAGCACCACAGTGTGCTGGGCACCGTGCCAGGCATCAGGTTAACAATGATAATAAAAAATTAATGAAGAAACTAATGACCTTGTTGGTGCAGGGAATTCTGGGAGGAGGCTGTCTCTGCCAATGCAGGGGGGCAACTTACAGTCCAAGTCTCCGAAGTTATTTGTGTGAGGTCACACAGTTAGGCTTTATTAAAGTTCATAAAGTGCTTTGCATAAACTCTCTTATCTGATCCTTAGAGCAACCCTGCAAGTGGAGTACTCACTTCAGGGATTATTATCCCCATTTTATAGCTAGGGAAACTGAGGTCCATAGGGTAAGGTGACTCGTCCAGGGTCACATAGCTAAGAAAGTATCAGAGGCAGGTTTGGAAAGAAGTCAAATACCCTCCCTCACTGCAGACGTTCTCGATAACGAAGGGTTTGGGAGAAGGTGCATCCAAGAAGCCACGTTACTGACGGACCAGAGGACCTGGTCAGAAGACAGTCTCAATGTCCAGCCCTCCAGGGTGGGGGCACAGTAAAGTCTCATGGTGGGAAATAGACCTAAGCCCTTTCCTGGGAGGGAAGTGGGGAAATGAGGGACCAACGGACCTAGATCTGGAGCAAGCAGAGACCACAGAGGCCAACCCTCCCATTGAACAGATGAGGAAACTGAGGCCCAGAAAGGCTCACAGCAGCACAGATCTGGAGCGAGCAGGGACCTCGGAGACATCTAGTCTAACCCTCTCATTGACAGAGCAGACCCAGAGAAGTCCCGTAACTTTCCCAGGATCACACAGCACATGGCCCCTGCTGCCAGGCACCCCCACCCCCGCGCCCAGAGCCCCAGCCCTACTGTGCGTTCCCTTGCCCCGGTCCCCACCTTTGGGCAGCGTCCGGAAATGGAAGGAGTATTTCTTGATGATGCGAAGCATGTGCTGGTAGGAGCTCCAGGTGTCGTGGGACACCAGCAGCTCGCTGTTGTTGGGCAGCAGCTTGATAAGGGCCGAGCAGGAGCCCGAGCCCACGACCCGCTTCTGCTGCGTCTTGTTCAGGGCCGGTTCCAGGTCCTCCAAATCACCTGACAGCTGGAACAAGCTGAGGGAGGGGGTGTGGCCGGGGTCTCAGTCTCCTGGGTAAGGAGGAGGCGGCCACTGAGGAGGTCCCTGATACCCTAGTATAAATTAGGGCAGCAGGGCCCTTAGGGAGGCTTGGAAGGAGAACCTCAACTGCCCAACTGGGGACAGGGCACACCCTGATTCAACTCAGCAAGCATTAAACTCCTAACATCTTCTCTGTCCATCTATCAGAACAATGAGCACCTTGAGAAAAGGAGAGGTTTCCTTTCTTATTTTGTGTCCTGAGCATTTAACACAATGTTCAGCACAGAGCAGCTGCTTAATAAAGGCTCGTTCACTCATTCATTAAGTCACCTACTGTGCTCTAGGCCCTAGAGGTACAAACCCCAAAATGAAAAACAGTTTCTACCTTCAGGTCTCCATTCCTGAGAAGGAATGCAATGTGCAAACACCCGCGAGAAGTCAGCCCAAGCCGAGCTATGAAGGAATGGAGAGATTCCAAGAGGCTGAGGTGATGCAGACTGGCGGGTTTGGGAGGCCTCCTCCCCCGGCTCTGGGCAGAGACAGTAACCACTGCCTGGAGCCTCCGCACCCAAGGAGCCACCATCAAATTCTCTGGAAACCGGGTCCAAGCAGGACCCCAGCTCATGAGCCAACCGTGAGCTCCCTATAGATGAGTGGTGCCCTCTGCCATCCTAGGATAAGGCAGAGATGCAGGAGGCCTCTCGAGCCCAACTCGCTGGGCCAGGAAGAAGATGGGGCAGGCTCTGCTCTCGCCACTACATGCAGGCGCTCTCCTCACCTCCATCACTCATTAAACACTTCTCTACACTTGCATCACTAGAGCCTTCTCATGGCTAAGGTTAGGCTTATTTCTCCGAGTTCTGTAACATGACTCACAGCATTTCTCTACCCCAGAACCTTGGTCCTCGCACTCAGGGCATCCACGGTCCACCCCAGTGTCCCCTGAAACGCTCAAGCTCCCCAGCTAACCACATCTGGGTCCCCTCCCCCCACTTTAGCTGCCCACAGGAACGGTCAAACCTTAGACCTCGTCATCACTTCCATTATCTGACCTCCCAAATTACACCTTCTGAGCCTAATCTTTGGTCCCCTAGCTGCTCCCTCTTCTCTTAATCCTATTCCTTACCTGACCATCAGCCTGTCCCTCCATCCCCTCTTCACACTCCCAGATCCGACCCCTGAACTGGTGCCACTTTCTAGCTGACGAGGTCAACTCTACATGGTCCTGGAATCCTGAACTCCTCACCCCCTCGTCCTATCAACGTTTATGCCATCCCAAACCCAACCATAGGTTTACCACCATCGTCCACCTTCTCCACTCCTATGTGTCTGAACACTCCCAAATGATACTGATTAGATCTACTACAAATTCATGCTATCTAAACTCAACTGAGCCCCCACTGCTTTACAAAAATCCTTTCATTCTTCTCTATTTGAGTGATACCCACGAAGCCACTGTGCCAGAACTCCTGCTCTCTCCTCGAACCTCCAAAATCCCTCTTTCCCCTTGCCCTCCAGATCCGCAGAAGGCTTCACTTTCTACTTTGCTGAGGTAATGGAGACCACTCATCGTGAGTTACCGTATTTCTCCTACTCCACATCTCGAGCACCCTCTCCATCTTCACCCAGCCTTTCCTCTTGCTCCAGTCTTCAAAAAAGAGAGACTTCTCTTTTTGAGGCCAACCCTTACTTCCCTTCCTGTTTGCCATGAGAGTGTGGCCCACTGATCACTTCCTCACCCTCTCTGGGCATGTGCTATGATTTCTTCCTAACGGTCCCGTGCACTGTGAAAAGTAGCAGTGGGACAATAGGACAGAGCCTGGGACTGGGGGTCGGGAGCCCTGAGTTCTCAATCTGGGTCCTGTCCCTTTCCAATTTGTGGGGCCCTCGGCTGAATCCCTTTCGCTCTCTCTGGTTTTCTCTGCAGCACGATGGAGATCATTCTTGGCTGGCCTACCTCAGAAGAAGGAGGCTGACAGAGTTGAGCAAGGCTCAAATGAGCTCATGTCTGCAAAAAGCTCTTTCATAGACTATAAAGCATTAAACACAATGGATTACAAACACACTGGGTATTTGGAAGGACTGTCATTGTTTGTCCTTTGTTCTTGAAGAGGGTCATGACATCAGGGAGGTGATGCCATGACCTGCAGGTGAACTGGATTTAAGTGAGGCAGGGCTATGGAAAGTCACCAGCCTAGCTTTCTCTTCCGGAGCCAACTGGGTCCAGTGGCCAGATATAGATCAAGATGACTGGAGATGGCCCTGGATACAGTGGGAGACCTTGGCATTTTTAAGATAAAGTCTTTGCCAGTTCTCAGTTTGTCTGAGGCAACACCCCTTCAGTGATTAAGGCTAGGTAAGAAATGAGGCAAAAAATGGCCTCTTTTACCTAGTCCAAAAAAAAAAAACCAGTCTGGGAGGGTAAGACCTTCAGAGATTCTGGCCAAAACAGAAACAAACAGCAATCTGGAAGGAGAGAAGGCAGTGAAGGCAGGAGCAGGAAGAAGGGAGAGGCAGAAGGAAGAGGCAGGAAGTCCACCTATTTCTCAATTTTGCCAGAAGCTGGTCTTAAGGCAGAGGCATCAGTTTCTATGAGCAAAGTTCACTCTCTGAGTTCTTGCTCCAAACAGAGGTTACTCTCTCTCTACCCACCCAACTCCTCCATACCCAGGAGGGTCACTTACAGGAACCCAAAGGGGGTGATGGTGAAATTCTTAGAAGGAAAAGCTATGCGTCCCTGGTAGCTGTCCTCCAGTCCCTTCAGCTGCAGGAGAGCAAGCTCTACCTACCAGAAAGACAGACAGACAGACGGTCAATGGAGAGGTCTGACCCAGCCTTCAGAGTCAGATTCAGGAAATGAAAACACATCATCTGGCAGGAAGAGTCTAGCCTGGGACTTGGAAGACCTCTCTCAAAGGGCAGTGTAGGGCCCCACCCAGTGCCCTGCAGGGAGGCTCACCCACCATGCCCACCCGGTGCCTGAATGGCCCTGCCTGAAACTTGGGTCATAATCATGCTAAATTAACTCAGGCCGGGCCCCCTCTCTCTCTCGGACTTATTCACTTCATTTACATAAGGAAAGAACAGAATAAAAGGTTTAGTACAAAGTAAGTACACCTGGATCCCTTGTATAGATCCATGGGTACCCCAACAGGTCAAGGCAGGTACTTAGTAAGGGCTTGCTAACAGTGTTTAGTAACGCCTAGATTAAGGGTGGACACACAGTAGGTACTCAGGAAACACCTACAGATCATTCCAGGCCCCTGTGTCCTCAAATAGGTCCTTTGGCCTCTCATCAATAAAATTAGGGCGGTTAGACGCAATGGCTTTCAAGGTCCCTTCCAGGCCCAAACTTATGATCCTATGTCCTTTCATTTTACAGATGAGGACACTGAGGCTCAGAGAGGTCACAGGGTCACAGAGGGCTGGAAGGGACCTCAGAGTCTACGGATGGATCCCAACCCCCCGATTTTACAGACGCCCAAGGTCACACAGAGAGCTCAGTGTCACCGCCAGGGTTCTAGCAGATCTTCTGTGTCCAAACCCAGCACTCTCCCCAACAGACCCCGGGGTCCCCCAAGGCCCTTTGTCTTTGGGGCCTTTAAATGATTACTGGACAGGATGGACAGGCCAACACCCAGCTGCGATGGGAGGGGACAGCGGGTGACCAGAGGGACGTCAATGGCCAGGCAAAGAAGGGCCCTCCCCCTTCCCCGGCCCCCAGGGAGGCTCCTCCCGCCACACCCACCTGGTGCCAGTACTCGACATCCTGGCCAGATGCAATCTGCTTCTGCATCCAAGCCAGGTTCAGCTCAATGTAGGTCTTCAGTTTCTCACAGTAGACAGTCTCGTACTTGAAGGGGCCACAGTAATCCACCACCGTGTTCATCCAGTGCATGTAGATGAGCTGTGCATGGGGAGGGGAGAGAAGCAGAGACTCACGGGAAGGGCCAGAACCCAGGGGCTGCCGCCTACCTGCCCACCCCATCCCCCCACCTTCCCTGACCCCAGAAGGCCAACGGCACCACTGACTTTGTTCAACCTGTCCTCCCATTACCGAAATCCCAAGCAAGGCTCCAAGGCCCTCCACTCCATCCTCCCTTAGGCCAAAGGCAGCCTCCATTATTTGGCCTTTGAAGCCTTTCCCAATCCCCCTTTATGCTGGGGCCTTCCCTCTGCCAACCATCTTCCATCTGTACTGTCCATGGCTTTTTGTACAGTTGTCTCCCCTAACAGACTGTAAGCTCGAGAGCAGGGATTGTCTTTACCCTCTCTTTGCATCCCCAGAGCTTAGCATGGTGCCTGGCATACAGTAGGAGCTTAATAAATGCTTGCTAATGTCACCGTCAGACTGCGGACTCGATAGCAGGGATTGTCTTTACCCTTTCTTTGCATCCCCAGAGCTTAGCATAGTGTCTGGCATACAGTAGGAGCTTAATAAATGCTTGCTAATGTCACCGTCAGACTGCGGACTCGAGAGCAGGGATTGTCTTTACCCTTTCTTTGCATCCCCAGAGCTTAGCATAGTGTCTGGTATACAGTAGGAGTTAATAAATGCTTGCTGACATGACTATCAGAATGTGAGCCTTTGAGGACAGGGATGGTCTTACTTTCCTATCAGCATCCCTGGTGCTTGGCACACATTAAGGGCTTAATAAGTGACTTATCACTCATTTCATTCATTCAGTCAGCAGCTAACCCTACACGAGGGAGATCACAGGGAACATGAGCTCTCAGCCTGGAACACGCCTCCTTGGGGGCCCCCTTCTCCCTTTGGGAAGCTCCTCCCAAGACATCTATTCTGGGGCCGAGAAAACGAAAGGGCAGGTAACCAGACCGAAGTCAATGGTCCGGCAGGGCCACCCCCACCCAGGATGCTCCAGCCACGCCCACCTGCTACCAGCGGCTGCCAGATGCTCTCAGCTTCTGCAGCCAGGCCAGGGTGACCTCCAAGTAGCTGCTGAATGGTTTATACTTAAGGGACCTTTCTTTCTTCCTCCCTTCCTCTCCTGGCTCAGATCCAGACTTTCTGAGCTTCATCACAGGTACCTTCCTCGCCCCCTCTGCTTTTCAACTACCAGTGGTGTCTTATCCCACTAGAATGTAAGCTCTTGAGGGCAGGGACTGTCTTTCTTTCTTTCTTTCTTTGCTTGTATTTATATGCCCAACATTTAGCATAGTTTCTGACATATAGTAATAGCTTTAAAATGGTTGTTGAGTGGCCTGAAGTTAGAAAGACCTGAGTTCAAATTCTGGCTCATTCATTAGCAGCAGTGTGACCTTGGACAAGTCACTTTTTCCACTCTGTGCCTCAGTTTCCACATCTGTAAAATGGGGGAGTTAGACCAGATGACCCCTTGAAGTCCCTTACAGCTCTAAATCTATGATCTTAGGACCCCTCCCACTTATGAGCACATACGTGTGCAATCTCCAGCCCTGTCCTCTGACAATCAGCACTTCCCTTACCTCTCCCTCACCCACCTAGGATCCTGATGGTCCTAAGGCAGAGACGCTGGTGCCTGGGAGAAGCTCTCTGGATTGATTCTTACACGTGGGCAAGGTCAAGGGCATGGTCCTGAGTTTGAGGTTACACAAAGGTGATCTCCCCCAGGGGAAAGAAGGGGAGCTGTACCACCACCACCCCCTCCCAGTCTGCCATTGCCCCTTCCTCTTACCTCAGCAGACACAGCTGCCTCCACCACCCCAGCCGCATATGCCTGCAGGGCATCACTGTACTGCTCATTGGTAACCAGGTCCAAGAAGGCCCACCTGGCATGAAGAGAGGGGGATAGCCTGAGGTCAGCAAGAGGGACTGAAGGGCCCTCCCTGAGTCACCAGGCCACTAGTAGCAAAGTAGCACCTCTTGAGCCCTTCCCCAGCAAGGGGCTTGTCAGTTTGTCAGTCTGTGCAATGGCAATCCCACACGTGAACAACATCTTTCCATTAAAAAGAAAAGTCTGGGGAGATTGAATTTCTCATAAGTGGATATTCAATATTGTTGTTGTTCTTCTTTGTCCTTCATTCTCAAAGAGGACCGTGACCTCAGGAAGGTGATGTCATGACTTGCAAGTGAATTGGATTGAAGTGAGGGAGGGCTGGGCAAGGTCACCAGCCTCACCTTCTCCTCCGGAGCCATCTGGGTCCAGTGGTTCCAAATATAGACCAAGACAGCTAGAGATGGGCCTCAATACTGTATGCACATATTTAAAACCCCCTTATAGTAAAACTGAAAATACTGAGAAATCATATTTTCCTCTCAAGACCTTTGCAAAATTCTTGGGAAAGTCTCCTAGAAAGGTGGGCTAGGACACAAAAAGGTTTTCTTACGTGGTCCCTTAAGACAAGAGCCAGGTCACACAGTAGGCTCTCAGTAAATGGTTGCTGACTTGGCACCTTCCTTAAGTGACATGTGGCTAGCAGCTACCCTTCTCCACAGAGAAAGGATGAAGATATCAATGGAAGGAAGGAGGTCCCTTCAATGCCAAGAGTGAGGAGAGTGGTCCAGCAGAACCCCTCTGAAGACCAGACTCTCCTCAAAGGTCAATGACCTTCTTACAATCCAATGTCCAGGCCTGAAGACAAAACTCAGATGAGCTCTTGCTAAGGCAGAGGACTACAAGGCTCTCCCTCCTTGTGAACGCTAATGCCCTCTTAAACCACTTAAGACAGTGGAATCCAGCCTAGGCGTTTCAGACTATTGTACTGTACTGCTGACATATTTAACTTGCTGCTCAGTCGTGACCGACTGTTTGTGACCCCGTGGGCCTAGCATGCCCACACATGGCAGGGTTTTCCTGGCAAAGATCTCAGAGTGGTTTGCCATTTCGTTCTCCAGTGGATCAAGGCAAACAGAGGTTATGTGCAGGCTGCTAAAACTTTAGAGTTTTTTTTTCTTCTTCATACCTCCTAATGTCACCCTAAGCTATACTTGGGTAGATAAATCGTTAAACTCAAGCACAGAACTTGACATCTCTCCTTATGAAATTTTGTCTCAATGGATTCTAGATCACCAAGATCTTCCCAGATCCCAAATCTGCCACTTAAGGCCTCAACTCGCCCTCCCAGTTCTGTGTCTTCCACTAATTTGATAAACATATTCAGCCTGGTTACTGAAAGAAAAAAAAAGTTAACTAGCACAGGGCTGAGTACAGTTAGTCCTGCTACGTAACTCAACATCTGCTTTCCCAAAAAGCAGCATACTATGCAGAATCACAAGGCTTATGGGGGAAATGGAGTTTGGAGCACAATGGTCAAAAACTTTGTCAGTGGCACACAAATAAAAAGACAAGAACCTAATAAAAACAATAGCACAGTTTTATAGATGTTAAATACATAAATGCGCCAATAGATAGCGGCCTGTCCCAGGTCCCAGGGGTCAGAGGCCACAGCAGAAGGGGGTCCAGATACCAGCCCTCCCCTGCCTACAGCTCCTGCTGCCCCAGAACACAGACACTAAATATGGCCCTTTCACTTGAAAAAGCCCTGAAGTTTGCTTGTGGAAGGGGACATAGGAAGGGCTGTAGCTTGGGAGTTACTGTAAACTGCCACAGTTTCCTGCATTCTAGCTGCTTCTTGAGAACAAAACTCACCTAGTCATTCTCTGCCTCCTTTCTTACCTAGCCTTAATCACTGAATGGGTGTTGCCTCAGTCAAACTGAGACTTGTTAAAGACCTTAGCTTAAAAAGGCCAAGGTTCCCCATTGCATCCTGGGCCATCTCCAGTCGTCCTGATCTATATCTGGCCACTGGACCCAGATGGCTCCAGAGGAGAAAGTGAGGCTGGTGCCTCTGCACAGCCCCGCCTCACCTCAATCCAATTCACTTTCTTGTCATGGCATCACCTCCCTGATGTCATGGTCCTCTTCGAGAATGTAGGACAAACAACAATAACAAAATTACATAAAAGCTCACTCAAAATTGACATAACACTCAAATTGTTCCCTAATGTACCAATCACACATTTTCAAAACAAGCATGATAGCAGAAGTGAACGTGTCGATTCTTCAGGGATGCTCTGGACACAAGAACTGGGTGGCACAGTGGATACAGGTCAGGAAGACCTGAGTTCAATTCAGCCTCAGATACTCAATGGCAGTCAAGTCATTGAACCTGTCTGCCTCAGTTTCCCCATCTGTAAAATGAAAATACTAACAGCACCTACCCTCCTAGGGTTGTTGTGAGGACTGGACGAGATAATCTCTGTAAAGTTCCCACGTAGCGGTCACTCAACAAATGCTTGCTGCCCCTCTTCTTCCAAAGTGCCATTAAGGGTCTCTCTTTGGGTCTGATCCCTCCAACAGACTGGACCACTGTCTAGCCCTCAACTCCCCACCTCATCGACAAGAATAACACATAAGGGGCAGCTAGGTGCCACAGTGGATAGAGCACCAGCCCTGGAGTCAGGAGGACCTGAGTTCAAATCCAGCCTCAGACACTTGACGCTGGCTGTGTGACCCTAGGTAAGTCACTTAACCCCAACTGCCTCAAAATAAATAAATAAATAACACGTAAAACCCTGCCAGGTTGAAGTACATTGTCTGTGTCCGTTCAGCTGGATTCAACTCAACCAACACTGATGAGAGCCTACCAAAGGTGCCAGGCCCTGGAGATACAACCAAGATAAGAAACAATCCCTACTCTCAAGAAGCTTACATACAACATACTTCGAAAACCAGAAAAGCGCATACAAGTTAACTGAAGGAGGCAATGAATATTCATGACTGGTGGATACAGCTGAGCCTTCAAGGAAACTAAGAATTCTTCCCCCCCCCCAGGTGATCAGGGTTAGGTGACTTGCCCAAGGTCACACAGTCAGTAAATGTCAGAGGCTGGATTTGAACTCGGGTCCTCCTGACACCAGGGCAAGTGCTCTATCCACTACACCACCTAGCAGCCTAAAACTAACAATTCTAAGAGGCACAAACGACCAGGGTCCAAGCACGAGGCACACCTGTACAGAGATGCACTAGGGAGCTTAGGAACTAGCAAATGAGTAGCACTGGCTGGAACAGAGAGTATGTGAAAGGGAGAAAGAGGAAATCAGCCACCTGGGAACTGCCCAAAAATGAACCAGAGCAACCTGGCACGACCTGCTCTTGATAAAGCCAACTGCTTCTCTGTGATCCCCACCGGTCTTTCTAAACACTCACAAAAAGATCTCTTTACCAAACGGTTCCTACTCTTCATTGTCATGCTCACGGGTTGAGGACCCAAAGGACCCCGCCTAGTTCTCTTTTTCAAAAAGTGGGGCATCTGCTCATTTCCCAAGCCAACGTTGTATAATGGAACTGAACTTGGAGTCAGAAGAGGCCTGTGTTCAAATCCTGGCCCTTCCTCCCAACACATGCCAGCTGTGGAATCCTGGGAGAGCCACCGAGCTGCTGTCTGCCTCAGTGTCCTCATTTGTAAAATGAGGTATATGATAACAGCACCTGCCTCACGGGGCTACTATTGTGAGGATCAAATGAGATGTTTATAAAGCGCTCAGCACAGTACCTGGCACATCATAGGTGCTATATACATGCCAGTTATCATTCTGCTATTTTTAATGTGTTAAAGCAACCAGGCCTGCGTGAAGTTCTGAAAAAAACTGGGATGTGGTCTTTGAAAAGTAAATTCACTAAGTCCTGAAGGGCCTGCTGTGTGTGAGGCATTGCGCTGGCTAGCCATGCCGGCATGGTATGGTGCTTTCGGGTTGGCAGAATGTCTTCCATCTGTTAATTCATTTGAACCTTACTGAACGAGCCAGTGAGGTAGGATTTGAATTCAGCTCTTTGGCCAGGTGCTTAACTTCTTGCTACTTCCCCAATTATCTGGGGGTTTGGCCCCCACCTTTCAGCACTCCTTCCCAGTCCAACGATCCTCCTTCTTGGTAGGAAAAAGCCTAAGTAAAGAGTGGAGTAGTACTGTCTTCTCCCTTTCACCCTTTATCATCCCTCCACCTACTCAGAGCAGTGAAGGGCCCTACCCCCTCTTTGACCTTTCTGTCATCTCCAATACAGTCTTTGTTCTTTTTTTATTTCTCTTTTTTAATGTTTATTTTTTAATATTCATTTTTATAAAATTTTGACAAATTTTGATAAAAATTCTCTTTCTGGGGCAGCTAGATGATGCCACAGTGCATACAGCGCTGGGCCTGGAGTCAGGAAGACTCCCCTTCCTGAGTTCAAATCCAGCCTCAGATGCTGACTAGCTGTGTGACCCTGAGCAAGTCACTTCACTCAGTGTCCTCATCCATAAATTCAGCTGGTGAAGGAAATAACAAACCATTCCAGTATCTCTGCCAAGAAAACTCCAAAAGGGATCACGAAGAGTCAGACACGACTTTCAGATGACTGAAAAATTCTCCCCCTCCCCCACCCACTTAGGAGGCAAGCAACAACCATTATACACAACATCGCTTTTT
Organism: Phascolarctos cinereus; assembly: GCF_003287225.1. Taxonomy (NCBI): domain Eukaryota; kingdom Metazoa; phylum Chordata; class Mammalia; order Diprotodontia; family Phascolarctidae; genus Phascolarctos; species Phascolarctos cinereus. The sequence goes on along the minus strand of NW_027555847.1, from coordinate 701,640,267 downwards.
ATCTTTTTAAAATATTTTAGTTTTCAACATACACTTTTATAAAATTTTGAGTTTTAAATTTTCTCCCCCTCCTTCCCTTCCCCCCTCCCCAAGACAGCATGTAATCGGGCATAAGCTTTTCTTCTTCTTCGTTTTTTTTCTTTAGGCAAATGGGGTTAAGTGACTTGCCCAGGGTCACACAGCTAGCGTCAAGTGCGTAACGTAGCTTTTAAAGGTCCTCTTTGGTTGCTGCTGAAGTCATCAGCAGCCTCAGCCCACTCTGAGCCTGAATGCTCCTGACATTGCTCTTGTAGGTTCTACCAAACTGGCCTTCTGGCTGGTCATCCCATGTGACACGCCATTCCAGTCTCCAGGCCTTTGCACAGGCTGTGACCCAAGCCTGGAATGCCCTCCTTCCTCTACTTCTGCCTCTTAGTATCCCTAGCTTCCTTCAAAGCTCACCTCCTCCTACATAAGACCCTTCCTGTTCCCTCCAGTTACCCAGGCCTCTCCCCTAGAATTCTGTACCTTGCATTTACTCTGTAGGTCTTATATACACAGCACATGCATAAACATTTACACATAGGTGTTTAAAATAGCAAGCCCCCTAAGGACAGACACTGTCATCTTTGTCTTCGTACCCCCAGAATCTGGGACGTGGAACGCACTACAATTCTTTCCTATTGAATGATCTTAGCTCCCTCTTTTCTTCTTCACGGGAATTGTTTCTCTGGCTTCAAAATTTAATTTTTTGAGAGCTTCTCTCCCCTCCTGTTCTGACTTTCTCAGCAGAATTTTAGGCCTTGAGATCCATTCTTAAAATGACTATGCAAGTCTGGGCACAATCTGGACTTCATCAGCATTGGGAACTCCCAGAGGGGAAGGGAAGAAACCCCCCCCCCGGTTGGGGATTCAGAATCAAATCCCAACTCTGTCTCAACCAAGTAACTTCCCCTTTCTCTGGGCCATGATTTCCTCATCTGTAAAGTGAAAGGGGTTGGGCTGGATAGCCTCTGAGGTTCCTTCAGGGCCTAAGTCTTAGAGCGCCTGCCACCAAGCCGAAACAGCTGATAAATCCTAGGGATTTGTTCAGGGTCATGTGGCTAATACTGATCTGGGCTCAGCACTCTACAGGCTCCTCCATGTTGCCCCTTAGCCCCTCAGCCTTTGAAAGCCACTGCCCCAAGTGGAACACCTTTAGGGTACATCTGGCTAGCATCTTCTCCTTTATTACAACAACAGAGATTTGAAAGACAGTTTGATAGGTGTTCATTGGGACTGCCCAACAGAGACAGCTCGGGACGGTAGAAAAGATTCCATTTGGTGATCACAAACATAACATCTCCCATGGGTTCAGTCACCCAACTGATCACTCAGTGTGGCTGTGTATACACGTATGTACACACACATAGACATGTGTGTATGCACATTCACACGCATCCATGTACACAGTTGGATTTTTAATCTTTCCCATGAGAACGTGAGCTCCCTGAGGGCAGGGCCTGTTTTTGCTGCCTTTTGTACCCTCAGTACTTAGCAGAGTGCCTGGTACATAGCCCACACTTAGAAAATGTTTGTCTCTCGGCATCTCTGTGTGGGGCTCACTGGGGTTGCTCCCTCACTCCTGTATCACCACCACATACCTGTATCAGTATCAGATACAGTATCACTACTACATACCTGTGACCTTCTGCAAATAACAACTTCTCTATGCCTCAGTTTATTCTACTACCATCATCACTGTCGATAAACATTTATTAAGCACCTACTGTGTATGTGCTATAAAATGAGGGGGTCAGACTTGATGGACTCTAAGGTCCTTTCTGGCTTGAAATCACAAGTAAGTGGCCACAGTGCGTAAGAGTTAGACTTGAAGAACAAAGACCTGAATTCAAATCCCACCTCAGACACGAATTGTGTGACTCTAGCCCAGCTATTTAACCTTTGTTTGCCTTCGTTTCCTCGTCTGTAAAATGGGGATAATAATAGCAAGGTTGTGAGGATCATCTGGAATAATATTTGTAAAGAGGGTGGGTGGCACAGTGGATAGAGCACCGGCCCTGAAGTCAGGAGGACCTGAGTTCAAATCCGGCCTCAGACCAAACACTTGACACTTATTAGCTGTGTGACCCTGGGTAAGTCACTTAACCCCAATTGCCTAAAAAAAATAATAATAGTATTTGTAAAGAGCTTTACAAACCTTAAAACACTCTGTAAATGCTAGCTATGATGATGATGATGATGAAGGAGAAAGGGGAGGAGGAGAAGGAGGAGAAGGAGAAGAAGAAGAAGGAGGAGAAGGAGAAGAAGAAGGAGGAGGAGGAAGAGGAAGAAGGAGGAGGAGGAGGAGAAAGGAAGGAGGAGGAGGAGGAAAAGAAGAAGAGACAGTGGCAGCAGTGGCTCATTTCTCCTAAGCCCCCCATCACTTCAACCTTAGAGACAGCCAAGGTCTCCTAACTCCCTGGTTAATGCTATTCCCAGGCTGCTGGAGCAGCCCTGGGTAATACCACTTATAAACTGTTCCTCCTGCATTGGTAGAGGGAAATTGGTAGAGATCGTTAGATGGAGTGTTGGGTCTGAAATAAGGAAGACCCAGGTTCAAATTTGGCCTCAGACACTTATTAGCTGTCTGACCCAAGCAAGCCACTTAACCTGTCTGCCTCAGCTTCCTCATCCATAAAATGGGGATAATAATAGCACCTACCTCCCAGGGTTGCTGTGAGAATCAAAAAGCGTATTATCCATAACGTGCTTGATAAACCTTAAATCACTACATAATGCTAGCTATCGTTTTCTTCACTGGGGATTCTTCATGTTATGAAGTCACAGACCAAGTACCTCATTCTCCAGCACTACAAAGGAAAGAACACTGGATTTGGAGTCAGGAAACCTGAGCTACATTTACTAGATTCGGGACTTTACACAAGGCAGTTTTCCCATCTCTAAAATGGGGATGTGAGCATCATGAAATTTAAAGCACCAGAGATGGGGGTAATATTTTTATACTAGGTTCCTAAACAGCTTCTAAGTCTCCCCAACTCCTTTTCCAGATATGGCTATAAGTCAAAAAACATCTTACACTTGAAATACCTGACCAGGGGTACCAAGAAGGGGATGGAGCATTTAGCAAAGAGCTTATTTGGAAAGGGAAAGCCCTTTTGACTGAATCCAAGCTTCACAGAACAAATGTGTGAATATTAATAAAAGGATCTGTTCTGTAAAACGTGGACTCAGTCAAGAGGCTGCACCCAAAGACCTAGAAGACCTCAAGGCCACAGGTTCCTCACCCCTGCTTAGTCTCAACCCTCCAGCCAGGACACGACAAATCTCAGGATCCCACTTTTCCAGCCCCATCCTAAAAAGCCAAGGAGCTCACAGCTTTCAGAGGCTGGAGCCGGAGGACTGGTGAGAGACCAGCCACCTGTGACCCATGAGCAGAGCTGGGCACTGGGCTCCTTCCTGGGTCTACATCCTGGGTCACTGACAAAGGGCCAAGCCCAAAGGGCTTAGAGAACACAGGTATCAGCACCTCCCCGGGGCTCCTGGCCTCACTGGAGGCTTGTCATTCCACATAAGCCCCTTCCTACTGCCTCTCTGCCAAACTCTATTCCCTTCCTTCCCAAGGAGCTTTGGAACTCACAAATTATTTTCCTGGGAAGCAGGTACTCCCAAATCCTTAGCCCTATTTTACAGATGAGGAAACCAAGGGCCCCAAGATGGACAGATAGTGAGTATCAAGAGGTAGAATTTGAACCCAGGTCTCTCCTGACTCCAGGTCTCCACAATGGGGTCTCACTGTGACTTGTTCATGTTGTGGCTGTAGGTGCCCCTCAGTCTCTCTCAAGTTTGTCCTGACTCACCAGCCGGCCGAGACATCATTACAACAATAAGCATTTACTGGCAGTGTACAAGGTAATCCAAGGCCAAAAAGAAAAGCCCTACCCCCAGATGTTGGCAGAGAAGTAGACTGCAGGGTAACTGAGGCAGAGAAGCAACAGCTGGAAGGGCTCGGGAGATCAAGGAAGGCTGCCTGGAGGAAGAAGCCAAAGGGCAAGATGAGGTAGAAGCACACTCCAGGCATGGGGGAGACCCTGCACAAAGGGACGGAAATGGGGGATGAGGGGCCGAGAATGGCAGAAATGTTTTCCTTTATATCCTAGCCATGAGCACCCCTCCCAGCACCCAGGACAACACCCTGACTACAGCAGATGCCCAACGGTGCTGACTTGCTTTCTGCCCAGCGGCATCAGCAGCCCACCTCCTTCTCTGTCCTGTTTCCAAGGCAGTCGGCAGAGTCCAATAAAAGTGGTTCAGATCACCGTACAAAAATGCAGGCCGGCTGCCTGATGCCTTTGATGATGGAAGCTGGAGGCAGATGGGTGCCCGGGCTGAGGCAGCCAGACAGCCCTGAGTGCCTTTGATGTGCCAGACCGGGCATCTAAAACCCTTCCAGAGTCAGTCCCTGTCAGGGCCACGAGGCAAACAACCTTCCATCAGGTATCTTCCTCCTGAAGTTTGGATTCAGTCAAAGGATCGCACTCAAGGACCTAGAGGGCCACAGATTCTCCACCCCTGCCTAGACGGACCCACAGGCCATAGGAGCAAGGGGGTGCTGCTGACTTCTGCCAACTCAGCTTCCCAGAGGAAGAAAACAATGATTCACCTTCCTTCAGTGATGGCAACGAGCCCTCAGAGTGAGTGCAGGGGAGCTCTGACCCACTCCACTTCCAACATGGGCCTGTTTGCCCCTCCCTAGGCAGCCTCTTGGCCCTCCCTCCCAGGGGCTTGCCATATTGGTGCCAGACCTAGTGTGGACAGCCCATCGGCTTCACCCACTGCAGCTCAGCCTCCCGGGCAGCAATATCACTAGGGGGGACCAGTGTCCCCTTTCTATATGACAGTGCCAAGCGCAGAATACTGTGGGGATCGAATGAGACAGTATTTGTAAAAGTGCTTAGCACAGACGATCAACAAGACAGACTTAGCCCTTCTCAACAATACAATGATCTAAGACAATTCCAAAAGTCTCAAGATGCAAAATGCTATCCACATCCAGAGAAAGAACCATGGAGTCTGAATGCAGATCAAAGCCTGCTATTTTTACTGTTTTTTGTTTTTTCTTACGGTTTTTCCCTTTTGTTCTGACTCTTCTGTCACAACATGACTAATGTGGAAATATATGTAATATAATTGCACATGTATAGCCTGTATCAGATTGCTTGCTGTCTTACGGAGGGAGGGAAAAAATTTGCAACTCAAAATCTTATAAAAATGAATGTAGAAATGAGGCAATAAATAATTTCAAAAAAAAGGGCTTAGCATAGTGCCTGGCACCAGTAAGTACTAAATAAATCCTTGCTTCTCATCTCCCTTCCTTCTACAAAGGCTCTAAAGCCTTCTCCAGCTCTGACATTCGATGCTCTCTGCATCCACCTCCCAATTCTCCAAGTCTGCTACAGGCACCAACACTCACAGACTAATCAGAAGCAGAAAGAACCCTACAGATAACTTGGTCCACTCCCCTTCACTGGACTGAGAAGCTCCACAAAGGGAGGAACAAAGAGGAGGGACTCACCCAAGGTCTCAGTGGGAGTCAGAAGCCAAGCCAGAATTGGAACCCAGGCCTAGACTCTTCCTGCTGACACATACCTTATTCCTAGTGTCAAACCTCTGAGCAAACCCGGGGGAAAGGGGATGAAAGGGTAGAGATGGGGTCTTCAGGGGCTGAGCCCTTAGGCATTCAGCCTGGTAGAGGCCTCATCTTCTGGTTATCAACATTTCTGGCCTGGCCTGGTAGCCAGGGGCTTTTAGGGGCTGAAAAACAGTAGCATCCCCCAAAGAATATGGAGGGTAGGAATGCTGGCCAGAGAGCCAAGTCCATAGGAACTTTCAGAAATCCAAAGTCCTGGGTGGGAAAGGCAAGTAGTTATGGGTAGAGGGCTGGTCATATTGAAGGGACTAGCTTATAAGGGCTGCCAGAAGCCCAAACCCCGTGGGTGGGGTGGAGGATAATGATTACCGGCTGAGGGCTGGCCAAGCTGCAGGTGCTACCAGAAACCTAGAATTCCTGCCCCCCAAGAGTGGAGACACAAGAGATGATGGCCAGAGGCCAAGTCTATAGGGACACTCAAAAACCCAGAGTTCCATCCCTGCCAGGTGGGAAAGGCAGTATTTACGGAAGGACAGGACCCACAGAAAGGGCTAGTCTATAGGACCTACCTCGCCACAGTTCCCCATGGATACGGGGCTCGAAGGGTATTGGCAGAGGGTTAGTCAATGTCACAACCCCTAAGGTGGAGTCAAGGATGAGGAGGGGGAAGTGGTTATGGTCATGCAGAAAGCTGGTCCGTTGGGGCTGCCAGGAACCCAAAGTCCTAACCCAGTGGTTCCACACAGAAGGCTGGACGCTCTGAAAGGTGTAGGGTAGAGCTACTGCCAGAAAAATCTTTTTTAAGTCCTGGCCCCCAGAGTGGGGATGGGCACAGGGCCAGTCCACAAAGGTTACCTGAGGCCTAGAGTCCCAAGTCCTGGTCCCTGGGACTTCCTAACCTGACAGGGTCTACGTGGGGGAGCTGGACATTGTGTGAGGAGTCTGATCTGGGATAGCCATGGCCCTCCCCAACCCCAGCCCAACCCCTTCCCCAGCCACAATTCCCTCCCCAGTTATAGCCCCTAGCCCTAGCCCCCTCCCAGGCCCCTCCCAGCCTCGCCCCTGCCGGCCGCAGCCCCCGAACCTCACCCGTTCTCGTCGATGGCGTTGGAGAGGTTGGCCCAGGCGATGGCCCCATCCTCCCAGCCCTCCACCACGCTGAGCTGGCCCGTGGCCGAGTCTATCACCACCGAGCTGCTCCTGGAGCGCGGCGGCAGCAGCGAGGGCTGGGGCAGGCTGAGCGCCAGCCCCAGCGCCAGCGCCAGCCCCAGGGCCAGGTAGCCGCCCTGATACATTGTAGCAACTGTGTCCGCGCCGTTGCAACATTGCCGCTCACGTGACTCGGCGCCCGAACCCTGGGTGGGGCCGCCCTTAAAGGGGAATGCCCTGAGCCCTCGAATTGGTCGGCGCCGAGTCCCCGCCCCTGAGGCCCCAGGGTGGGGCCGCATCAGAAACTACCGCTGGGCACTGGAGCCCTGGAAGTCGGGGTCCGACGATCTGCGTGCAAGTCCCAACTCTGCCAGACTGGCTACGGATGTCCCCGTAGGCAGTTTGCTCCCCTGTGCCTCAGTTTCCTCATCTGTCAAATGAAAGGGCATGGAGTAACAGTCAATCAGCAAGCATTTATTAAGCCCCTACTGTGTGCCGAGATCTCCAAGTCCCTTCTAGCTCTGATGAGGGCTGATACTATGATGCGCCTTCCTTGTATATGTCACACCCCATCTCGGGGTCTCAATTTATTCCTCTGTAAAATGAAGGTGATGGACCAGAGGATCATTAGGGTCTCTGGATGTTGTGTGTCACTGGACATATTCCCTGTAGGACTAAAGCTCCCCCACCTCCTTTTTTCTCTTTGGTATTCCTAGTGCCCAGCACATAGTAGTTGTGTATGGAATGAACTGCAGAAACAGGAAAGTCACCAGATAATTGTGAACAGTCTACAAGGACAGCCAGGTACCCAGGACCTGCCTCTAGGGTCTCTAGAGAAGTGGGGCCTCTATGAACCTCAGATTCAAGCTTCCATTTAAATGCAGCCTGGGCTTTCTAGTTAGCATTCTTAGCAGTCCTGTAATCTCCTAATCTCTTCTGGGTTTTTCTCTTTCCAAGGGAGAGGGAGTAAAGAGCACCCATAATAAAAGGAATTAAATTTTAAAATGTGTAGGGATGTCACAGGTGAAGTGGGCAGGGTTGTGCTCCTTACCCAAGGAAAATGCCAAAGGGTATCTGAGCTTCTGCATCGAATTTTGAGTCTTGGTCACTCTAAAGGTCAGCAAAAGTCCTGAGAATGCAAGGATCAGGGCCATAGCGAGATCTGAGGTCCTGTGGGAAATTCTCTACTTCCTCATCCTGAAATCCTGCCCTGCCCGCATTCCAGTGTTACCTTTGCAAACAAAAATGTGTACTTACACCATTGGCAAAGAACATGAAATAGGTGGTCTCCTCTATTCTCCATATCCTATCCTTGTAAAACCTGGGTAGGCAGCAATTATTTAACCTGTTTTACATATTAGAAAGTTGAAAGATGTCAAATGACATTGTGGCAAACCAAGGTCCAAAGTCCAGCCAGATTTCTCCTAACTCTCTGAATACGCCATTTCCATTTTACAAATGAAAGAGAGAAAGGACTCTCCCAAGATCACACGCTCTTCTGTTTGAAAATAACAGTCCAGGGGCAGCTAGGTAGCACAGTGAATCTGGCCTTGGAATCAGGAGGACCTGAGTTCAAATCCAGCCTCAAACATGTAACACTTACTAGCTGTGTGACCCTGGGCAAGTCACTTAACTCCAATCACCTCACCAAAAAGCAAAAATTAATTCATTCATTCATTAATAACAGTCCAAAAAGGAAAATGTTGGATGTTGGCAAGGATGTGGGAAAACTGGGACACCAATGCAATGCTGGTGGAGTTGTGAGCTGATCCAGCCATTCGGAAGAGCAATTTGGAACTATGCCCAAAGGGCTATAAAACTGTGCTTACCGTTTGATCTAGCAATACCACTGCTAGGTCTATATCTCAAAGACATCCAAAAAAGGGAAAAGAACCTATTTGGATGTAAATATTTATAGCAGCTCTTTTTGTGGTGGCTAAGAAACGGAAATCACGGGGATACCCATCAACTGGGGAATGGCTAAACAAACGGCAATATATGATTGTAATGGAATATTATTGTGCTATAAGAAATGACAGACAGGATGATTTCAGAAAAACCTGGGAAGACTTACATGAACTGATACAAAGTGAAGTGAACAGAACCTGGAGAACATTGTACATGGTAGCAGCAACATTGTTTGATGAAGAATTGTCAATGACTTAGCCACTCTCAGCTAAGACAATCCAAAAGGATTAATAATGAAGCATACTATCCACCTCCGGAGAAAGAACTGATATTGATTAAATAAAGACTGAAGCAGGCTATTTCTCTCTTTCTTTTTTTTCCTTTTATTCTAGTCTTCTTATACAAAATGACTAATATGAAAATGTTTTACATAATTGCACAACCTATATCTGATTGCTTGCCATATGAGGGAGGGGGGAGGGGAGAGAGGGTTAGAATTTGGAATTCAAAATGTTAAGTAAAAATGTTTTTAAAAAATTTTAAAAAGGAAATAAAATAACAGTCCCTGGAGCAACAGGGTTTTTTAATATCTCCCCTTTGGGTTCAGTGGCTAAGAGACAGGAAAGCACCCTGAGTTTGCCTCTAGTTTAATTTGTCATGCCATCCATCATTGTCAATGTCCTTCCCAAGGTTTCCTGGTTTAAGATTTATTTAGTAGCTGTACCCTTAAGAAATAGCTTTCTGCTTGCTACATAAAGCAGGGTTTTGACATCAGAATACCTCAGGGACAAGAGTTCTCATTCCATTGCCCCAGTGAGAAAAAAAAAATGCAATTAGATGGTGCAGTGAATAGAGTGTCAGGCCTGGAGTCAGGAACACTCCCCTTCCTGAGTTCAAATCCAGCCTCAGACACTTCCTAGCTATGTGACCCTGGGCAAGTCACTTAACCCTGTTTGCCTCAGTTTCCTCATCTGTAAAATGAGCTGGAAAAGGAAATGGCAAACCACTTCAGTATAACCACTGCCAAGAAAACCTCAAATGGGGTCAGGAAGAGTACAAAAGTGAGAAAAAGTAGACTTCTTTCTCTCACCCCCACCATAGTTCCTGAACCATTCAAAGGAAAACATCCCCACATATTCGTTTGTTTCATTGGCTGAGAATACAGATGCCATTTAAAACGCCCAATCCAGGGGGCAGATAGATTGCTCAATGGATAGAGCATCAGCCCTGGAGCCATTCAGAGTCATCTCCGGCCTGAGACACATGATACTAGCTATGTGACCCTAGGCAAGTCATTTAACACCGATTGCTTCACCAAAAAAAATTAAAATTAAACTAAAAGACCCAATCCAGCTAGGGAAGATATAAACCCCCCAAGACTGGAGACTAACCTGGTCACAGAATCTTAGACCGGGAAGATATCTTGGAAGCCAGGGAGGTGAACGAGATTCCCTTCTAACAACATACACTTGACAGGCGGTCATCCATCTGGAGACTGTTCAGTGACGGGGATACTAAGACTTTCAGAGGCTACAACTCTCATTGTTAGGAAGGGGGGTTTTCTTTGTTTGTCTGTTTGTTTTTCTGGACTTCCAGCCTTAAATCTAATTCAGTAACTTTATACCCTGTCGAGCGCACTTCTTCCCTCCGTCTCTAAAAAGTCAATGAAGCATTTATTTTGAGCACTTATTAAATGCTTACTGTGTGGATATGATTGAAAATGACTAAAACAACAAACACAAAATTTGCCAGGCCTTGAGCTAAGCACTGGGGATACAAAGAAAAGCCAAAAAAAAAAAAAAAAAAGAAAAACTGCACACACAAGGAATTCACAGTTTAATGGGGAGAAGACATGGAAATTGATTGGTTGCTGCTGTCCATCTTGCTCAAAGAGGACCAAAATGATGTCACTATGTTGGGGTCAAGGTACTATGTATCTGGCTGATCAGGCCACTAGGAGGTCAGGAGGCTCTGCTACAGGTCGGACACAAATAGTCCACGTGAACATTTGGAGTGGAGATGACTAAATTTGCACATCTCATGTTTCTTTTGAGCTGCTGTAATTCTGCTTTGATCGTAGAGCACGGCGCCACCTTTGAGGTAAGCATGCCATGCTGGGCAGTCCTGTGCCAGGGTCTCCCATGTCTCACAACTGATTCTAAAGTTCTTCAGAGAGACCTTGACAGTGTCCTTGTATCACTTCTTTGACCTCCGTGTGAGCTCTTGCCTTGTGAGAGTTCTCCATAAAATAGTGTTTTAAGTAAATGCACGGTTGGCATTCGAAGAACATGGCCAGTCTGTCAGAGCTGTGCTCTCATTACCTCAGTGTCCATACCTTATCCTGCCGGGTGATCTTCAGAATCTTCCTAAGACAATTCAAATAGAAACAATTCAGTTTCCTGGCATGGAGCTGGTAGACCGTCTAGGTTTCACAGGCATACAACAACGAGGTCAGCACAGTGGCTCTGCAGACCTTCAGTTTGGCAGTCAATCTAATACCTCTTCTCGGCCTCACTTTCGTCTTAGAGTCTCCCAAAATCCAAGCTAGCTCTGGCAGTGCATGCATCAACCTCATTATCTATGTGTACATCTCTGGAAAATATGCTGCCTAGGTAACTGAACTTATCCACAGCGCTCAAAATTTCTCCATTTGGAACTGATAGTTCCATGTATGGATGATGTGGTACTGGCTGGTGGAGAACCTCTGGCTTTTTTGGTGCTATTGTCAGGCCAAAATTAGTACAAACAGCAGAGAATCAATCCATACTCTATTGCATCTCAGCCTCAGAGGCTCCCCTGAGTGCACAATCATCTGTGAACAAGAAGTCATGCACCAACTCTCCCTCCACTTTAGTCTTGGCTTGTAGCCTTTTCTTTTTCTTTCTTTTTTAATTTTTTTAGAGACAATTGGGGTTAAGTGACTTGCTCAGGGTCATATAGCTAGTAAGTGTCTGAGGCCATATTCAGGTCCTGCTGACTTTAGGGCCAGCGCTCTATCCACCTAGCTGCTGCATCTTTTCAAGTTAAATGATGTAACTTGTGTTGTGCTGTAGCTGACGATGTTGTTTTTGTCCTCATTGAAGGTATCTGACAACATCAATGAAAACATCATGGTAAAAAGCATGGGAGCAAAAACAGAGCCCTGCTTCACTGCACTGGTGACTAGGAAAGTGCTCAAGCATTGCCCATCATCCAGGACTCGTGCAAGCATGCCCTCGTGAAACTGACGTACAATACTGATGAACTTCTCTGAGCAACCAACTTTTGCCATGATCTTCCAAAATATTTAGATACATAGTGGGTAAACAAAGAGGCCTCTTGGTGGTTCAAAAGAGGGCTAGAGGGGGTAGGCCTGGAGTCAGGAAGACTTTCAGATTCTACCTTAGACATATACGAACTGTGACCCTGGGCAAAACATTTCACCTTTCTCTGCCTCAGTTTCTTCAGTCAATATAAAATAAGAGTGATAATAGCACCTGCTTCCCAGGGTTGTGGTGAAGATCCATGAGATAATATTTGTGAAGTGCTTAGCACAGTGCTTAGTATATATATATATATATATATATACACACACACACAAACACACATGCATGCATACATATGTGTATATATACACATGTACACACATATGCATATGTGTGTGTTGGTGCATAAATTATTAATATATGATGTTTGTTATACATAATATACACAATAATACATTGTATATTATACTTATACGTAATAATTTGCATTACACATAATACATAATAATAAAATATATTATATATATATAAACTATATAAATGTGTATCACTTCTCTACACAGATAGAGATCAAGTCCAAACTCTTTTCCGCCTAAATGCCCTTTGGATGTAGAAGATGGTTATATTACCCCCCAAATCTTTTCTCCTCCAGGTTAAACATCTCCACATCCTTCAGCCAGTCCTAATATTGTGTGATGTCAACACCTTTTAGCCATCATGGGCAGTCGGGCTCAGGATGTTGTCTGACGTATCAATGTCCTGACTAAATTAAAGGACCCAGAACTGATGTGGTCTGAGGAGCAGAGAACAGTGGGATTATCGGCCCATTAGTTCATCAGCCAATCAGTATTTATGAAGCTCCTGCTATGTGCCAAGCTCTGTGGTAAGTGCTGAGGGATACAAATAAAAGTCAATATAGAGTCCCTGCCTTCAGGGAGCTTGGAGTCTAATGGGGAAGATAACACGAAAACAAGTGGGACCATACAAGAGTAAGGACAGGGTGAATTGGAAGGTGTTCTCAGAGGGAAGGGGAGAGGGAGAGGGGAAAGGGAAACTTTCATGTAGAAGCTGAGATATGAGCATCTAGGTGGCACAGTCAAGAAGGCTGAGTTCAAATCCAGACTCAAATACTCACTAGCTGTGTGATCCTGGGCAAGTTACTTCACCTCTGTTTACCTCAGTTTCCTCATCTGTAAAATGGAGATAATAACAGCACTTGCCTCCCAGCCCTGTTGTGAGGATCAAATGAAATAATATTTGTAAAAACACTTCATACCAGGTCACATAGTAGGCACCATATAAATGCTGTCTATCTTTTTATTATCTCGAAGGAAGCCAGAAGACAGAGGGTGGGACTTAGTTCTGGACACTAGGCTATTTTTTATACATCCTAAGATAACATTCATTAGCTTTCTCAGCCACCACATAACACTATAGATGCATGTTGAGCTTGGGGTCCACTAAAACCACCAGGTTTTTTTTACATGAAGAATTCCTACCTAGCCACAACTCCCTCTTTTTGTGCTCCCAAAGTTATTTTTTAAGACTTTACAGTTTTTGCTCTAAATCACTATTGATTAGAGAAATGCAAATTAAAACAACTCTGAGGTACTACCTCACATCTGTCAGATTGGCTAATATGACAGAAAAAGGGAAATGACAAATATTGGAGGGGATGTGGGAAAATTGGGACACTAATGCTCTATTGGTGGAGTTGTGAACTGATCCAACCACTCTGGAAAGTAATTTGGAACTATGCCCAAAGGGCTTATAAAACCATGCTTACTCTTTGACCCAGCAATACCATTACTAGGTTTGTATGCCAAAAAGATCAAAGAAAAGGGAAAAGAACCTATTTGGACAAAAATATTTATAGCAGCTCTTTTTGTGGAGACAAAGGGTTGGAAATTGAGGGGTTGCCCCTCAATTGGGGAATGGCTGAATAAGTTCTGGTACATAATTGTAATGGAATACAATTGTGCTATAAGAAATGATGAGCAGGATACTTTCAGAAAAACCTGGAAAGGCTTGTATGAACTGATGCAGAGTGAAGTGAGCAGAACCAGGAGAGCATTGTCCATGATAACATTGTGTGATGATTAACTATGAATGATTTAGCTATTCTCATTAATAAAATGATTCAAGAATCCCAAAGAATTCATGATGAAAAATGCTATCCACATCCAGAGAAAGAACTAGTGGAGTCTGAATGCAGATGAAAGCATTTTTCACTTTTTAAATTTTTTGTGTTTTTTTCTTCCTTTTGGTCTGTGTTTTCTTTCACAATATGACAAATATGCAAATGTCTTGCATGATTGAACATGTATAACCTATATCATATTACTTACCACAGTCTCAGGGAGGGAGGAGAGGACAGAGGAAGGAAGAGAAATTGGAACTCAAAACTTTGAAAAAACAAATGTAAAAAATTGTTTTTACATGCAACTAGAAAAAAATTATTTTTGAAACACTTTACATTTTTCTCTATTACATTGCCTCTTCTTAGAGTCTGCCCAATACCCAGACTGTCTTTGAACCCTGACTACCATCTAGTGTATTAAATTAAGCTATCTTCCCCCTCCATAGACCACACTTCTAATGCCAGACAGCCATCTTATAAAAAATGTTCTATTGGTCATTACTTCCCTTCAAAAGAAGAAATGTAAACTACCAACAGCCATGTGAAAAAATGTTCCAAACAACTAGTAATTAGAAAAAATGAAGGCAATTCTGAGGTCTTACCTCATGTCCAACAAATTAGCAAAGATGACAAAAGATGGAAAAATCTTTGGAGGGGCTATGAGAAGATTGGAACACTCACATGGCATTGGGGTAACTGTGAATTGGCCCAACCCATTCTGGAAAACAATTTGAAATTATGATCGAAAAACCGCTAAGATGTTTGTACTCTTTGATCTAGCAATACTACTCTTTAAATTCAGTTGAGCAAGTATTTATTAAACTTATACTATGTGTAAGGCTCTAGGGAGACAAAAAGAAATAGATCAAACAAGAAAATGATAAATGTTGGAGAAGATGTGGGAAAATGGGAACACTAATGCATTGTTGGTGGAGTTGTGAAATGATCCAACCATTTTGGAGAGCAATTTGGAACTACGCCCAAAGGGCTATAAAAAATGTGCATATCCTTTGACCCAGCAATAGCATTTCTAGGGCTATATCCCAAAGAGATCTTAAAAATGGGAATGGGACCCACACGTACAAAAATATTTAGAGCAGCTCTTTTTGTGGCGGAAAAGAATTGGAAATTGAGAGGATGCCCATCCATTGGGGAGTAGCTGAACAAGTTGTGGTATATGAATGTAATGGAATACTATTGTGCTATAAGAAATGATGAACAGGCTAACTTTAGAAAAACCTGGAAAACTTGCATGGTCTGATGCTGAGTGAAGTGAGCAGAACCAGGAGAACGTTGTACACAATAACAGCCACGTTGTGCGATGACTAATATTGATAGATTTAATCCTTCTCAGCAATACAAGGATCTAAGACATGTCCAAAGGCCTTGTGATGGAAAATGCTATCCACATCCAGAGAAAGAACTATAGAGTTTGAATGCAGATCAAAGCATACTATTTGCTATTTTTTTTCTTCTGTTGTGTTTTGTTTCCTCTTTCTGGTGGTTCCTCCTATTGGTTCTAATTCTTATTTACAACATCACCAATGTGAAATGTGAAAAAGTGAAAATATGTTTGATAAGAATGTTTAATATGTTTAATAGGAATGTATATGTATAGCCTATATCAGATTGTGTGCCGTGGGGAGGGTGATGGGGAGGGAGGGGGAGAAAAATTTGGAAATATGGAAGTGATTGCTGATAAATCAAAATAAATTAATTTCAAAAAAAGAGAAAGAAACAGATCTTCCCCTTAAGACACCTACATTCTACCCTGAATATGCTCCAAAAAGGTTGAGACTCTAGGACCCACACTAGTTAGAGTGCCGGGCACTAGCTATGAGGCCCTGAGTGAGTTGCTTAATCTCTGTTTCCTCATCTGTGAAATGGGGAAAATAATAACTCCTACCTCCCACGGTTGTTGTGAGGATCAAATGAGATAATATTTGTAAAAAGCCTAGCACATAGTAAACCCTATATAAATGTTATCATTATTAATAACAGAAAGGTCTTATTTTAAAAACATCATACTGTCACTTTTTGTATTCACAAAAAAAAATGGAAACAAAGCAAGCCATTCTGGCTGGAATCTTGGCTGTCTTCTAAGTTGCTGCATGATCATTTGGGCAGAAACCAAGGTTGATGGCCAGTAGACTATCTGAATATGCTTTAAGGACTAGCCCCTGCCCTACACTGGTCAATCCACCCCAATCCAATTATAATAATGTAAATGAAAACACGAACAGCAGCTGAAATCAGGTTAAATGCAATGACTAATGACTGCGGGGAAATTGTGATCTATACATGTAACAGAATATTATTGCAATATGAGATAAAACAAGAAGAAAGGATTTAAAGAATCCCGGAAAAATACACACGAATGACTCAGAGTAAAAGAAGGCAGAACCAGGTGAATAATTTTAAAAATTACTTCGTAATTGGGGTTTGGGAATGTACCGTTATTATGGGATGTGCAGCTCAGAAGGACAAGCCTTCCCTCCCAAACCTCAGAGTACAAAGGAATTCTTCAGGCTGAAAAGCAGACTTGAGCCATGTTCATCCAGGAGTTCTGAGAAAGTAACCCCTAGTCTTTGAGAGAACAGACTGGAAATAGGCAGACAGGTAGATGGGTGGCCCCTTTTGTATGTATGCTCAGGACCAGCTCAGCAACTCCCGATTATCAGTCTTTCTAGCTCTGTAGTAATTATGGGCTTTTATTTTTTAAGTATTATTTTATTTTCAGTTCTGAATGCTCTCTCTCTTCCTTCCCCACCCCATTCTTTGAGAAGGCAAGAAAAACAAAATCCATGACATATATGTATAGTCATGCAATACAAGTTCCTGTATTAGTGGAAGGAAGGAAGGAAGGAAGGAAGGAAGGGAGGGAGGGAGGGAGGGAGGGAGGAAGAAAAAGTGAAAGAAAGGGAAGAAAATATATTTCAACCTGCACTATGAGACTATCACTTTTCTATCTGGAGGTGAATAGAATGTTTCATCATAAGTCCTTTGGAATAGTGTTGGTCATTGTGTTGAACAGAGTTGTTAAGTTGATTATTTTTATGATATTGCGTTGCTGTACAAATTGTTCTCGTTCTCCTGGGTTTTGCATATTCGGTTTTGCTTCAGTTCATGTACATCTTTTCAAGTTTTTCCAAAACATTCCCTTCATCATTTCTTTTTTAGTCTAATTAATTTTTTTTATTTAGTGTCTTATTTTTCTTCAGTTTATATGTAAAAACAATTTTAACATTCTTTTTTGAAACTTTGAGTTTCAAATTCTCTCCCTTCCTACCTCCCCATCCTTCCCCCCTTGAAAACGCAAGGAATTAGATATAGGTTATACATGCCCTTCATCATTTCTTACAGCACAATAGCATTCCATCACAATCATATGCCCTAACTCATTCAGCCATTCCCCAACCAATGGACATCTCTACGTTTTCCAGTTCTTTACCACCACAAAAAAAAAAAAGCTGCTATGAATATTTTTGCATGTATTGGTCCTTTTCCTCTTTCTTTGATTGTTTTGGGGTGTAGATCCAGTAGCGGTAATGTAGGGTCAAAGGCTATGCACAGTTTAATAGCTTGTTGACAGTGGTTCCAAATTGCCCAGCAAAATCATTGTACCAATTCATTGTCCCACCAAGTGTCTTCAAGCCATTTTGAAAACTTTGTCAGCACCATATCAAACCCCTTCCCGCGAGATAATCATTTGGATTGAAACCAGGGGTTTCATGCTTGAAGGACCATTTCCTGCTCCCATTGCCCTGTCCATACAATTACTATAACAATGTAAGTGAAAAAACTAAAAGGCAGATGAACTAAGGTTAAATGCAATGACCAGTTTTGTTTCCAGAGGACTGATCAACTTACCTACTTCTTCTCAGTGAAAATATGGGGGGCTACAGATATGGAATGTAGTATATACTGCCATTGGGATCACTATATTGATTGCCTTTGCTTAACTTTTGTTTTACTGTTGTTACAAAGAAGGTTTCTATTGGATAGGACATTACTGTGCAGTAAAAAGCAAAAAGCATCACTAAAAATCACAAACCCTCCCAAAAGGTACATTGATGCATTATTGGTTGACATATGGATGGGTATAACCATTGTGGAAAGCAATTCGGAATTATACACAAAAAGTTACTAAAAGCTGGCTTGAATTTTAACACCAAAAAAAAAAAACCTGGGGCAGGTAGGTGGTGCAGTGGATAATGCACCAGCCCTGGAGGCAGGATGACCTGGGTTTAAATCCCACCTCAGACACTTGACACATACTAGTTGTGTGACCCTGAACAAGTCATTTAACCTCGATTGTCTCGGAAAGAAAAAACAAACAATTAAGATCTTGGCAACTTGTTTCTATCACTTCCTGGCAAATAGAGGAAGAAGAAATGGAAGCAGTGTCAGATTTTATATTCCTGGGCTCAAAGATCGCTGCAGATGGCAAGTGCAGCCATGAAATTAAAAGACGCCTGCTCCTTGGAAGGAAAACTAAGACCAGCCAGAAATCAGGAAAGGCTTCCAAGAGGAGGTGGCACCTATGGTTGTTGTTGTTTATCCTTCATTCTCCAAGAGAAACCAATGACATCATGAGGTTGATGTCTTGACTCTCAAGTAAGTTGGATTTCAGAGCTACACACCGTCATCAACTTCTCAGTTTTGAAGGAAGAAAAGAATCCTAAGGGGCTCCTTCTCTTGAGAATTGCCTGTTCATATCCTTAGACCATTTATCAGTGGGGAAGGGCTCTTATTCTTATAAATTTGAATCAGTTCCTTATGTATCCTGGAAATGAGACCTTTATCAGAGAAACTTCCTGTAAAAATTTTTTTCTAGTTAATTATTTCCCTTTTAATAAAACCTTAATTGGATTAGTTGATGCAAAAAACTTTTTAATGTCATATAATCAAAATTATTTATTTTTATCTTATGTGGTCTTCTTCATTCCTTGCTTGACTGTGAACTTTTTTCTTCTATCCATAGATCTGATATGTAATTTTTTTCACATTTCTTCAATTTATATACGATGTGACCTTTTATTCTAGGTTAAGGATCCGTTTGGAACTTAACTTGATAGAAGATGTGAATTGTTGGTCTAAGTCTAATTGTTTGCATACTGACCTCCAAATTTCACAACAGTTTTTATCAAATAGTGAGTCCTCATCCCCGTGACTGGGGTCTTTGTGTCTATCGATTGCTAGGATATGATATACATTTGTTTCTGCATATTGTTGTTTTTGAGTCATTTTTCAATCCTGTCCAACTTGTCATGACCCCATCATTGCAAAGAGACATAGAAAGACATGATGAAGTAAATAGAACTAAAAATAAATTTATACTATGATATCAACATTATTTTTAAAAAATTTTAATTTGAGAACTTTTATAAACTGATGAATCCGATGAGCAGAAATAAAAGAACAATTTATACAACAACATTGTAGACAAACAACTTTGAAAGACATAAGAATTATGATCAATAAAATGACCATCCGTGATTCCAGAGAACCCATGACAAAAAGAGGTAATAGACTTAGGGTACAAAATTACACACAACACACACAACACACACACACACACACACACACGTATGTCTCATATATTGGCTATATTGTTGTTTTTGTTGTTCAGTTGTGTGCAGTTCTTCATGACCCCATTTGGGGTTTTCTTGGTTTGCCATTTCTTTCTCCAACTCATTTGACAGATGAGGAAACTGAGGCAAATAGTGTTAAGTGACTTGTCCAGAATCACACAGCTAGGAAGCGAGTGAGGCCAGATTTGAACTCAGAAAGATGAATTTTCAAGACTCCACCTATCACTCTATCCACTGGGCCACCTACCTGTCCTCGGGGTACGAGGGAAAGTAAGTAAGTTTCTGTTCATTTAAATTTAAGAAAAAATAGAGAGGTGGGAGGTGTTTCAGATGTAAAATGTCACATGTGCTCTCAGATGAGGTCTTTGTATCAGTAGTTTTGCTTAATTCTTTTCTTCTGTTACAAGAGATCTCTCACAGAATAGGGGTTGTTTGTAAATGTTTGTCATGTAAAAGCAAAACACAGCAGCAAGAAAAAATGTTTTTTAAGTCCTAAAGGGTCGAAGTAAAGAAGGAACGCATTGTAGGAGTGCAAAGTCACAGAGATGGGAGATGAGTGATGGGAATTAAAATTCAAAGTTGAAGGAATAAGCAACAATCCAGTACTGCTGGACTGAAGAATTTTATCAAGTCTTGGAGAGTAGATCAGTCACATTATGCAGTTTTAAAATTTGAGCGCCTGCATGTCATTTTGTTCATCTCTAATGGCAAATTCTGACAAATGAATCTTGGCTAACTAGTTTCATCACTTTGGTTTGGCTTTGGGGTTTTGCTTTGTGAAGCCTATGGTTTAATCGATAAGAGGAACTCTCAGTGAGGAAGCCTCCCTTTACCAAGGCAGATGAGTACCTTCGACAATTTAGAGACTTGCCCCGAATCACTGAGAGGTTCACAAACCAGTTTAAGTGTCAGAGGTGAGGCTTGAACATAGCTCTTCCTGACTGTAAGAATGATAGACTCTAAGACTCTTCACTAAGCCACAGTGTTTCTTTGAGGGGCTTTTCTTCCTCTAACCTGCCCCCCAGAAGAGGTATTACTAGAAAGAAATCTTTGGGTTGTGAGTTACCAGACCTGGGTGATGCCTGATCACCCCTGAAACTCAACTTTCTCCATGACTCCTCCCTCCCATGGCATGACCCCTGGTCCATTCCAAGATGCTTTTGCTCTGGCTGAGGGTATAGAACCAGCTATCATAGCTTGGGCAGGGATTAAGCAAACACCAGGTGGCAGAACAACTCCCTCGATGACAGAGACAGTCTATGGTGGCCTCATTCCTTCTAGTCCAGAAGTCTAGCTGTGAATCGAGACGCTGACAGGAGTAGTGTGAACGTCTGACATTGTTTCCCACCATCTCCAACTGCAATACACTAGATTTGTCTTCCAGGAATCTGACTAGATACTTCCTAAGCTCATTTCTTTTGTTCGTATTTGTGGGTTTTTTCTTTTTCTTTTCTTTAAAGTTTATTGCTATCATTTTTATATCACCTTTATTTCCAAATATGTTCCTCCTCCCTCCCCTTCCCAGAGAGCCATCCCTTATAAAAAAAAAAGGGGGGGGTGAGAGAAAAGCAGCTCAGCAAAATTCACCAGTGACATATATGCAATATTCCACACCTATAGTCCTTCAGCTCTGCAAAGGAAGCACGGGCACAATTTCTCATTTCTTTTTCAGGGACAAAAGGTCATTATTGGCAGGGCAGAGTAGGATTGGGAGTCAGAGGACCTGGTTTTTCACTGATTATTTGTGTAATTGTGGGCAAGGCCCAACTCTGAAACTCAGTTTCCTCACCTATAAAATGAGGGGATTGATCAAGCTGGCTTCCAGGCTCTTCCAAACCTACTTTATGATCTATCTATCTATCTATCTATCTATCTATCTATCTATTCATTTTTAGCATTGTTTCTCTTTCCATGGTTGTGTATGTGTTGTGTATTTGTGTGTATCGCTTTTTCAATTTTACTTATTCCACTTGGTATCAGTTCATACAAAATCTTCCCATACTTCTCTGAATCTTAAACATATTTTCTGCTTCCATTCTTTGACACTTCTTGGCATCAATTAATCAATCAACATTTATTAAGCATCTGCCATGCTCTTGGCATTGTGCCAAGTGCCAGGGCTACAAAAAAGGGGAAAAGACAGTCCCTGGCCTCAATGAATCCTGAGTTCTCCATCAATTAACCAATCATTCAATCAATCACATTGATTAAGTATCTACTACTGTCAGACACTGGGCTAAGCACTGGAGATACAAAAAAGAGGCAAAAGAGAGTCCCTTTCCTCAAGGACCTTACAATCTAATAGTTTTGCAAGATTTCTTCTCACTCTAGAAAGTAGGACAGGCTTTTTATTTCACCAAATCCGCTTTTTCCTGCTGCTGTGACTATCTCCACTACAATGACCAAGTCTGGTGTTACAGGCTGCAGTCTCATTTCATGCACTTCTCCTCTGGCAGCTTTCTGGTGGCCTAGTCTAAGTCATCCCTGTGTTTGAGTCAGTGCTTCACTCAAGCTGAAGACCTCAGACCACTGACTCTTCTGTGTAGACTCTAGGAAGTCATTTCAAGTCAACAAGAATTTATTTAACCTGCTATGTCCCAGGCACTGTGCTAAGAGTTGAGGATACAAATAAATGCAAATCAAGGTAAAAACAGCTCCTGCCTTCAAGAAACTCCCAGTCTAATGGGGAAGACAATGTGGAAACCACTATGTACAAACAGGACAGAGACAAGATAAATTGGAGAAGATCTTGTCTCCAAACCACTGACACTGGCAATATTTTCTCAGAGTGAGGTTAAGCAGCACAGGTTGAAGCCTGCCTTATGGGTTGGTATCCAATATAATAACTATCCAATATAATAATATATCTTATTACATATAATAATATTATATATATATATCCAATATAATAATTCTATAGCACTTGCTTTATGGCAAGCACTTCACAACTATTATCTGATCCTGACAACAACTCTGGGAAAGAGGTACTATTATGATCCTCATTTTACAGATAAGGAAACTGAGGCAAACAGAGATTAAGTGACTTGTCCAGGGTCACACAGCTAGTGAATGTCTGATGCCTGATTTGAACTCAGGTCTTCCTAACTCCAGGCCTGATGTTCTGTCTGCTGGGCTACCAAGCTGCTTAACAAATGCTTATTCATTCATCCCTTTTTTCATTCATTCTTCCATAGGATGAGATAGTATTTGAGAAAGACATATCCATGTAGTGGCTATGTCACTGGTCTTAATTCAGGAAGATCTGAGTTCAAATCTTGTCTCAGACACTAGCAGGTTAACCCTAAACAAGTCACCTAAAAGGAAGGGGTCGGATGGGAGCTACTAAGTTTCCTTCCAGTTCTAAATCTATAATCTGATGAGACTCAATTGAATTCCATTCGATAAACATTTATTAAGCACCTACGACTTGCCAGCCACCTTGCTAAGTGATTGAGGGGAAGATTGGTCTAGAGGTTTAGAAGGGCAGTGGATAGAGCACTGGCCCTGGATTCAGAAGGACCTGAGTTCAAATCTGGCCTCTGACACATAAAACTTACTGGCTGTGTGGCCCTGGGCAAGTCATTTAACCCCATTGCCTAGCCAAAAAAGAATGAAAAAGGGGAAACACCCAAAGAGATGGATGTAAATATATGAGGAACATTGGTAAGCTCAAATTTAAAAGTCACTCTACAGAAAAGAGCCATCAGAAAGAATATACCTGGAATCTTGGGGCAATTTTGAGGGGGAAAGGGCAGTATTCCATTTTTTGTCTTGGAATCTCCCCTGCCTTGTATATACAGGTGCTTAATAAATGCTTGTGGTATGGGATTGGATGGAAGAGAACAAACCTCTCTAGAGGAAAAGGCAATGTGGATAGAGAAGAAAGAGATTTGGAGTCAGATTCAAGTCAACAAGCCTTTTCTTTTTTGGAGGCAATCAGGGTTAAGTGACTTGTCCAGGGTCACACAGCTTAGAAAGCCTGAGGCCAGGTTTGGACTCAGGTCCTCCCGACTCCAGAACTGGTGCTGTATCCACTGCACCTAGTTGCCCTTCAACAAGACTTTATTAAGCATTTAATTTATGCTAGGCACTGAGTATACAAAATAAAAATAAAAAGAGTTCGTGCTCTCAAGGAGCTGACTTTCTAATGGAGAAGATAACCTGTAAATAATTAGGAAGCCCAGCCGCTACTTAAGACCTATGACCTCAGACCAAAGTTCATTCCTCGGTTCCTCTTTTTGTACAATAAGCAAGTAGTAGGGATGGTCCTTTTCTTTTAGCCTAAGATTCTAGAAACCTGTGACTATTGTGCCTAATCACACAGGTAACCATGTACGTGTGATAATGATGAGGTTATGTGTGTCACTCGGTACCAAAAATCGCAGCTCTAGGTCATGGTATGTGGACGACCCGCATGTGACCTGGGGAGTGCTCCCTGTAGCACGGCACCAGACCTGATCATCTCTCCTGAGGCTCTTACAAAGGATCTGCTAGGCTCCGCTCTCCTCATGACCTATCTCCCTCCTGCGGCAGGAGGAGGGGGCTCCGAGCCAGAGGTCTCGGTCCTCAAGACAGGGTGGGGTGGGAACCAAGAAAAATCCCAGCCCCCTCCTTGCTCTTCAGCCCTAGGGCATGAGGAGTAGGAAAGGGAGTCCCTGAGAGTAGATGGATCAGTTGAAGCAAATAGTCCCTTGCCTCACCCCTTGCTTCACCATGAGGGAAGTGGTTAGCACTCTGATAGGAGAGACTTAGGGGGTGAGTCTGCCCATGTGGAAACAAAAGTGAACCTCCTGCCCAGGCAAAGTATCAGTTCACACATGAGGTGAGAAAGAAAAAGGTTCCAGGAAAGCCCCCTTTGTCTCTGGCCCCTTTTCGCTTGTGATGAATTCAAGGCATCAGAGCTATCTGAACCTCGTTCTCACGTCCACAGGAAGCCTTTCCCCCTTAATGCTAGCAACTTCCCTCCATTTATCATCTCCAATTTATCCTGCCTACGCTTGTTTCTACATAGTTTTCTTTTTTCTTTCTTTCCTTCTTTCTTTTTTTTTTTAGTTTTCAATATTCACTTTTATAAGATTTTGTGTTCCAGCTTTTTTCTCCCTCCCTCCATTCCCTTCCCCCTTTCCAAGACAGCAAACAATCTGATATAGGCTATACATGTACAATCATGTTAAACATATTTCCACATTAGTCTCGTTGTGAAAGAAGAATCAGAACAAAAGGGAAAAACCATCAGAAAGGAAAAACAAAAACAATTGAAAATAGTAAGCTTAGATCTGCATTCGGACTCCATAGTTCTTTCCCTGGATGTGGATAGCATTTTCCATCATGAGTCTTTCGAAATTGTCTCAGATCATTGCATTGCTGAGAAGAGCTGTCTATCAAAGTTGGTCATCGCACAATGTTGCTGTTACTGCATACAATTAATGTAATAGCATCCTATTGTGCTGTAAGAAATGATGAGTAGGTGGATTTCAGAAAAACCTGGAAAGACTTATATGAACTGATGCTGAGTGAAGTGAGCAGAACCAGGAGCACATTGTACATAGTTCTTGGAAGATTGCCTCCCCCATAAGTTCATTTTTTGTCTTTCTTTGTATCCCCAGACCTTAGCGTAATACCTAGCACATAGTAGGCTCTTAATAAATGCTCACTGACCAACCACAAGCATTTCACCATTGCACTGACAGGAGTTCTTAAAGCATTGATTAATGGACATATTTATAAATGGAACTGATGGCTCTGTCAAAAATAGATCATGCCACGCTAATTTCATTTCCTTTTTTCAACAGGGTTAAATGCTGTTAAATCAAGAAAATGCCAGCCAGTAAGTGTCTGATTCACTCTGTCTCTGACTGGTCTTCTGGTGTGGATAAAGGTATGTTGGAGTCTTAGAATTTTGCAACTGCATGTACTATCCCTCCTGAAGGCAATGCAAAGGGATTTGTGTGCTAGAGAAAAGCTACGGCCTTTCCTCCCTTACTGGGATTTTTTATATGGTGGAAGTTTATTGCCCTTTTCTCCTATAGAATCCTAGGGGCCAGCCACTGCATGGCAGTCATGGGGCTCTGGTCCTCACTTGAAAAAACAGCCAAAGACCATCCGTCATCCTTGTAGTCAATTTGAAGCAGAATTCTTTCTGAATATCTTGTGAATTCTTCTCACAATAGTTTTTCCCAATTATTAAGCATTTATTTTTTTCTCCCTCCCCTCCGCCCTGCCCCACTGAAGAAGAAAAAAAGAAAAAATCTTGTAACAAATATGCACTGCCAGGTAAAACAAATTCCCATAACAGTTAAAATAAGGTAATCAATCTTGATCATTTCATTCCCATATAATGAAAATAACATTAGCTAGCATTTAACTAACGCTTCAAGGTTTGCACCATACAACCATTATCTCATTTGATCCTCACATTAACCCTGGGAGGTAGGTGCTATTATTATCCTCATTTTACAGAGGAGGAAACTGAGACAAAACTTCAGTGACTTGCCCAGGGTCACACAGCTAGTTAGTATCTGAGGTCAAATTTGAGTTCTGGTCTTCCTAACTCCAAGTCCAGAGCTCTACCTACCATGCCATCTGTGTTTCATTTCAGAAATAAAATAGTCCTTGCCCTCAAAAAGCTTACATCTGTTAAGGGGAAGGACAATAGGCACATATAGAAGTACATATAAAGTCAAGCAATCAACAAGCACTTATTAAGCACCCACTGTATACCAGGCATATAGTAGGTGCTTATTAAATGCTGTATTTATTTTCCAGCAGCCCCTCCCAACAAGTTTCTGAACTCACATATATTCATTTTAAATTTTAATTTCTATTTTATACATAATGTATTATAATAATTTTATATAATAAACACAATAATTATATATAATATAAATTATAATAAATATGATAATTGTGTGTAATAATTGATTTAATATTTCCTTATATTAACATAAGGAAAGATTAGAACCCAGGTCTTCCTGCTTCTAAGTCCAATGCTTTCTCTGCTATTTCATAGCCCCTGCTCACACCACCCACCCGGTGGTGACTTCCTCTGATTTGACTAAACATCGCGTGAGTAGGACCAGAGTAATCCAGTAACCCAGGTTTGAGGTTAGGCAAGGAGTGAGAGGTAATTGAAAAAGGAAGTCAGTCAGTTATTTAAGAACCGGTTGTTGGCTTGAATGACATTCGAGGACCTCTATTTCTGCTTCACCCAAGCTAGACAACTTTGTCCCCTGACCATGCCTCGAACTTCCCTTTTTGTGCATGTTCCCTTTTCCCAAAATGTCACCCCTCACCTTCTTTGCCCATTGAATTGCTAAAGCCCAGCTCAAATACTACCCCCAAGATACTAGTGTCCTGATCCCCACTGGCAGTCTGGGGAAGACTATGGACCCTCTCCAGAATCTTGTTTTTAAAGGCATAAAATAAAATATATAAGATCACAAAGGAAATTCATTATATTGAAATATCAATTTCAAGATTGAATTTCAAGAAATTTCAAGGTTTTTTTTAAGTTCCCAGACCCCAGGCTAAGAGCCCTTACCCTATAGAAAGCCATCCCTGAGCCCTCTGGTTAATAACTATCTCTGCCCCCCCCCAACTTTACAGAATATTTATTTTCCACCTCGTTAATGTACTTAATATGTAATATTGTATATGATAGTAAAAATGGGTGGGCATGGGACTGGCCAATGGGACTCCCATTCTTTTGGACACATGTAGCATTTAGCCTCCTACACAACCCTCACAGAGGCTGGACAAGCTTAATTCCAAGTGTGCATAAGGGAAGGCTCTGTTCTCCATTTTAGGAAATGCACATTGATAACTTGTCTATTATCACATGGCAAAGAAACTCACTTGATTGGCTGCTGACCTGGAACTGGGTGTGAATGGAAAAGCAAACAAGCCAAAGCAAGTTTGTCTCCTTCTTCTTCCTGGCTGTGCTCCAGTGAGGAGACAAGAATTGCTGTAAGCCTCTAGGTTGGAGAGGGGGAGAGTGTGTGTGTGTGTGTGTGTGTGTGTGTGTGTGTGTGAGAGAGAGAGAGAGAGAGAGAGAGAGAGAGAGAGAGAGAGAGAGAGAGAGAGAGAGAGAAAGAGAGAGACACAGAGAGAGAGAGACAGAGAGAAAGGGAGGGAGGGGGAGAGAGGGGGGAGGGGGAGAGAGAGAGGAGAGGAGAGGAGAGGAGAGGAGAGGAGAGGAGAGGAGAGGAGAGGAGAGGAGAGGAGAGGAGAGGAGAGGAGAGGAGAGGAGAGGAGAGGTGAGGAGAGGAGAAGGGGGAAGGAGGGAGAGAGGAGAAGGGAGGCAGAAAGAGTTTTCTGTTGTTTAGTTATGTCTGATTCTTCATAACCTCATGGACCATAGCATGCCAGGCCCTTCTAGGTTCACATTCATTGAGAAAGAGCAAGAAAGGGGGAAAGAGGGGAGAAGAAAGAGGAGGAGGAGGAGGAGGAGGAGGAGGAGGAGGAGGAGGAGGAGGAGGAGGAGAAGAAGAAGAAGAAGAAGAAGAAGAAGAAGAAGAAGAAGAAGAAGAAGAAGAAGAAGAGAAGGAGGAGGAGGAGGAAGAAGGAGAGGGAGAGGGAGAAGGAGGAGGAGGAGAAGGAAGGGGGAGTATAGGGCTAGTGTCTGACACCCACACACTCCACTTGAGTGTACATGGAACAGTGATCACATTTCCTTAAGTTGATTCTATTCCTATCCTGTCTGTTCTCTCCTGCTTTCACTGAAGAAGCATTAGAGAAGGAATAGACTGTAGTAGGATCCTGTTGGAAGGTCAGGTGAGCACACCAGGGATCCGGGAGCTCAGATCCAAAATTTGTGAGCAGCTAAGCCTAATGATTCATGAGACTCTAGGCAATTTGCTTGACCCAGAATTGGATCCAAGACAACCTAGACTAAGACAGACCAGCTCTTCCATTGACCTTGCTTGGTGGGATGAATGCTTTGTGGCAAATGACTAAAATTTGAGCCTACTGTTCCCCAGGATTGAAACAGTATAGAGGAGAGTATGCCCTGGATATTGGGGGAGAATATTTATACTTAATGTTTTGCTGTACTGTATCTTCTCTGTAAATATTTCTTTATAAAAGCTAATTGATGGTAATTAACTAACTGCTACTCAAACACTAGTCACTGGTGGTTGACAATAGGTAGATGGAATTGGGGCTCAAACCGATGGCCTTAGAGAAGAATTCATAAGTCCTCATGAGTACCCTAGAATTCCAAATAGGATAGAGATGTAGCCAGTCCTCTGGACTTGTCAATGTGATTGGCAGTTGGAATGAGGACCCTCAGAGCTTATAAAAGGCTATATAATAATAACTAAATATTCATTAATAACTCAAATGTACATAGTAATTAAAAATTTGCAAAGTACTATGTATATATGTATATGTATATATGTGTGTGTATGTATGTATATATACAGACAGACAGACAGACACACACACACACACACACACACACACACACACGTACCTCCTTTGACCCACACAACAACCCCTGTGAGGTAGGAGCTATTATTAACTCCACTTTGTAGATGGGAAAACTAAGGCTCAAAGAGATTTCCCATGCACAACACCAAATCTCCCACTGAGGTGGGACCTTTTTCAAATCTGAGCCTTCTTGCCCTCAGCTACTTTGCTCAATCCCCTCCCTACCCCAGGCTGCTTCTCTGGCTTGGTCTTCTCCCCTAAGTGAGCACCTGAAGGACTTATTTTATCTCACCTTCTGAACACAATGATAACTGACATTTATATAGGCTTGAGTTCTGCAAACACAATCTCATTAAATCCTGCAGACAACCCAGGAAGATTGGTGTTATCTTCATCCGCACTTCACAGAGGAAGAAACTGAGCTTTATGCTTGTATGTACCGGTAAGACAGAACAGCTAGATGGCGTGGTGGAGAGAGGGCTGGGCCAGGAGTCAGGAAGATCTGAGTTCAAATCCAGCCTCATGTACTTACTAGCTGTCTGACCTTGAGCAAATCACTGAATCTCTGCCTCAGTTTCCTCAGCTGTAAAATGGAGATAACAACAAACACCTACCTCCCAGAGTTGTTATGAAGACCAAAAGAGATAATATTCATAAAGTGCTACAAAAACTAAAAAACTAAATGTTGGTTATTATCATGTGATTATTGGACCAGATGACCTCTAAGGTACCTTCCAGCTCTGATTTATGATCCTGTACATCAGATAACTGATCTAGGCCTCGCTTTCTTCATCTATAAAATGGGTGAATTGGGCTCAGAGCTCTCTTCCAGCTTTCAATCATCTGATCTCTGTTCCCATCAGCTACAATGGCTTAGAGCAGGGAACCATCTCCAGTCATCCTGATCCATATCTGGCCACTGGACCCAGATGGCTGTGGAGGAGAAAGTGAGGATGGTGACTTTGCACAGCCCTCCCTCGATTAAATCCAATTCACTTGTGTGTCATGGCATCACCTCCCTGATGTCATGGTCCTCTTCGAGAAGCCTTAGAGCGACCTCCCCTTCCTCACCTACCCTCCTGCCCACCTGGCTGCCTTCCTTCCCTCCCTAGAGATCCTTCCTGAGGCTCCTGTCTTCTGGGAAGTCCATCCCTTCGTGGGTCACCTAGAAGAGAGTGCACTTGGTCCCAGGATGACTCTTTTCTCTTGAAAAGCAAATCTTTGCTAAGCCTGTATCCAGGCAGACAATTATGTTGGGAATAATCCTGTGCGAGACCACCAGGGCTGGAAAGGACTTCCCATTCAGCATGGCAGACATCACACCTCACAAGCTTATTGCTGCAAGGGACCTTGGACTTCCTCACTTTAAAGTAGAGGAAACATCCAGAAAGATTTAATGACTTAGGTGGTGTAGTGAACAGAGTGCAGGTACTAGCGTCAGGAAGACATCTTCCTGAGTTCAAATCTGGCCTCTGATGCTTCCTAGCTGTGTGACCCTGCGCAAGTCACTTAAACCTTGTTTGCCTCAGTTTCCTCATCTGTAAAATGAGCTGGAGAAGGAAGTGGTAAATCACTCCAGGATCTTTGCCAAGAAAACCCCAAACGGGCTCAACTGAACTGAACAACAATGCATCAAAGGTCACCCAGGTAAGGGGCAGAATCGGGATTTGAACCCAGATTCTCTGACTCCAAATCCGATGAGCACTTAAAATGTTTTTAATTTAAAATTAATTTTTTAATTTTAAAATAAAAAAATCAAATTTTAAAATAAAAATATTAATCATGGCACCATTCTGGAAGGGCCCTCTGAATAATAACTAACATTTATATAGACACCTTTATATGTGCTTGTTGTCTCCCATGTAAGAACGTAACCTCTTTGAGGGCAATTTTTCCTCTGTTTGTATTCTTAGAGTTTACAAAGTGCCTGGGACATAGGACAGTTTGCCAACAACTTCATACAGACTGGGCTGAGCTTCACCAAGATCCCATTAAGTAGTTATTACTCTCTATTTTTCTTATCTCATAGATAAGGAAGCTGTGGCTCAGAAAGTTTATCCAGGGTCCAGGGTCATCCCACAGCAAGTAAGTGTCACATCTGAACCCCAAGCACCACCAAGCTAACACCCCAAAGAGATCAAAGAAGGAGGAAATGCAGCTTTTTTTTTGTTGCAGAAAAGGAGGCTACTGAGGTACTCTGATCTATTCAGTAACTAGCCACAACTCTGAAGACAAAGACGAAGCATGATCCTATATACTGTATGCTTGGTACGTATTTTGTTTCCATTAGATTGTAAGCTTCTTGAGGGCAGGGACTGTCTTTTACCTCTTTCTGTATCCCTAACACTTAGCACAGTGCCTGTCATATAGTAGGCTTAATAAATGTTTGTTGAATTGAATTGGATTGAATCTCCTGCTGGGGATTCGGATAGATTCAAGGTGAAAAATGAGGTGTACATTTTTGGACATCACTAATGTATAAATTTGTTTTGTATGGCTACTTATTTGTTACAAGAATTTTTGTTTTTATTTTCTCCAGTGGTGGAGGGATGTATGGGGAGAGAAAGCTCAGCTATAGTGTTGTCCCCTCCAAAAAAAGAAAGAAGGGAAGGAAGGAAGGAAGAAAGAAAGGAAGGAAGGAAGGAAGGAAGGAAGGAAGGAAGGAAGGAAGGAAGGAAGGAAGGAAGGAAGGAAGGAAGGAAGGAAGGAAGGAAGGAAGGAAGGAAGGAAGGGTGATTGAAGCCTTTAAAACAAAAATGCACAGAATATAGAAATAAAGTTCAGAAGGAAACACAGACAAGTAGGATAGCTTTGAAAGTAGCATAATTCTTTCCTAATGAGGAAACAAACATTTGCTTTTCTCCAATTGTCTTAAATTATAAAAGCCACAGTGATCTAAGCTATCACTGTTTCAGATTTTTAAAGGATGAGGAACTGACCTAGGTAAATTTCAATACCTAGGCAAGTTCTAATTCCTAGGTAATACTAGCTTATAGAGTATTCAGAGATGATGAGTGGACACACATACAATTGCTGATTTCATTTATGACTTTTTTAAAAAAGAAAAACTACTGAAGGATTTGTAAATGTTTCCATCCATTCTGTTTTGTTTTGTTTTTTTGTAAAGTGAAAAGACTGTAAACTCGGTGCACATTGGTGTTTATATCACAGAGAATAAAATCTTCTAATGCATTCTAAAAAAAAAGTAGCATAAATTCATTTTCAAATATGGCCAGTGTGGGAATTTGTTTTGCTTGAGTGTAAATATTTGTTACAAGATTGTTTTCTTTTTCCAATTTGGCAAGGGAGTGGTTGTTTTGGGGATGGGGGAGTGGCAAGGATAGGATAGCCTTCAAAAAGTATGAAAGGGAAAAGAAAAAAGAAAGATCACTGAAGTAGTTTTAAATGCAAGAAAACAGAAGAAAGAATAGCAAGAATCACAGACACACAGGAGAGTTTTGAAAGTTATGTATCCAACTTATCCTATATTTTAAAAGGAAGTTATACATAATAGAGATTCATAGTTTCATGTACAGTCTTATTGTATTCTATTTTGTGTATGGAAAGCCCATTTTATTTAGTGTCAAGTTCAGAATTTTTAAAAACATAGTTTAAACTTTAAAAAGTAAGTAACATGTAGAGTTTATAATGTACTTTTCAAGAAGCAAGCTGTATATATTAGGTATTCTTGGTTTCATACCCAATCATCTTTTCCTGTTCTGCTGTGTATACAGCAAAACTCATTTTGTTGTTGTTGTTTTGATGTTTGTTTAGTTCAGAATTTTTTTAATGTTTCAATTTTTTTAATTAAATTTAATTAAATTTTTTAATTAAAATGTTTAGGAATTTCAACCTAAGTCTTCCCAGTTTCAAGCACTCTGTCCATAGTCCCACTCTGGAGACTATCAGAGTTGGAAGACCCTTCAAACATCATCCATTCCAATCCCCTCATTTTTTTAAACCTAAAAGGGAACTGAGGCCCAGAGAAGTAGATTGGGTGTCCTAAGGTCACACCGGGAGTAAGGTGTACAGCCTCAGGACGTGGGGCCCAGGTCTTCTAACAACTGGATCAAAGGGTGGAGGCCCTGAGGGAGAAGATGTAGCCAGGCAGGGTTTCAGAGCAAGTAGAATCAATCTTCTCCCAGGTACTAGGGTTTTTAAAAGGCGACAAAAAAAATAAACAAGTAAACAAATGAATAGAAATAAACATGAAAATAAATGAATGAACAAATAAGTGAAAATGGATGAAAAAATAAACAAACGACAAAAAGTCCCCCTATATACCAAGAGACCTTTCCTGATTGCTATCACATCTGACCTTTATATTAAGGCTCATTAAAATGAAGGTTACCTGAGAGGGGAAGCCTACTCACCTTGGGCACCCATTCAATAATCAACTTTCCTGGAAGTGGTTCCTCAGACTATTTTTTTTTTAGCTCTAGGCCCCAAGGAAGGGGAAATTCATGGCATGAGTTGCCACAGCTGGACTGGGCCTTAGGAGGTGGCTTTGCCTTGGATGGAGGCAAACCAGACCATAATGATTTGGGGAGTGGGAGGGAAGGGAAGCACTTTAAAGGAGCTGAGGGCAAGTCCAACTTCACCTGCTTCACCATTTTCTTGTGTGGTGGTTTTTCCTGGATCCTGTAGAGGAGGAGGCTTAGCTCGGGGTCTGGTGACCAGGCCTCCATATCTCATCTGCTCCAATCTATCAAAAAGGCTTTTTTTTTTTTTAGAGATAAGACATACGTGACTGTAATTAGAAAATGAGGAGACCTGAAGGTAAGAATTCAAAGTCCAGACATCAAAGAACATAGTGGCCCTTTCTATGGCCTGAGAGGCTGGCTAGGGAGGGGAGAAAGAACTTTGAGCCCCAGCTCAGCCCCAGCTCAGCAGTTCTAGACCTTGGCTTCCTTGGGCAACGGTCCCTAAAGTGGGCAGCCGACCTTGTTCCCAGAGGGCCCCAGGTTGTAGGATGTGGAGCAAGTCTCTGGGGTTGGATTAGATCATGCCCATAGTTCATTTAAATCTTAATTTCTTTTTACATTTTAATTTCTTCGTCTTTCTTTTCGTCGTCTAGGTATAGCACAGTGCCTGGCACACAGTAGGAGCTTAGTAAATGCTAGTTAATGGCCTGGCACAATTGTAAAACAGAGATAAGCATATCTGTAATGCTTACTTCACAGAGTGGTTGGGAGGAAGTTTACTTCCCTGCCCATGAGATAAGAACAGTGCTTGGCAAACTTGAAAGTCCTGTCTCAATGTCTATTATCATTACCCCTAGGTTCTCATCTTTTTTGATGGAGTTCAGATAGAAAAGGTCCTGGAATAAGTCAATATCCTGTTACTATTCTTTTACATCTAGGGCTTTTAACAGTGTCTGGAACATAGTAGGCACTTAATAAATGCTCATTAACTGACTGACTGATGTTCTTTGAACTATTGTATGTGGGGTATGCTCCCATGCTTTTTAGCATGATGCTTTCAGTCACGTTGTTAAATGCTTTCAATGAAGATGACCATGGCATCAAGGTCAGCTACCACACTGATGGTAAATTCTTCAACTTGAAAAGGCTACAAGCCAAGACTAAAGTGGGGGGAGTGTTGATGCATGACTTTCTGTTGGCATATGATTGTGCACTCAGTGCAGCCTCTGAAGCTGAAATGCAACAAAGTATGGATCGATTCTCTGCTGTTTGTGCTAATTTTGGCCTAACAATTAACACCAAGAAAACACAGGTGCTCCATCAGCCACCACCACATCATCCAGATGTGGAACCATCAGTTATAGCAAATGGAGAAGTTTGGAATGCTGTGGATAAATTCACTTACCTTTCCAGGGATGTACACATAGATAATGAGGTTGGTGCATGCATTGCCAGAGCTCGCTCAGAGTTTGGGAGGCTCCAGAGGAAAGTGAGGGAGACAAGAGGTATCAGACCGACTACCAAACTGAAGGTCTACGGAGCCGTTGCACTGACCTCATTGCTGTGTGCCTGTGAAACCTGGACAGTATAGTGTCATGCCAGGAAACTGAATTGCTTCCATTTGAATTGTCTTAGGAAGATTCTGAAGATCACCTGGCAGGATAAGATACCAGACACTGAGGTCCTTTCTCAAACTAAACTGCCAAGCATTCAAACTCTGCTTCAGAGAGTTCAACTCCAATAGGCTGGCCACGTTGTTCAATGCAAAAGCATATGCTTGCCAAAAAGCATACCTTTTTTGGAGAGCTCACACGGGGCAAGCGTCACATGGTGGTCAGAAGAAGCCATACGAGGACACACTCAAGGTCAATCTTAAGAACTTTGGAATTGATTGTGTAACATGAAAAACACTGGCACAGGACTGCCCAGCATGGCATGCCCTCATCACAGAAGGTGCTGTGCTCTAGGAGCAAAGCAGAATTTAAGTAGCTCAAGAGAAACGTGAGATATGAAGACTTAAAGAATCCACCCCAAATGTTCGCATGGACTATTTGTGCCCGACCTGTGGTAGAATATTCCATGCTCGTGTTGGTCTGACCAGCCACAGTCAGACACACTAAATTTGACTCTGGCATAGTGATGCCATTTTGGTCCTCTTTGAGTATGAAGGACAACCACCATGGGGCATATCGTCATTATTTTCCATCTCTTTCACCTTGTTAATGTTTCTTCCGGTGCAGACATTCTTTGATTTTATGTTTCTATGGGCACAAACGGCCCTCCATCTCTTGCCACCAAGAGTTTGCCCTGTCTGTTCCAGTGACTGGCATACTTCTCCACCTCACCTTTGCCTCATAGGGTCCCTCTTTTCCTTTTGGCCCAAGCACCCCCCACCCCATACCTTCCCCTTCCTCCCAAACTTCTCTTGGAATTATTTCTGTTTATTCACCTTACATTTATGTTGCATATATTTATCTGTGCACTTAACTCTCCCTCCCCCATTAGAATGTAAGCTTCTTGAGGGCAGGGATTATTTCATTCTCTTTGTATCCCCTAGTGCAGTTCCTGACACATCAGTTAGTAAATGCTTAGTGCCTGATTGATTGATATGATATTCAAAGCTGATGATCACCGAGTCCCAGAGTTTCCCTCCCCCTCTGAAAACCAGAGTCACCCAAAGCCAGCAGCATTCTGATTCTTCCCACATAGTCATGGAAAGTTGACACAACTTCTCTTTACCATCCTCATCTCCCACCTCCCATCTTTTGTCCTCTGGTCCCCTTCTGCCCCTTCTCTGCATTTTATTGTTATTTTTAAAAATTAAATAAAGATTTAAAAATGTGTTCAAAATAATTTTATAATTTAAATAAGTACATATTTAAATATGTTTAAAATATGTTTATTTTAAACTTTTGTTCTTACATCACTGTCATTTCTAAAAGTACTCTCTCCCATTGGAATTTGCCCCATCCAGCAAAGAATAATTGGCAAAAACACACAAGGTAGTAACCCCATATGACAATGTTGATAACACTCAAAAGTGGTGGGTAACAACAGTCCCCCATCCCCAGCTCCCTCCCACCAGGAAGAAGGAGGTCCTTCATCATTTATCCTCCTAGAACATTGCTAGCTTTTTGGGTTTTTTTCCCCAGCCAGAGACAAGGTTTATTAGAACATCTGCCATACTGGCCAGACAACATTACTGAGCTGTTTTTCATCGACCCAGAGTTTGGCTGCCTTTCCGTGACCTTTTCGTTTATACTGTTGTCATCATTGGGTACGTTCTTCTGGTTGCATTTCTAGCCCTCTGTATAGTTCAGACAAGCCTTGGTAGGATGTTCAGAATCCTTTGTATTTATCATTTCTGACTACACAATGATATTGGGTGTATATGTATCTGTATACATCTATATATATGTAGAGATACTGGGTGATACATATATATATGCATTTATATGTATTTTGTGTGCATCTATATTTGTATTTATGGTGGATGAGCAGCCCTAAGAAGAACTCGGCAACCCTCACACTAGAGCTGCTAGTCTTCCCTGAACACCCCATGCACCCCATGTATTTATATATACAATATATATATATATGTATATGTATTTATATTGTGAAAAATAATCTCTCTTAGTAATCAGTATCTTGGATACTCAGAGCTTCCCCCCCAGCCCCCACCCCCTTCTTCCAAAGTTCTTCAGAAGGACATGACTGATAAATGAGATTGCATTGAGTCTCATGCAGGTCAAACTCCAGCCCAAGACTGAATTGATTTAATCTGCTCAGGCTTGGTGGAAACAGATTCTTCTGCCCAGACAGCCCAAGGTTGGGAGTGGTCTGGTACGGCTGGGGGGTGGTCTGATAGAAGAGGTATTTCCTCCTTCGGGAGGTGGGGTGATATCAGCCCCTGTTGAAAAGGTATATAAACTGGGCACTCAACCCCTAAACTGAGCCAGTTCTGGACCATAGCTCCCATGCAAGGCATGTCACCAGCTTGAGAGGAATTAAAAAACGTGGACATAACCTAATTTCATTTGTCTCTTTTCTTAGAACAAACTGTTTTGGGGTTGACTATGTATAACATGTATATGCGTGTATATATACATACACATACACACACACACACACACACACACACACACACACCCCACAGGTACATATACGTGTGTTTATGTATACCACACGTGTATGCATGGATTTATGTGTACTATGTGTATGCATGTATTTAGAGATATTATATATGTGACCCCAAAGAGGGTCACAAAGAGTCAGGCAGAACGGAAACCACTAAACAACAATGTATGTATTTATATATATGCACACTACATAGCACACACATATAATATGTATGTAGTATATATGGATATGGATTCATATACTTATTAGATATGTGTATATATGCATTTTTATATATGTACACTATATATGTGTATATTATATTCTCCCTGGCTTCCTTCAGGACAGAGTTCAAATGCCCCTTTTTGCAGGAGGCCTTTCCCATCCCTCGAGCAGCTAGTGCCTTCCCCTCCCCAATAAATACACCCAACCTACTCTACAATCCAGTGACACTAGCCTCCTTGCTATATGAACAAGACACTCCATCTCCAGACTCCAAGCCTTTTCCTGGGCTGTGCCCCCTGCCTGGAATGCTCTCTCTTCTCACCTCTGCCATTTAGCTTCCTTTGGGTCTCAGCTAAAATCTCAAGCCTTTCCCACTCCTCCTTACTGTCAGTGCCTTCCCTGAGACCATCTCCAGTTTATCCTGAGTACATCTAACTGTTGGTACAGAGTTGTTTTCATGTTGTCTCCATCCATTGGACTGTGAACTCCTTGAGGGCAGGGACTGTCTTTTTGCCTTTCTTTGTATCCTCAGTGCTTGACACACTGCTATGCCTCAGCACCTGGGGCCTCTTCACCTTGGAACATCCTTCTGCTGTCCTGGCCTCCCCTTCTCCCTTTGGTGAGTTCTTTCTCAGGCCTCCATTTTTGAGGAAGGACCCACTCCCAACTTTCTTCATTTCCTTCCTGGCTCTGCTTCTGACTTTCTAGACTTTTACAGGCATGGGTGCCTACTCAGGTGCCCTTCCCCTCCTTTTTCAGTGTGTGTGTATGTGTGTTTTGTCTTCTTCCTTTCTCATCAGTCCTCCAGAATCCTGCTTGGTTATTGCATTGATCAGAGTTCTTAAGTTTTTCTTTTCTTTCTTTTTTAAAAGACATTATTTAAAACACTCTTTTTCTTCTAATTTTTGAGTTCCAAATTCTCTTGCTCCTCCCCCACCCACTGAGAAGGCAAGCAATGTGACATTAACTAAACATGTGAAATCATGCAAAGCAGAGTTCTTAAGTTTTTAAAAGTCAAGTTGTTTTTCCCTGTGTTATTGTCTTTGTATAAATTGTTTTCCTAGTTCTGCTCTCTTTACTCTGCATCAGCTCATGGAGCTCTTTCCAATTTCCTCCGAAACTGTCCGTTTTGCCATTTCTTACAGAGCAATAATATTTCCATTACATTCACCTACCATAATTTATATTGCCAGTTCTTCAATAAGAGGACAAATCCTTTAGTTTCCAGTTTGGGGGTTACTATGAAAAGAGCTGCTATAAATATTTCTGTACATAGGGATCTTTTTCCTCTATTAGGGGTATGGGCCCTATACTGATCTACCTAGTCAAAGAGTATGAGAGCATAGTTACAAATTGCTTTCCAGAAGGATTGTATTTATTTTCCAGCAGCACCCCCCAACATTTACCATGTTCTTTTTTTGTCATCTTTGACAATAAAACAGATGGTTGCTAGAGCCCAAGTTGC
Source organism: Phascolarctos cinereus (assembly GCF_003287225.1). Classification (NCBI taxonomy): domain Eukaryota; kingdom Metazoa; phylum Chordata; class Mammalia; order Diprotodontia; family Phascolarctidae; genus Phascolarctos; species Phascolarctos cinereus. The sequence goes on along the minus strand of NW_027555847.1, from coordinate 701,600,940 downwards.
CTTAATTTTAATTTCTCTAATTATTATTGAGCTTTTGTTCATATGGCTATTGATAGCATGCATTTCTTCTTCTGAAAACGATTCACATCCTCTGATCATTTATTTATTGGGGAATGGCTCTTAGTCTTATACTTGTATATCTTGCATATGAGAGACCTTTATCAGAAAAACTTGCTGCTGAGTTGTTTTTCCCAGTTACCTAGTTTCCTTCTAATTTTAACTGCATTGGTTTTGTTCGTATAATTTTATATAATACAAAATGTCCATTTTATCTTTTGTCTTTATCCATTTTATCCTCCTTTCCTTCCCTATTTTCCTTCAAATCTCCACTCAAATCCCACCGTCTTCAAGAAGTCTTTCCAGGTTCCCCTTAATGCTTAGTCCTTTTTCCTCTGAGATTATCTCCAATTTTTCTTGTGTATTTTTTGTTTGTGTGTAGTTGTTTATACGACATCTCCAAGGTCTCTATTTGCCTTTTCTCTGTGTTCCCAAAACTTAGTACAGGATCTTGCTTAATGTTTGTTGAAAATAAACAAAAATACAACAAAACATTAAAAAAAGTTTGTTGACTCTCTATCCTTTATTTGGTCATGAACCCTTCCCCTTTCCATAGATCAAAAGGCAATTTCCTCCTTGCTCCTCTAATTTGCTTACAAGGTCACCTTTTGTTTTTGCTTTTTTGGTGAGGTAATTGGGGTTAAGTGACTTGCCCAGGGTCACACAGCTAGTATGTGTCAAGTGTCTCAGGCTGAATTTGAAACCAGGTCCTCCTGACACCAACTTCTATCCACCGAGTCACCTGGCTGCCCCATACAATGTTACTTTTTAAATCTAAGTCTTGTATCCATTTGGCGCACACCCTGGCTATGTGGTGAGAGATGTTGGTCTATACCTAATTTCTGCCAGAAAGCACTCCAGTTTTTCCCTTAGTTCTTTGCCAAATGGGGAGTCCTTACTTCAGTAACTGGGTTCTTAGAGTTTATGGAACATTATGTTACTGTGTCTGTTTGCTTCTGATTATAGTGTGCCTAATCCATTGATTCATCCTTGGTCAAGTTACTTCACCTCTGGCTGCCTCAGTTTTCTAAACTGTAAAATGGGGACAATATTAGCACCTACTTCCCATGCATGTATTTATAAATATTACATATGTGACCCCAAAGGGGGGTCACAAAGAGTCAGGCAGAACAGAAACTATTGAACAACAATATATGTATTTGTTGTGAGGATCAAATGAGATTATCTGTAAAGTCCTTATCACAGGGCCTGGCACATAGTAGGAGCTTAATACTTCTTCCTTTCCCCTCCCCTTTTTTTTTTTATTAAATAGCACCAAGTTGTTTTGATGATGACTGCTTTGTAGTATCCTCTGAGACTGAGGGCTACCGTGGCCTGCATTTTTTAAAATTAATTTTTGCTGATGTGTTTTTTTACATCACTTATTTGTGAAGAAATCCCTTCTCAGACTTCCACCCACCCAGAAAGCCATCTCTTGTAACAAAAGAAAAAAGAAATCCCACAGACGTTCAACAAAACTAACCCAACTGAGTGTGGCAGTGTGGTCAACAATCCACACCCCCTAGCCCACCACCTCTATAAAGAAAGTGGGGGGTTGGGGGCAGCTAGGTGGCCCTGGAGTCAGGAGGACCTGAGTTCAAATCTGGCCTCAGACACTTAATACTCACTAGTTGTGTGACTCTGGGCAAGTCCCTTAATCCCAATCGCCCCACCAAAAAGAAAAATAAAAATAAAAGAAAGTGGGGGCTCCCAATTTCCCACTTCTCAGTTTTCCTGCATTTTAAAAGAACTTAGAAAAGGCAACCCGAAGGGGTTGAAGTGCCGAAGGGACTTCAGGCACTCCTAGATGGGGAGGAGGAGATCTTGGGGTCCAGGGCATTCTGCATGCTTTATAGAGACCTTGGGACTTCTCTCCCTCTCTCCTCCTAACCCAGTGGCGAAGTGGTAGGTTCCCCACCGCACCCCCACCCCCATCACCAGGAGCTGGACCTACACCTCTTTCAAACTAGCCCGCGGATTTTACTATCGGTCCGCCGACGGGGCGGGAAGACTCTCCATCAGCCTCTGGACTACATCTTTGCTCTTCTGAACTGGTGGCCAACCGGCAGCGCGGGGCTGGGTCCGAGCTCCTGGCAGGGGCGAGGAGCGCTCGGCCAAACTGAAGGTCGTGCGGCGCGCGGGCCCCCTTTAAGGAGCCGGGGGAGGAGAGCCGAAGGGGTGGGACAGGGCCCTAGAGGGGAGGGGACTGGGCCGGGCCGGGGGGCAGGGGGAGGAGGAAGAGGAGGTGGCAGCGGGGAGCTGAGCCAGCCCAGTCGGGCGGGGCAGACTGTGGGCCAGGGGCCATGCGAGCTGGAGGTGAGCCCTGGGACCCGGACGGGAGGGGACAGGGGGTGAGGCCTCCTTCTAGTGCGAGGGACAGGGGAGCCCCCCCGGGGGAGCGAGGTTACAGGGGGCCAGTCCGTCTCCATTGGGGGGGGACAGAAAGTGAGCCCCCTCCTGTAGGTGTGAGTCCTGCTTCTTGTGAGAAGACTGGGGGAGGGTATCCCTCCGTGAAAGAGAGGGGGTGAGTTCCCTTCCGAGGGGGTGGGCTCCTCTTCCTTGCGGGGAGACGGGGTGGGCATCCCACCAGTGAGATGGGGAGACTGGGAGTGAACATACCTTCAGTAGGGTGCGGGATAGGGGGTGAGCCCCCCTCCAGGAGGAGTGGTCCCCCTTCCAGCTGGGGGAAGAGAGAAGAGGGGCGGGTTGGGATGCCCCCTCCGTTAGGGAGTATTGCTGGGGAATCCGGCCTGGGATCCCGGAGCGGCGGCAAAAAGTTGTCTCCTCCCCCCGGGTTCCTCCTCCAGCCAAGCGCAGGGGCACACCCCAGATCGACTTTGGGTCAAGTTTTCGGGTTCGCCTAAGTTGGAGCCCTGGGAAATGTCGCAGCACCTCCTCCCCTCCCACCCCACCCTCTTTGCAAAGACTGACTCAGCCGGAAGCTTGCAGGCGGAGGGCAAGAGGGGACCAGGGTAGCCTGGAAAGGGGAGACTCCTCTTCTCACCTCAGACCCAACTCTCATCCCATTCCAAAAAGACCATGCCCCTGCTGGAAGTTGTCTGAGCCTCTGGTAGAGACTCTGGGAATTCATTCCCGGGGAATGTTGAAATGATTTATCAAGAGTAATCAGCTTGGATGGGTGTGCTGGAGGAGGCCTTAAGAATCTCAGAATCCTGTTTTTAAATGCCTAAGGTAAAATTCACAGAATTACAAAGGAGACCAATTATATCAAAATATATTTCTCAAAATAAGTTTTTTAAAAAGTGCAGGGACCCCATAAATCCCCTGCTCTCCTCTCCAGCTCTCTACTTTCATTTTACAGAAAAGGACACTGAGGCCCAGAGAAGGGAAGGGATTTGCCTGAGACTGAATTAAAGCCTGAGCCAAGTCTAGCCCCCTTGGTCTCCTAGTGCCCTATTCCAGTGCTGTCTATTGATTTGTTTTCTGGGGTATTAGCTTCATTAGTGGGTGGTGCAGTGGATAAGGTGCAGGGCCTGGAGTAAGAAAATCTCCTTTTCCTGAGTTCGAATTTGGCCTCAGACACTTACTAGCTGTGTGATCCTGAGCAAGTCACTTAATAACCCTGTTTGCCTCTGTTTCCTGATCTGTGAAATGAGCTGGAGAAGGAAATGGCAAACCACTTCAGCATCTCTGCCAAGACAAACCCCAAATGGGGTCACAGTGAGTCAGACCCGGCTGAAAACGACTGAGCAGAAGCCTCATGAGTACCCATCATTGCACATACAGCAGTCAGACTGGTTGGGATGACCTTAAAGTAGTTACAAAACCAGCAGTGAAGCAGGGGAGTGTTCTCCGAGCTGGTTTTGCAGTCCTGAAGGCCTGGGTTCAAATCACTCCTCTGACACAGATTAGCTATGTGACCCCAAGAGCAAGCCCCTTCAACTCTATGTCTTAGGTTAATCTCTCACCCTATAATTCCCCATTTTCCCTTGGTCCCTGGCAGCACCTGGCCTTCTCTGTTACCTCCCAGTCACCCTAGACTACTTGGCCACACCTAGATCCCTCCCACAGTCTTTCTGTAAATATGATCTATCTTGCCTCGTTAAGGTACTTAGAGTCCTTAAGAGTCCAGCAAATATGTCGGTATTTGGAATCACACCCACCCTAACTGGTGTTTGTTTGTTTTGGGGTGAGGCAATTGGATTAAGTGACTTGCCCAGAGTCACACAGCTAGTGTTTTGTGTCTGAGGCCAGATCTGAACTCAGGTCCTCCTGGCTCCAGGGCCAGTGCTCTATCCATTGTCCCACCTAGCTGCCCCACCTGCCTGGTGTTTTAATAAACCTTGTCTTTTGCTGAAAGAAGAAGGCTTGGGTTGAATTCATTCAAGGTAGGACCTGCATCGTTATTTCAGGTTCCCAGCATCCCTAAACCTCAAGATATGGTTCCCTGACCCAAAAGAGCAAGTGGGATGACATGTAAAATTAACCTTTGCAAATTTTAAAACACCACATGTGAGCTGTGAAGGAAAGATAAGCCCTTTAGGGACAGAGGAGAGCCCAAGGACTGGGGTGACCTGGGACAGGAGTGGCCAAGGGGCAGGGCAGAGCCCAGGGGCTGGGATACCCAGGGACAGGGGTGGCCAGGGAGCAGGGCAGAGCCCAGGAGCTGGAGTGCCCCAGGGACAGGGGTGGCCAGGGAGCAAAGCAGAGCCTAGGGACAGGGGTAGCCAGGGGGCTGGGTTGCCCAGGCCCAAAAAGCAGTGTTCGTTGTGGAGAGACTGTAGCAATTTGTGGTCACCCGGAAACAGTCTTTTTTCTTTTCACCAGGAGATTGAGAAATACTGAGCTCCCTGCACGTCATTTTAAAAAAAACGTTTCCCTGCTTTTTAGGCGAGGGGCAGGAAGCCTCCTTCCTGTTGCCCAGAACGCTTTCTTTTCCCTCTCCCCAGGCTATTGGACCTGCCAGCTAGTGGAAGTTGAGGGTCCAGCCTCTGAGGATAGAGGCAGCCCCACAACGGAGCAGGGCAGCCGTTGGCATGGGGGGCAGCTGGGCCCTGAGCCACCTCCAGCTGCTGGGCTGGCTATGGCTCCTGAGAGGCACATGCCCTGTGCTGGGGACTGGCCCAGCTACCCAGGCAGGAAGCCCAGGCCCCGGCACTGTCCAGGAAGGGATGGACAGCACAGTGGACATGGATGTGAGTACTGGGGGTGGGAGGGCCACTAGATAGTGGTGCAGGAGGAAATGGGACTGACCCTCCCTGCAAATCAAGGACTTGACATGGGGGGTGGGGTAGAAGACACTTTGTCAAACTTCAGGCATTATAGGAATTGGAATTATTGTTACTCATTTTTGGTTTGGACTTCGAGTAGTTGGCATTTATAAAGTTCTTTAACGTTTGCAGAACACTTTACATGTTATTTGATCCTCACAACTACTGGGTGAGAAAGTTGCTATTATGATTTTATGATACTGTATGATATGAGGTAGTTACTATTATGATTTAACAGATGAGGACACTGAGGCACGGCCACACAGCTAATATGTGTCTGAGGCAGGCTTCAAATGCTGTCCTGTGTTCTGTCCACAAGAGAGATGGATGCTGTCTTCACCCCATTTTATTTTTCTCTCTTTTTTTTTCTGGGTGAAGCAGAGCGGTATCTACATATTTGTTTACCTATTATTCCCCTTGTCTCCCCCCCAACAATAATAATAATAATAATAATAATAATAATAATAATGATAATAACCATTTATATAGCACCTACTATGTGCCGGGCATTGTGCTAAGCGCTTTCCAAATATGATCTCATTTGATCCTCACAACAACCCTAGGAAGGAGGTGCTGTTGTTATGCCCATTTTAGAAATAAAGAAACTGAGGCTTACACAAGTCGCACAGCCAGTAAGTGTCTGAGGCTGGATTTGAACTCAGGTCTCCCTGACTCAAGCCCCTCCCTTCCCCTCACTCTATCCACATTAGAGGGCAGGGATATTTTGCATTTTTGTCTCTGTGGTTCGGGCTCTCAGTGTAGTGTCTTGCACAGGAGGCATTTAATAAAGTCTTGTTAGCTTGGCTGGAATCAATCAGGAAGCACTTATTCAACACCTACTATGTGCCACATAGTAGTGAACCAAGTACAAAGACTAAAACAATTGGCACCTACTATGTGCCAGGCATTGGTAATACAAATAAAAGAATGAAATAGTCCATCCCCTCAAGGACCTTACATCCTGTGAGGCATAAGGCTTCCCAGCTCTACCTTGGATACTTCTGAGGATGATAATTCAGTTCCCCAGAGCAATTGTGGGTATTACCTCCATTCTTCATGGATTACATGGGAGGCATTATGAGATTGTATGTAGAGTCCTGGACTTGGGTTCTGAAGATTTTGGGTTTGAATCATACACCAGAGGCTCCCTAGTAAGGTGAGCCTGTGGGGTTGAGGTTTTCCCCTCAGAACCTCAGTTTCCTCATCTCTAAAATGGGCATAGTTGCATTTGCGCTACCTATCCTTGTAGAGAGCAAATACTGTGAGCCTTAAATGTGAGTTACTAGTAGGTGAGAAAAATGATGTGACCAGAGGTTCCAACCAACCTTGCTTTTTCAATCTGTCTATCTTTCTATCTATCTAGATATCTATCTATCTATCTTTATACATATATATATATGGGGTCAAGTGACTTGCCCAGGGTCACACAGCTAGTAAATGTCTGAGACTGGATTTGAACTCAGGTCCTCCTGACTCCAGGGCTGATGCTCTATCTACTGCACCACATTGTCTCCTTGCTTTTTATCTCCCTGCATACCTCCTCCAGTCTGGTTTGGACATGTTTGCTTGCCTGTGGTCTACCACATTAGAATGTAAGCTCCTTGAGGACAGGGACCGGGTTTTTGCCTTGCTTAGTATCCCCAACTCTTAGTACGTATAGTACATGCTCTAGGGGAGAAGCAGTAGGGATCTGAATTAAGTGTGTGAGTGGAGAGTGAAAGACAGAGGCAAAGAATGGCGTGAACGGAGAAAACGACAGGATTTTGCAAGAGATTGGACAGGTGTGGGGAGAGAGAGCAACCCCAACGTTGGGAGCCGGGCTGACCAGGAGGATAGAGGTGCTCCCCCCACAGCCATAGGGAAGTCAGGAAGAAGGGAGGGTTTGGGGGCAAAGGAAATAAGTTTAGTTTGGGACAAGTTGAGTGTCCAGGTGAGGGCACTGGACCTTTGAAGGCCGGGCTTGTGTTTGTCTCTAGGCTCTGTTCCTTATCACGCGTGTTGGGCAAAGGTCACTTTAGCTCTCTGGATCTCGGTTTCCTCATCTATAAATTAAGGGGTTTGGAGGCTGGGCTAGTAAACTCTCAAGTCCCTTCATTTCTGCAGCCTGTCATTTGTCTCAGTAGTGTGTTTATTTCTTCCTTAGAAAGGAAGGAAGACAAGGCAGGAAGTGTCCCCTCTGGCCCTGGCGAGGGCCAGGCAGAGTTAATAAGTTAAAAACTAACTGGCTGGTGAGCATCTGGAGGAGGCAGCCGGGCAGCTTTTGGAGACAGCTGGTTGGTCACTTCACCTCTCTCTGCCTCAGTTTCCTCATCTATAATAACACCTACCTCCCAGGGTCATTGTGAGGGTCAACTTAGTGAACATATCTAAAGTGCTTTGATTTTGAGCATCTTAAGGTACTATGTAAAGGCTAGCTTTCATTATTATTACAATTAATATTACTGTACCGTTACTGTTACTACCACTAGTATTACTATAACCATCACTATTAGTATTACTGTTACTATTGCTATTCAGGTTGTGCACCTTTACTATTACTACCATTACTACTACTACCATTAGTATTACTATTACCATCACTATTAGCATTACTGTTACTATTAATATTACTGTTACCATCACTATTAGTATTACTGTTACTATTAATATTAATATTACTGTTACCATTACTATTACCATCACTATCAGTATTACTGTTACTATTAATATTAATATTACTGTTCCATTACTATTAAGGTTGCACACCTTTGCTATTACTACCATTACTACTACTACATTAGTATTACTATTACCATCACTATTAGTATTATTGTTACTATTGATATTAATATTACTGTTATCTTTACTATTACTATGACTGTTAACCGGAGTCACTCCAAATCTTGATGAGAGAGAATAGCAAGGACAGGGAGATAGGTCCCTGGGGGAGGATCTGGCTCTGGCTACCTTTTTTTTACAAAGTAAACAAAAAGTCCCTGCCCTTGCTTTTGTTTATGGGGTAGATGCCCAAATAGATGTCTTGGGGGCTGGTAGTAGAGGGGGTCTGAGGAATGTAAATTACTCCCAGCCCCCAAATATCTACCTGGGCTTCTATCCTATAAACAAAAGCTTTCCGGTGCTAAAATGTGCTGGGAGGGATTTCTCTTTAAGCTAACTAAGAAATGGCCTTTTGAAGAGAGAGGGGAACATTACAAATCAACATTAATAATCAAATGGTATGGCATTAAAATTAATGTTCCTCACTATTAGTATTACTACTAAGTGCGATTACTATTATCACTATTACTATTAGAATTATTGTTACTATTTTTACTATTAGTATCACTATTGCTATTATTAGTGTTACCATTAGTATGAGTATTATTACTATCACTATTACAATTAGTATTACCATTACTATCACCATTATTACTGCTGTTGCTGCTATTATCATTACTATTACTGTTACTATCACTATTGGTATTGCTATTGCTACTATTAATATTATTGTTACTATCACTGTTACTATTCCTGTTATTACTACCGTCATTACTATTATTACTGTCTATTACTATTATTACCATTACCGTTACTACTACTATTAGCACCGTTATTAATACTATTACTATTGTTACTGTTACTGCTGCCACGATTATTATTGGAGCTGGAAGGGGCCTCAGAGTCCGTCCAAACCAACTGCCCCCCCACCCCCCAGTTTTACAGACGAGGTGTGGGGTTGGGGAGGGTGCAGGCATAGGTAGAGCACTGTGTGCTGGGACAATGATGGTCTGTCCAGGGAGGAGCTGGGGAGACCAGGTAGGGGAGGGCTGTTGCCAGCTCTGTCTGTGGGTGGGTTCTGGCTCCTTTCTCCCCGGAGGCTGGGATGGATTTCCCTGACTCTTTCTCTGCCTCTCTCCCCTCACCAGTGTAGGAAGGTGCGCAGCCTGAACGATTCTGAGAGCTGTGTCTTTGTCCTGACCAACCCAGACTGCCAGAGAAATGGCGGATACTTCGACTACCTCAAAGGCGTCTTCTGCTTCTTCCCCCCAGACCTCTTGCCTTTAGCTGTCACTCTCTATGTGAGGCCTTGCCCTTGGCGGGGGGGGGGTGCATCCTCTCTCTCCCACCCTATCCTCCACACAGCTGCCCCAAGGGGCAGGGGCAGGGTGGAGGAGGGGAGACATGCACCTCAGCTTCTGGGGCCTAGTGGCTTTCCAGGTGTCAGAGCCCCTCAGTCTGGGGGGATTAGCTGAAGCAGGGGAGCCCCTCCCTCACCGTGGGGGCTTTGATGTACATGCACCCCAACCCTAATTCCCCTCTATCCCTGGGCCTCATTAGGTACTCTGGCTGTTTTATCTCTTCCTGTTTCTTGCTGTCACAGCGGAGAAGTTGTAAGTCTGACCCTTCCCAGGCTTAGGATGGGGAGGCAGAGGGTGGCGGTGGGGTTCTACGCCCCTGGAGTGGGAGGAAGCCAGGTATGGCGTCATGCCCAGGTTACAGAGGAGGGGATGGAGTCAGTGCCTTGTTAGGGCCCCCTGTATCCACCATGTGGTGTGGCTGCTCAGGCCCAAGTGAGCCCATGAGCATCACTGGACATGGTGAGTTGGAAGAAACAGGCCTGTTCACTCTGGGGTGGGGGGGGGTTCTTGCCCCAGGAGGCTCCATTGTCGGCCTTTCTCCTCACAGCTTCTGCCCCAACCTGTCAGCGATCTCGATCACCTTGAAGCTTAGCCATAATGTGGCAGTATCTTTTTCAGTGATGTAGTTAGGGAGGATGCCCTGGAGAAAAGAAGTTGGGATCAGGGGAGACCTTGGTAATGGAGAGAAGGTTGAGAACAGGAAGGAGCCTGGAGGGATGGAGATAAGATTAGGGGAATAAGGACTAGGCTAAGGAGATGGAGGAAGGGAAGAGAAGGCTGCAGAAAAAGTTGGGAGAATAAAGAGGAGGCTAGAGCAATGGGGAGTGGGAGGTCTTCGAAGACAGGAGGCTAGAGGAATAGAGAAATAGCCAGGGAGATGGAGGGGAGGCTAAGATGAGTGGAGAGGAGATATCTAGAAGTTTGGGAGAGAGAAGTCTGGGGTGATGGAGGAAAAGTCTGGGGTCTTGGGGAGAAATATGGAATTGGGGGAGGAAAAGTTTGGGTCATGGGGAAGAAAGAAGTATAAGGTCAAAGGGAGAAGTCAGAGGTCATAGGGAACAGAGAAGTCTGGGGTCATGGGAAGGAGAGAAGTCTGGGGTTATGGGGAGGAGAAGTCTGGGTGATGAGGGAGAAGACTGAGGTCATGGGGGAGAAGTCTGGGATTGGGGAGGAAAAGTTTGGGGTCATGAGGAGGAGAGAAGTGTGAGGTCATAGGGAAGAGAAGTCTGGGGTCATAGGGAGGAGAGAAGTCTGGGGTCATAGGGAGGAGAGAAGTCTAGGTGATGGGGGAGAAGTCTGAGGTCATGGCGAGAAGTTTGGGGTTCTAGAGCATGACCTGGGAGAAAAGAGAAAAGGCCTAGGAGATGGAGGGCAGGCCGAGGAGCCTGGGAGGGTCTGGGAAGGTCTAGGGGATGATAGGGTTGTGGAAAGTTGGGAGACTGGACTGGTCAGGGAGAAGGCCCCAGAAGAGGTCAGAGCCTCTGAAGATGGAGAATATGGGATTCTGGGCTTGAAGCTCTGTGAGAAGCTCCCAGGGCATCATTCTGCCTGGGAGGGGTTGGCATTGCTGCCCCTGCAGTGACTCTCCTTGACCTGGTGCTCTCCATGGTGTCACCTTCCTGGCCTTCGGCAATGGTGCCCCTGATGTCTTCAGTGTGCTGGTAGCCTTCTCCAATTCTCACACCGCTGGGCTGGGCATCGGAGCACTCTTTGGTATGGGGGTGAGGGTAGGTGGCAGCTGGAAGGAGCTCCGCATGGGCTCCGGCCTACCCTGACCCGATGGCGCCATGTTGGTCCCCTCAGGTGCTGGTGTGCTGGTCACCACGGTGGTAGCTGGTGGCATTGCCATCATCCGGCCTTTCACAGCAGCCTCCAGACCCTTCTTCAGAGACATCATTTTCTACATGGCGGCCATCTTCATGACCTTCACTGCACTCTACATAGGCAAGGTCACTCTGGCCTGGGGCCTAGGTAAGACTGTGGGCTGGGGAACGGAGGCCCAGCTCCTGTCTAAGGGGTGCTGGCAGTGGATTAGTGCAGGTTGGAAGATGCAGAGAGATGCTGGGAGCTCAGGCTTCTCCTTCTGCATGCCGGCAGGTTACCTGGCCTTCTATGCCTTCTATGTGTTCACCGTGGTCCTCTCCACCTGGATATATCGGCGGCACTCTGTGGCAGTGCTCTCCCACTCCCCACCTGACCCACCAAGTAAGGGGGCCCCTGCCCTGGGGAGGGCACAGCCCTGAGGTGGGGGAGGCAGTGGGTTCCAGGATCTTGTCTCTCTTTCTTCCTTGTGCCTCTTCAACCTGACCCTCTGCTCCCTCTTGGCCTTGCCTTCATCTTTTTTTTTTTAATTTTAGTTAGGCAATGGGGTTAAGTGACTTGCCCAGGGTCACACAGCTAATGAGTGTTATGTGTCTGAGGCCAGATTTGAACTCAGGTCCTCCTGAATCCAGGGCCAGTGCTCTGTCCAGTGCACCAACTAGCTGCCCCTGGCCTTGCCTTCAGATACCTGCTTCCAGCAGGTAAGATGATAAGAACCCCAGAGGCCATCCTGAAACCCCAACAGGTGTCACCGAAAGTGCACGGTGCTAAGTGGAAGAGCTGGGAGTTGACTTTAGAGCCACCAAGTGGTAGAAATCCATCAGTCAATAAGCATGTTGTTCAGTTGTGTTTCAGTCATGTATGACTCTTCATGACCCCATTGGGGGCCTTCTTGGGAAAGAGTGGTTTGCCATGTCTTTCTCCAGTGTATCCCCATTATATAGATGAGGAAACTGAAGCAAACGGGGTTAAGTGACTTACTCAAAATCATACAGCTAGTAAGTATCTGAAACTACATTTGAACTCAGGTCTTCCTGACTCTTGGCCCAGTGTTCTAACTGCCTCATTTCCTTCTTATTACTCCAATAGCCATCCCACTCCCCCGTTTCCAAGCCGTTCCACTCACGAGGTCACAGAATCCTAATAACTAAAGTTGTTATCCCAATTCGATCCTCAGAACAACTGTGTGCAGGAGATGCAATGGTCACCTTCTACAGATGGGGAAGCTGAGTCTGAGAGAATGTAAAGAGCCCCTTAGAATTAGGAGGGCATGTAGCCCACCTAACCCATGCCTGAGCAGGGAGCTTGCCTATGGTCATTCTTAGAGGTAGAGCTGGAAAAGTGTGTTAGAGCTCGTTGAGTCCTTCCCTTTGTTTTTTTTCAGATGAGGAAACTGAGGCCCAGAAAAGTTCAATGACTTTCCCAGGGTGACACAGATAGTAAGAAGCAGAGCTAAGATTTGAACTCAGGTCCTGAGACTCCAAATGAAGTGCCCCCTCCAGTGTGTCATGATTTACTCTTGTCCTGAAGAGCCATGGCTCTTAGAGGAAGACCTCCAGTGATGAGGAGCCATCACGACCAATTTATGCAGCACTAGACTGTCCCGCTGCTTCCTCCCCACCCTTCCACGCTTGACCTAATGCTCCTCATTTTGGATGGGGACAGAGGGACCCTGGGCAGTGTCCCCTTCCCCCATTGTACAAACCCCCCTGGAGGTCACCTGCTAGAACCTTAGTCTGGTAAGCCTCAGCCCTGGGCTTTTTCCCCATCTTTGCCCAGCCTGGGTCTTATCTCCCCAGATAGACTAGACAGAAGTTCCCAGAGGGCAGAGGCATTATCTCTTTTTTGTCTGTGGTCACAGCAGATGCTTGGTAACTTTTACTGACTCTTGGAAGGAGCAAATGGGTGAGTGAGTGAGTGACTTCTCCCCTCTCACCTGTACAGTTCTGCCAGTGGACTCTGAGGATAGAAGCTCTTCTGTGGCCAACAGCTATGATTATGGTAAGTCTGGATGGGGTATAATGGATAATAATAATAAATAAAATAGCAACAACAACAATATTTGTAGTACAGTAGGAAGAATGCTCGATGTGAAATCAGGACCAGGGTTCAAATTCCAGCTCCTTAGGTAAGTCACTTAACCTCTGTGGGCTTTAGTTTCCTCTTCTGTCAAATGAAGTGGGTTGGATTAGATAAACTCTGAGGTCTGTGCTCGCTTTATGTGGATAATTCTAAGGTAATAATTTAAGGGTTACAATGTGCCCTCATTTGGAAGAGTTGGAAGGAGTTGTGGCAAGAGAGGGGAGCTTTTTCTCTAGAAGGTCCGTGGATCCATAATCAGTCCATTGATAAGCCTCTATGGGTCAGGCACTATGCTACGCACTGGGAATAGGGAGAAAGTGAAACAGCTGCTGCTCTGCAGGGGCTTACAATTTATCACATCATTTTGTCCTTGGTGGGAGCATGGGGTAGGAGGAGGTGAAGAACAATCATAGGTCACGTGCATGTGAAAAGCAGACTTTGGGGACAGAGCACAAGGTTGTAGGTACAGGTCACCAGGTCAATTCAGACATTCCCCTGCCTCACTCTGCTGTGGTTGAGTAACAGCAGGAGTGGGGCAAATGCCCTGAGATGGTCAGTTAACATTTATTAAACACCTACTATGTGCCAGGCTGTGCTAAATGCTGGGGATACAGAGAAGTCAGTGAACATTTATTAAACACTAATTAATTAAACACTGTGTTAAGCACTGAGGATACAGAGAAGTCAACGTTAAGCACCTACTATGTGCCAGGCACTGGGGATACAGAGAAGTAAACATTTATTAAGCACCTACTATGAATCAGGCACTGTGCTAAGCTCTGAGGATACATAGAAGTCAACATTTATTAAGCACCTACTATGTTCCAGGCACTGGGGATACAGAGAAGTCAACATTTATTAAGCACCTACTATGTACAAGGCACATTGGGGATCCAGAGAAATCAACAAACATTTATTGAGCACCTACTATGTGCAGGGCACTGTGCTAAGCACTAGGGATACAGAGAAAGATAAAATTAGTCCCTGCCCAATCCAGTCCAATCCAATCCACATTTATTTAGTGTTTGCCTTGTATCAGGAACTGTGCTAAGTGCTGAGGTTATTATAATTAGACTGTTCTGTAATGGAGGCGACAACTCTGGACCAAGGCCTCTGGGCAGGGTAAAGTGGAGGTAATAGCGTTGAGAGGAATCAGAAACAGTTCTCACTGGAAAGAGTGAAAAGTTCCCTCTCTCTAAAGAGAATCTTAGATTTAGAGTTGGGGGGACCTGCAAGGGAGTCTAGTCCAATTCTGCATTTTGCAGAGTGCCAGAGAAGAAAAACGACCTGAGTGAGGTCACATAGGTATTAAGGAGCACAACTGAGATTCGAACCCGAGTCCTTTCACTGCAAGACCACACCACAGAGTCCTCTGCTTAGAGTAGCTATTGAGGCTTCTAGAAGGAATTAAGTCACAGACTGAGGACCCAGGGGAGGCTCCCAGATGGGAATGCTGAGGGGCTGTCAGTCCACATGCACTTAGTAAGCTCCTATTGTGTGTCAGTCCACATGCACATAGTAAGCTCCTATTGTATGCCTGAGCACTGGTGATACAAGGAAGAGTAAAAACAATTTTATATGCTAGTGGGGGAGACAAGTATCTAACTAGGTCTGTACAAGATGCAGCCAATGTAAATGGAAGGCAATCTCAGAGAGAGTGGACTGGCCCATGGTGGGATAGGCAAGGTCTCACCTGGTCCCCACTTTCTGCAGCGGATGAGTATGGGCCCCAGCTGCACGAGGAGAAATCCACAGTTTGGATACTGACTCGGTCTCTCACCCCCCTGGACTACCAGACATGGAAGCGGAAACCCTACTACTGGAAGTTTGTTAAAGCCTTCAAGGTACTTGCTGTGGGTGGGGGAGAGGTGGTTTGTAGAGATGGGGTGGGTGGGTGGGTTTCCTGGCAGTTCTTTCCAGTATCTAGTGTGAGGGGGAGGGAATGATGATTATCTTGTGATTACACAGGACTTTGAGGGTTTTCCCAGCATTTTCTTTGTGATAACCACGGGAGGGAGTCAGTGAGCATTAGCATTTATTTAGCTCCTACTGTGTGTCCAGGCACCATGCTAAGCACTGGAGAGACAAAGAAAGGCAAAAAAGACAGGCCCTGCCCTAAAGGAACTCACAGTCTAATAACACGCAAATGCCTGTGTACGAACAAGATGAAGACCAGAGAAATTGCTATCTGCCCGTTGTCCAGATGGGATAACTGAGGCTCAGAAAGATTTGTCTAGGGTCCCACACACATCTGTAGGTTCACTACTTTACACACGGTAGTATGTCTGTAAATATTTATTGTTGTTCATGTCCGATTCTTTGTGACCCTGTTTGGGGTTTTCTTGACAAAGATACTGGAGTGGTTTGCCATTTCCTTCTTCAGCTCATTTGACAGATGAGGAAACTGAGGCAAATAGCGTTAAGTGACTTGTCCAAGGTCCTATATCTAGTAAATGTCTGAAGCAGGATTTGAACTCGGGTCTTCCTGATTCCAGGTCCAGAGGTCTATCCACTGTGCTACCCAGCTGCCTGAATTGATTTATGGCTACAAGAGAGGGAATCTAAGGGTACTTGGGGCCTGGTTTTGGGTGTCTTTGGGTGTACCATACCATGCTGTATGGGGAAAAAAACCCCTCTGGATTTAGAGCTTTGGGTCCTGGTTCAAATCCCAGCCCTGCTGTTGAGTATGTGACTTAGCAGGTTGCTTTGCTTCTCAGTTTCCTCATCTGTAAAGTGGGAGAGTTGGAGTGGATGCCCTCCAGTCTTGGTTTAAATTTTTTTTTAAACATTATTTATTTTTAACATCCTTTATAAAAATTTTGAGTTCCAAATTCCCTCCCTCCTTCCTATTCTTCTAGCCATTGAGAAAGCAAGAAATGACGTCAATTATACAGGTGAAATCACGCAAAGCCTATTTCCTTCTTATCTATGTTGGAAAAAAATAATGGCAAGAAGAAGAAAAAAAATGAAAAAACTCTGTTTCAGTCTGACGCCGAATCCATCCGCTATCTCGGGAGAAGGGCAGAGTTTCATCATGAGGCCTTCGGACTTGTGGACCATAATATCGGATGGCCTATGGTGTTAACTAGCCCTGTGGTCCATTGATGTGTGCAAAATGATAATAATGACTAATACTAGCATTTGTAGAGCATTTTAACATTTGAGTGTGCCTTTATATATCTCCTTGATTCTCATGACAAACCCTAGGAGGCAGCTCCTGTTATTATCTCCAGTGCCTAGCACAATGGCTGACACATAATAAGTGCTTAATAAATGCTTGATGACTGACACAGATGGTGCTTAATAAATGCTTGATGACTGACTGACATACAGCAGCTGCTTAATAGATGCTGGGGCGGGGGAAGGTTGCTTTCATTGTTATCTCAAGCCTAAAATCTGTCTCTTTGCAGTTTCTACCCACTGTTTTTTAGTACTGCTCTCTGGGGTCAAGAGGGAGGCTAGGAAGGAGGAATGGACTGATGATTTCAGTGGGATAGGAAGCTCTCAGTTCTAGCAGGTCAGCACCTGCTCTGCCACCTTCCGATCTAGGGGAGCCCTGAGAGCTTAAGGGGCTCACCTAGGGTCACACGGCCAGAATTTGTCAGAGGTGGGATTTGAACCTAGGTCTTTGAGGCCAGCTTGCTAGTCATTATGCATGCTGGGCATTCTCTTAGTCCAGTTGAATAATTCTAATTCAGCTCTTGAGGGCACCTCTCTTGTTCCACCCCCTTCCCGCAAATCCCCTTTTCCTCAGTCACTCAGCCCTCAACAGGCATCTGTTAAGTGCCTACTATGTGCTAGGCACTGTGCTAAGTTCTGGGGGCATAAAGAAAGGCAAAAACACAGACCATATGCAAATAATTATGCACATACAAGGTATATGGAGTGTAAATGGAAAGGCTTCTCAGTGGGAAGGCACTAGCAGTGAGGAGGACCCTGGACAGCCTGGTGAAGGGGTTTGAGCTGAGCCTTGAAGGAAGCTAGGCCTAGGGCGGGTGGCTGCATCTCCAAGGCTTTCACCTGATCCCCATTCATTATGAGCACCAGCCCCATCACCGTCCCGGCTGCGCTCCTGCCTCCAGCCTCCAGCTGGTCAAGATCTTCCCTAACCCAAGCAGCCCAGAACCGACCCAGATGTGGGCTGAGCAGGACAGAGGCCCGTGTGAATATCGCCTCCCTGCTCCCACATGCTGGGCAATCCTCCTTCCCTTTCCTTGGCTCTTAGCTCTAGCAGTGACCTGCCCTGCCTTTGTTTTCTGACCTGTCTTTGTATCCCGGGGCCAGATGCCGGTGGAGTTTCTGATGCTGCTCACGGTGCCTCTTGTGGACCTGGACAGGGACGATCGGAACTGGAAACGGCCCCTCAACTGCCTCCATCTGCTGATCAGCCCTGTGGTCTGTGTCATGACTCTGCAGTCTGGAGTCTGTGAGTGCCCCCGAACCACTGGTGCACCTTCCTCTGTCCCAATGGGGCTGCTGTGCTGAACTGCTATAATGATGATGAAGGAACACTAACAGTGATAATGATAATAACTAACATAATACAAATGCTTTATATACGTTGTCTCCTTTAATCATGAAGGTGAGCACAGGGTGTACATACAGTAGGTGCTTAATGTATGCTTATTGCATTAATGTTCCAAGACCAGGTTTCTGGCAGAGACCTTGGTCATAGGAGGAAGTTGAGTGAGAAGGGGGCCTTTCAGGATCTCTTGGTTCATCCCTCCACCTCCAGTTAGGATTACATTCCAACCATCCCATGAAAACACCAGTCTTCAGAAAGTAGAGCCCTTCTCTGGTTCTCTCCGAGGGAGATTCTGTCCCATATAATCTGGTGTCTCTTAGTGGTTGCAGTTGGGAATCCTTTCTGGACTCCTAACTTTTATTTGATTCTACAAGCATTTTTGTGTTATTTTTAAATTTTAAAATTGAAAGAACATTTTTTTTTGTGAGGCAGTTGGGGTTAAGTGACTTACCCAGAGCCATACAGCTAGTAGGTGTCTGGGGCTGCATTTGAACTCAGATCCTCCTGACTCCAGGGCTGGTGCTCTATCCACTGCTCCACCTTGCTGTCACCACAAGTATTTTAGAAGTACCTCCTATGGACACGGTGGTGTGGTGTAGTGGTTAGAGAGCTGCCCTGAGAGTCAGGAAAAGGCATTGTAAAGAGTGAACAGGTTGACCTTGGAGTTGGGAGACCTGGGTTTAAATCTTGTCTCAGCCAACTGTGAGTTTTGTGATCCTCGGCAAGGAAGATGCTTGGACTGGAGAGAGGAAAGACTGGAGTCTGGGAGACCTGTTTGGGGACTTTTATGAGTCTGTGGAAAGACCCTGGGATTGGAGTCAAAGGATCTGGGTGTGAATCCCAGTTCTCCCACTTATTGCCTGTGTGACCCTTCTTAAGTCTATGTCTACTCAGGTTTTCTTTCCTTCTGTCTTATTACTTAATTAAATATATTTATTTATCTATTTTTAGTTTTCAACATTCACTTTTATAAGATTTTGAGTTCTAAATTTTTACCTGCTCCCTCCCCAAGACAGCATGCAGTCTGATATAGGCTATGTATGTACAATCATATTAAACATATTTCCAAGACATCTCCAAAAGTCTTATGATAGAAAATATTATCCACATCCAGAGAAAGAACTATGGAATTTGAATGCCGATTGAAGCACACTGTTTGCTCTTTTTTTTCTTCTGTTTTGTTTTGTTTCTTTTTTTCTTATGGTTCCTCCTATTGGTTCTGATTCTTCTTTACGACATGAATAATGTGAAAATATGTTTAATAGGAATGTTTATGTAGAGCCTATATCACATAGTGCGCCACCTTGGGAAGGGAAGTGGGGAGGAAGGGGGAGAATATTTAAAACTCAAAAGCTTATGGAAGTGAATGGTGAAAAATAAAAATAAATTTTAAAAAATGTAAAAAAAAGTATATTTCCATATTAGTCGTGTTGTGAAAGAAGAATCAGAATAAAAGGGGGAAACCATGAGGTTTTCTCCTCTTTAAAATGAGAGGGTTGGATTGAATGACCTCCAAGGTCCCTTCTGGGGCTAGGTCTATAAGCCTATGATAAGACCTGCCTGTGTGACCCTAGACCAGTCACTTACCCATCAGTGCCTCAGGCAGCTCTCTGAGACTCTTCAGTTGTAGAACAGCTATTGATCTGCACTGGTGGAGAGAGTTTGCTCACCAGAAGTTCCCTATACCAATTAAATCGCAAGTCCGGACCCAAAAAAAAGGGCTAAGTCCTGGGGGTACAAAGATGGAAATGAGGTAGACCCTCCCCTCCAAGAGCTCTGGCCGATAATAGGAACATAGATAAGTACAATAGAAGGCAGGAATTGGTATGAAAAAACAGCACTAGATGATCAATCCACAAACATATTTAAGCCAAGAGGGATACCAAGGCCCTCAGTGGGTTTACATTCTAATGGTAAGGGGAGAAAAACAAGCATTTAGTGATTGATTGATTGATTGATTGGCTAGGCAGTGGGGTTAAGTGACTTGCCCAGGGTCACACAGCTAGTAAGTGTTACGTGTCTGAGGGCGCATTTGAACTCAGGTCCTCCTGAATCCAAGGCCAGTGCTCTATCTACTGTGCCACCTACCTGTCCCAAAACAAACATTTATTAAGTACCTACTATGTGCCAGGCGCTATCCAAAGTGCTTTATAAATATTATCTCATTTGATCCTGGAGGTAGGTGCTAATAATAATAATAATAATTATAATAATGCCTTATATTTTTATTTGTTGCTGCTCAGTTGTTTCAGTCATGTCCAACTCTTCATGACTTCATTTGGGTTTTTTTCTTGGCTAAGACATTAGAGCAGTTTGTCAGCTCCTTCTCCAAGTCATTTGACAGATGAGGAAACTGAGGCAAACAGGGTTAAGTGACTTGCCCAGGGTCATACAGCTAGTAAGTGTGTGAGGCTGGATTTGAACTCAAGCGTTCTTGACTCTAGGCTCAAGGTTCTAACTCCTGCACTGTTTAGTTGCTCTGTATATTTTTACAACACCTGCTATGTGCCAGGCACTGTGCTAAGCACTTTACAGTTATTATCTCATTTAATCCTTGCAATATCCCTAGGAGGTAGGTGCTGTTATTATGCCCATTTTAGAGTTGAAGAAACTGAGTCTGACAGACATTAAATGACTTGCCAGGTTCTCATAGCCAGTACGCATCTGATGCTGGATTTGAAGTCGGGTCCTCCAGCCCCAGTTAGCTGCCCCAAGGTAGGAAAGGCATACCAAGTTATGGACCAAATGAAGATGGATGGTAATCTCATCAGGGAAGGGCCTAGCAGCTGGCAAGACCAAAAGGGGAAGGTGGATTTATATTTGAAGGAAACCAGAGGGAAAGGTGAAAAGGGAACATGTTCCTGGCAAAGGTGTGGAGATGGGAGAGGGTGAGTTCAATGAGGAAGAGCAAGCAGGCTGGTGTGGCAGTATGGCTGGTACCGTACTACGTATCAGTACTGTGGCTGGGATAGAGGGAGGGGGAGCAACGTGTGAGAAGGTGGGAAAGGTGGGAAGACCCAGGTTATGAAGAGCTGCAGATGACAAGCTTTCTGTTTGATCCGGGGGGTAATAGGGAGCCACTGGGGTATATAGACTCCTGTGGAAGAGGGAGGAGCAGTGTCATGGTCAGCCCTACGTTGTGTGTCACCTGTGTAGAGGGAGGTTGGGCTGGAGAAGAGCAGGAGGAGGCAGGGTGGCCTGTGAGGAGACTGTGGTGGTGATGTGGATAGAGCCCTGGATTTGGAGTCTAAAGACTTGGGTTTGAATCGCTTCCTACCTGTGTCATCGTGGGCAGCTCAGTTCTGTTCTCTGAGTCTCCGTTTCTTCCTCTCTGAACCTGCTGACCCGCCACGATCCCTTCTTTCTGTCTCTCAATCTAGGATCTTAGCCCCAGAGGTAGAGTGAGAGTCCTTACCCTCAGGGGGCTTACATTCTGTGCTGCTGGTTATAAACTGGGTGGCCTTGGGCAGATCGATCCTCCTGGGTGTCTGTGCCTCAGTGCCACCATCTGAAAAAGGGCAGGTGAGCTCAGATGTTCCTTCGATGCCCTGGGACTGCCCCAGGAGGATTTCTCGGATCTGAAGTTGGAGGGGCAGCCCCAGTGTGGGACAGAGCTGGGCCCCAGCCCCATGCAGGCCCAAGTGGTTTTCCTTTTTGTCATTTAAGTGCCTCCCCCTCAGAGGGCTCTTCTAAAGGAGGAGCCTGCAGGGGGTCGACTTGGTGAGCCCCCAGGTCAGAGGCTTCCAGGCCTCTTTCCCAGCTCCCCGGCCCCATCACCTCCTGCCTGGATGAGCTTCACAGACTCTTCTTCCCTCTTTGATTCCATCCTGCCACAGACTCCCAAGTTGCCCCACCCCTGCTCTGAAGCCCTCAATAGCTCCCCATTGCCTAGGGCAGAGGTTCTTAGCCTTTTTGTGAGTCGGTCTGGGCCCCTTCTCAGGATAATCACCTTAAATAATCAAAGGAGGTGCTCAATTTCAGCTAGTGGTTGCTCTGTAGACATTGCCTGAGCTCAGGCAGTGCAGGTGGAGGCTCAGGGAATGACGTCCTCTCCAGACTGGAAGCCTGGTGACATGGCTCAGTGGACAGAGCCTCGAGCCTGGAGTCAGGGAGACCTGAGTTCAAACGTGACCTCAGACGCTGCCTAGCTGTGTGACCCTAGGCAAGTCACTTAACCACCACTTGCCTCAGTTTCCCCATCTGTAAAATGGGGATCACAATAGCACCCACCTCACCAGGTTGTTGTGAGAATCACATGAATACTTGTGAAGTGTTTAGCACAGTGCCTGGCACATAGTAGGTGCTTAATAAATGTTCCCTCCCAGCACAGTGCCTGGCATATAGTAGGTGCTTAATAAATGCTTGTTACCTTCCATCATGGTGCCTGAGATACAGTAAGTGTTCAATAAATGCTTGTTCCCTCCTAGCACAGTGCTTGGCATACAGTAGGTATTTAATAAATGCTTATTTCCTCCTGGCACATAATAGCTGCTTAATAAATGCTTATTCCCTCCCAGTATAGTGCCTGGCACACTAGTAGGTACTTAATTAATACTTGTTGAATTGATTGATTGGAAGCCAGGTCCCTCCTGATTCTTAAGCCCAGCTCTGTACTCACTCACTCTGCCATCACTAAAGCCAGACCATAAAGTGTTTATATTGTTTACAGGTGCAGGATGAGGGTGTTTTCAGAATTGGGGTGAGAGGCATGTGGGCCCAGGACTGGTTTGTAATTGAGTTGGGGGGAGAGGGAGGGGTCAGATTATAGATTAGCAGGGGGGAGGGGGAGAATCTGTGCCCTGTCCTCCGCTAGCTCTAGGAAGGCTGCCTGGGGGGGAGCTCGCTTTCTTGCTTAGAGGTACCCGCTGCATCTGTCCCATGAGTGCCCTTCTCTCTTCCCTCTCTCTGTAGATGGATTCTATGAGATCCAGGGCATCTTCCCCATCTGGGGGGTCACAGTGCTGGTGGGCACCTTTCTTGCCTCTGTTACCTTCTTCGCTACCTCCAATGACCAGCCTCCCAGGTTTCACTGGGTAAGAAGACCCCTTTCCCCCCGTGCTGGCACCAGCTACTCGGAGTTGAGACCCAGGAAAGTGAAGTGTGTTAAAATGAAATAAAGAAGCCGGCTGTCATACAGACAAGTGATTTATTCTTCAGGGCATGTCACTGCAGGAACAAATCATGCCCAAAGGCTCTCAGTATCACAAAGGACTCCGAACCCTGGTTCCCATATGGTTAATATACATTTGGAGGGAGTGATAAACATGATGTGAGGATTAAGGCCACTTGGGTTCTTCTCAGTAGAGGGGTTGGGAAACATCCAGATGAGAGAGAGGGGCAAGGGAAGTAGTCTTGTGAAGTCACAAAAATCAGCTGACTCATATGGAGTTGACAATTAACAAAATGGTAGATAAAGGCAAAATGGAGTCACTAATGTCATTTTTAATGTAAGAAGTGACTAACAAGCGTTAATTGAGTGCCTACTGTACGCTAGACACTGTGCTTATGTCATGTGACTCTCACAGTGATCCTGGGAGGTAGGTGCTATGATTATCCCCACTTTACAGATGAGAAAACTGATTCAGACAGAGGTTAAGTGACTTTGCCCAAACAGCTATTAAGTGTCAGACTGGATTTGAACTCACTCGGCTTCCTGACTCCAGATCCAGGGCTTTAATTACTGCGCCCCCTAGCCGCCTCACAAAGGTAGTGGATGTGTCTAAAGTCATAGGTGGGGAGCTGGAAGGCGCTCAGAGGGCAATCATTCCAGGGGTCTTCATCTGGGGTCCACGAACTCGTTTTTTAACAAAATATTTTGGTAACTGTATTTCACTACTTGCTTTCCTTTGATATTCATTGAATTTCAATTTATTTTTTGCATTTTAAGACATTATGTCTGAGAAAGAACGTTATATTTCACCAGAGTGTTGCCCGGAGTGGGGTCCAAGGACGCAGAAAAGATTTGAGAAATCCTGATCTGATCTCATTTTACCTCATTTTACAGATGAGGAAACTGAGGCACAGGTGACTTGTCCGAGGTCACAAGGGTAATATATGGCAAAGGGAGATTAGGATTTAGACACAGTTGATCCAGTGTCCTTTCCATCATTCCCCACTGACTTGATCTCATTTGTATACTCTCCCTCTCTGCCTCTCTTCCTTCTGCTTTCCCCCATCTCCTTCCCTTTCTCCATTTTTCACTCTCTCCATTTCCTCCCTTTCCCCTTCCCTTTCTTCCCCTCTCTCTCTCCTTCTCTCTCTCTCTCTCTCCATTTCTCTCTCCCCTTCCTCTCTTCCTCTGTCTCTGTCTCTCTCCTCCATCTCTTTTCTTCCTCCCTCTCTCTCTCCCCCCTTCCTCCCTCTGCCTCTGTCTCTCTCTCTTCCTCCCTCTTTCTCCATCACTCTTCCTTCCCCTCTCCTTCCCTCACTCCTTTCCTCTTCTCTCTGTCTCTCTCTCTCTCCCCCCTACCCCCTTCCTCTGTCTGTCTGTCCCTCTCTCTCTCCCTCTCTCCCTCCCTCCATCGCTCTTCCCTCCCTCCCTCTCCTTCCTCTCTCTCTCTCTCCTCTCTCTCCTCTCTCTCTCTCTCTCTCTCTCTCTCTCTCTCTTCTCTCTCTCTCTCTCTCTCTCTCTCTCTCTCTCTCTCTCCCTCCCTCCCTCTCTCCCTCCCTCCCTCTCTCCCTCCCTCTCTCTCTCTCTCCTCTCTCCCTCCTCTCCCTCCTCTCTCTCTCTCTCTCTCCCTCTCCTTCTCTCCCTCCCTCCCTCTTCTCCTCTCCTCTCTCTCCTCCTCTCTCCCTCCCTCCTCTCCCTCCTCTCTCTCTCTCCCTCTCCTTCTCTCCCTCCCTCCCTTCTCCTCTCCTCTCTCTCTCTCTCTCCTCTCTCCCTCCCTCCTCCCTCTCTCCCTCTCTCCCCTCCTCTCTCTCTCTCTCTCTCTCTCCTCTCTCTCTCTCTCTCTCTCTACCTCTCTCTCTCTCTCTCTCTCTCTCTCTCCCTCCCTTCCTCTCTCCCTCCCTCCCCTCTCTCCCTCCTCCTCTCTCTCTCTCCTCTCCCCTCTCCCTCCTCTCCCTCCTCTCTCTCTCTCTCTCTCCTCTCCTTCTCTCCCTCCCTCCCTCTTCTCCTCTCCTCTCTCTCTCTCCCTCTCCCTCCCTCCCTCTCCCTCCTCTCCTCTCTCTCCTCCCTCCCTCTTCTCCCTCTCTCCCTCCTCTCCTCTCCTCTCTCTCTCTCTCTCTCTCTCTCTCTCTCTCTCTCTCTCTCTCTCTCTCTCTCTCTCTCTCTCTCTCTCTCTCTCCCCCTCCCCTTCCTCTGTCTGTCTGTCTGTCTCTCTCCCTCCCTCCCTCTCTCCCTCCCTCCCTCTCTCCCTCCCTTCCTCCTCTCCTTTCCTCTTCTCTCTCTCTCTCCCTCCCTCCCCACCGCCCCTCCCTCTCCAGGTCTTTGCCTTCCTGGGCTTCTTTGTCAGCGCTCTTTGGATCAGCGCGGCGGCCACAGAAGTGGTGAACGCCCTTCGCACGTTAGGCATCATCTTCCAACTCAGCAACACGGTCCTGGGGCTGACCCTGCTCGCCTGGGGGAACAGTATTGTCGGTAAGGTTGTCTCCATGCAGGCCTGGCTTCGGACAGTTCATGTTCCATTTTCTCTTTTGCTTACTTGTTTGATGGTCTCCATTCTGATTACTTTACATGGCATCGTTTTCTATAAGTCTTTCCTTGTATCAGTTATTTTTCATATTCCCATTTCTTTTTTTCTTTCTTTTTTTTTTTTTTGGTTTTTGCTAAGCAGTGGGGTTAAGTGACTTGCCCAGGGTCACACAGGTAGTGAGTGTTATGTGTCCAAGGCTGGATTTGAACTCAGGTCCTCCTGACTGCAGGGCCAGTGCTTTATCCGCTGTGCCACCTAGCTGCCCCTCATATTCCCACTTCTGAGCTAGCCAGATGCCTCAGTGGATAGAGAGGCAGGCCTGGAGTCAGGAAGATCTGAGTTCAAATCCAGCTTGAGACACCATCTAGTTGTATGACTCTGGGCAAGTCACTTCACCCGGGTTTGCCCTAGTTTCCCCATCTGTAAAATGAAGATAACAACAGCACCCACGTCCAAGCGTGGTTATGAGGATCAAATACGGTATCTGTAATGCACTTAGCATATTCCTGGCACACAGCAGGAGCTTAATAAATGCTCATTCTCTTCCCCACCCCCTAAGGGAGGTACATTCCGCTGTGAACCAAGGTTGGCCTCTTTAATTATGCAGTGTGATCCCCACTTTAGTTATGCGTTCCCCCCCCCCCCCCCGCTTCCATTACTGTTGTCACTGTGTTTACTGGCACCATGTTTTCTCAAGACAGCAGTGGGTCAGGATCGCCGGGTCTGTCGGGAGAGCAGTGCCCCTCCCCCAGACAGACCACCCTCCAGGCTTGGATTGACCCAGAGAGCAGTGTCCCACCCAAGCACTTGAACCAAGCTTCTCCAACACCGCCAGGGTTGGGAGATGGCTCGTTCCGCGAGATCCTGCTTTTGTACCCACTGATGCACGCTGGTGGGGCTGAGGTCCCTCAGAGGCTTCTCAGATGAAAGAAAGTCCTTGGCTGGGCAGTTAAAGTCCTTCCCAAGGTGGCTCCCACCCCTTTTTCCAGGCTTATTCACTCTTCTCTTCTTCTTCTTCTTCCTGAACTCCTTTTTCTAATCAAACTCAGCCACTCGTCCCTAACTTGACAGTCCAATCTCCCATCTCCAAGCCTTTGCTTCCCACGTTAGAATGCGCTCCTTCCTCACCTTTGTCCTTTAGAGCCCTTGCCTTCCTTCAAGCTTTGGTTCTCTTGCCACTTCTGGGAAGCCTTCTGAGCCAACGTTCCGACAGTCCTTTGTAACCCCAGGTCTCTGAGAATTCTCTCCTAATCTCCTCTTTCCCTCCCCTCAGACTTCAGTATTGCTGTTGGATCTATGCCCCCTCCCGTACTCGGGGCAGCCTGGCATGGTTGTAGCCAGTAAGACCCAGGTTCAAATCTTGCCTCTCCGGTATTTACTAGCTGTGTAGCTAAATAAGTCATATCATTTCTCTGCGCCTCAGTTTCCTCATTTGTAAAGTGATGGCCTCTGAGATCCCTTCCAATTCTAAATCTGTTATCTGATTTGTTAGCACATTTTATTCACTCCACGTGTATGCTTATGTTTACATGTTGTATCCTCCCAGCAGAATGTAGCTCGGGCTTCTTTTTACCCTTCCTTTGGATCTGCAGCACTTAACACAATGCCCAGCTTACAGCAGGTGCTTAATAAATGCTTGTTGACTTGACCAGTCTGGGTGGATGGAGAGCTTGGGTTCATGGCCCTATCTTGAACCATTCTCTCCTCTTCTTGCAGATGTCGTCTCAGATCTCACTCTGGCACAGCAGGGCTACCCGCGGATGGCCTTCTCGGCTTGCTTTGGGGGCATCATCTTCAGTATCCTTTCAGTGTCTGACACCCATCATGCAGTCTCCGTGGTAACAGGCCCGGGGATGGGGATGGGAGGAAGGGAAGGAGACAGCGCCTTGTTCTGCCTTCTGTCTCCTGGATGAACTGACTTACTGCAGACCAAAATCTAGTATCCCAGGAGAGACTCTGAGAAAATCAGATTGGAAATGACTTTTCAGACCCTCCGTTATTATTATTATAATCTTTTTAATTATTGTTAGTAGTAGTAGTAGAAGCAGCAACAGCAGCATTAACAGTAGTAGTAGTAGCAGTAGCAGTAGTAGCAACAGCAGCAGTAGTATTGAAATAGCAGCAGTAGTAGTAGTAGTAGCAGCAGCAGCAGCAGCAGTAATATTAAGAGTAGTAGTAGCAGTAGCAGCAGTAGTAACAGTAGTAGTAGCAACAGCAGCAGCAGTAGCTAGGTGACGAAGGGGATAGAATGCTGGGCCTGAAGTCCGGAAGACTCATGTTCCTGAGTTCAAATCTGGCCTCAGACAGTGTGACCCTGGGCAAGTCACTTAGCCCCGTTTGCCTCAGTTTCCTCACCTGTCAAATGAGCTAGAGAAGGAAATGGCAAACCACTCCCCAAAAAGGCAAAACCCAAATGGGGTCACGAAGAATTGGATGTGACTGAAGCAACAACAAGAGAAAAATGCTTTTTCACTCATTCCTGCACAGACGTAAGGCAAGGGGAGAGGGTGTCCATACAGTGAGGTTTGCCCGGGATCCAGCCCTATCCCCCACCACTGCCCTACCCTCTTGGCCCCTATTTTGGCTCCCACAGTGATTTCACTTGATTCATCGCCTGTCTGAGCTTCAGCCTTCCCCTCTATAAGATGGTAATGATATTCCTTGCCCACCATTTGGAGATTCAAAGACTAGATGAGGTAACTCATGGGAAAGGTCTCTGGAAGAATGCTGTTAAAGCTGGTTGAAGCTTCCAGTGAAGTGCTCATGTTCAAGATTGAAAGCCTATAGTCATCTGGTCCAGGAGCTTAATTAAGCTGAGGCCTAGAGAGAAGTGACTTGTCCAAGGTCATACAGGTAGTAAATGGCAGGGGTGAGATTTGAATCCAGGTCAGAGGATCAGATTTGTAGCTGGAAGGGACCTTAGGGGCTGTCCAGTCCAGCCATGAATTTTATAGGTGAGGAAACTGAGGCTGGGCTGGTTATGTGAATTGCCCGGGGTCACCCAGGTGGTATGTGTCTGAGCCAGGATTAGAACCCTCGTCCCTTGACTCCGAAGACCGTTCTTCCCACGCTTGGATGATGCTGATCTAATGGGATGTAATATTCTAATGGACATTTCTTGGGCCTATTGTATGCACTTAAGACACAAGAACAAAATGCCAAAAATTAATGGCTTTCTGTATTGTGAATTCCTTATTTTGTCCTGAACGTGGCTTCAGATATCCTTGTAGGTGTTGGTCTGGGCTGTGTGCTAGAGGCCTCCAGAAGCCATGTAGATGTAAAGGTAGGTTGTTGGACAGTATGTAAAGAAAGGGTACTGGAACTGGTGTAAAGCAATTGGGAACCACGCCCAAAGGGCTATAAAACCATGCATACCCTTTGACCTAGCAATACCACTGCTAGGTCTGTATCCCAGAAGAGAGAAAAAAAAAAGAAAAAGGAAAAGGACCCACATGCACAAAAATATTCATAGCAGCTCTTTTAGTGGTGACAAAGAATTGGAACCTGAGGGGATGCCCATCAACTGGGGAATAGCTGAACAAGTTGTGGTATATGATTATGATGGAATACTATTGCGCTATAAGAAATGATGAGAAAAAAATTGAAAAAAAGCAAAAAAAAAATGATGAGCAGGATGCTCTTAGAAAAACCTGGAAAGGCCTACCTGAACTGATACAAAGTGGAATGAGCAGAACCAGGAAAACATTGTCTACAGTAACAGCAATGTTGTATGATGATCAACTGTGAATGACTTAGCTATTCTCAGCAATACAGTGATCCAAGACAATCCCAAAAGGCCCATGAGGAATAATGCTATCCATCCCTAGAGAAGGAACTGATGGAGTCTGAATAGATATTGAAGCATACTTTTTTTTTTACTTTATTTTTCTTGGTATGTTTTCTTTTATAACAAGACTAATAGGGAAATAAGTTTTGCATGACTATGGGGGAGGGTAGGAAGGAAAGAGAGAATTTGGAACTCAATTTTAAAAACAAATGTTAAAAATTGTTTTTACATGTCATTGGGGGAAATAAAATACTAAATAATTAAGAAAAAAGGAAGGGTACTGAGGCACATAGAGCCAAACATCCTCCTTCTCATCATAGCTCGTATTTATGTAGCGCCTGCTATGTGCCAGGCACTGTGCTAAGTGCTTTACAATTATCACCTCACCGGATCCTTACAACCACCCTGGGGGGTAGGCTCTATTATTACCCCCATTTTACAGATGGGGATATTGAGGCAGGCAGCGGTAGAGTGACTTGCCCGGGGTTACACAGCTAGGGAGCATCTGAGGCTGGTTTTGAACTCGTATCTGTTGATATCTGCCGCATCACAAATTCACAGATTCTCTGGGTCTGGAGGGATGGACCTCAGAGCCCACCTAACTCAATCTACACCTGAATGAAACTCCTCTCCAAAGGATCACCAACAAGGGGTCACCCAGCATAGGCTTGAAGACCCTCCATGAGAAGTCTTCCCACTCGCCCACACACTTCCCTCTACAGGGATACCCATACCATGGGAGGTGGCTTTGTTTGGGAGGAAGCTACCTTGTCTCTCAGCTCCCTCTGCCCACTGCTCCACCAAACATGCCTCTTCTGCATAGCTACTTGAGAAGATCAGTCATGCCTTCCATCTTCATCCTCATACTCAAGGACAGCTAGGGGGCAGCTTGAGTACTTGACTTGGGGTCAAGAAGACCTGAGTTCAAATCCAGCCTCAGACAGTACCTGTGTGACCCCAGGCAAGTCACTCAGCCTCTCAGTCTCTTCATGGGTCTGTCTCTCAATAGGAAAGTTACTCAACCGGGACCATGTGGCTTTATGTTTCTCCCTACATTCTAGTGGGCTACATACCAAGCCCTGCTTATTATGGCACCTGTTAGGCATACCCTTAGTTTAAAATTTAATCAAATTTTTATTGGTGCTTTAGGTTCCTGTATTATATTCATTTTTGAATATAGCCAGGTCCCAATTAATACGAATCCCCTGAAGTGGTCATTTGTGTTTGAATTTGCACTATCTGAAGTTATAGTTATGTAAAATATGGTAAGTAAAATGGCTGTCTGATGAGGCTTTTACAAATAATTGAGAAAAGAAAGAAAGCAAAAGGGAAAGATAGACCTAACTGAATGCAGAATTCCAGAGAATAACAAGGAAAGACAAGAAGACTTTCTGAAATGAGCAATGCAAAGAAATAGAAGAAAACAACAGAATGGGAAAGACAAGAGATCTCTTCAAGAAAATTAGAGATATCAAGGGTAAATGGTTCATGCAAAAATGGGCATGATAAAAGACAACTGGTGGGAATTTAGCAGAAGCAGAAGAGATTAAGAAAAGGTGACAAGAATATACAAAAGAACTTAACGTCACTAGTGCGGTTACAGATCTAGATAGAGCCAGACATCCTGGAGAATGAAGTCAAGTAGGCCTTAGGAAGCGTTGCCAGCAAAAAGGCTCGTGGCGGTGATGGAATTCCAGGTGAGCTATTTAAAATCCTCAAAGATGGTGCTGTTAAAGTGTTGCACTCAGTATGCCAGCAAATTTGGAAAATTGAACAATGGCTATTGGATTAGAAGAGATCAGTTTATGTCCTAATTCTAAAGAACGGCAATGCCGAAGAATGTTCAGTTACCAACAATTACACTCATTTCCCACACCAGCAAGGTTGTGCTTAAGATTCTGCAAGCTAGGCTTCAGTGATATGTGAACCGAGAATCAGCAAAACAGCTGGATTTTGGAGAAGGCAAGGGAATTCCAGAAAAATACCTTAAAAAGATAGGGGTACGAGATCATTTTACTTGTCTCCTGAGGGACCTCTATGTGGGCTAAGAAGCAACAGTTAGAACCAAGCATTGAACAATTGATTGGTCTAAGATTGGGAAAGGACAAAGCTGTATACTGCCACCTTATTTAACTTATATGCAGAGTACGTCATATGAAATGCCAGACTGGGTGAATCAAAAGTCAGAATTAAGGTTGCTGGGAGAAATCGCAGCAGTCTCAGATATGCAGATGATACCATTCTGATGGCAGAAAATGAAGAGGAATTAAGAAGCCTCTTAATGAGGGTGAAAGCAAAAGCTATCTTGAAGCCTAGCATAAAAAAACAAACAAAGATCTTGGCAACTGGTCCCATCACCTCCTGGCAAACAGAGGGAGAAGAAATGGAAGCAGTGTCAGCTTTTATATTCTTGGGCTCAAAGATCACTGCAGATGGTGCTTGCAGCCATGAAATCAAAAGATGCTTGCTCCTTGGAAGGAAAGCTATAGCAAATCTGGACAGCATACAAAAAAGCAGAGACGTCACCTTGCTGACAAAGGTCCATATGGTGAAAGCTGTGGTGTTTCCAGTAGCGTGTGTGGTGGTGTATGGACTACAAGGAAAGCCGAGTGCCACAGAATCAGTGCTTTGAAATTATGGTGCTGGAGAAGGATTTTTGAGAATCCCTTGGACAGCAAGGAGAGCCAATCAGTCAATACTTAAAGAAATTAATTCAGGCTATTCACTGAAAGGTAAATACTAAAGCTGAAGCTTAAATACTCTGGCCACATAATAAGAAGATGGGACTCATTGGAAAAGACTCTGATGTTGGGAAAGATTGAAGGCAGAAGGAAAAGGGGATGGTAGAGGATGAGATGGATGGTGTCATGGGAATGATGAATATGAACTTGGACTTCAGGAGATAGTGGAGGATAGAAGGGCCTGGTGTGCTTGTGGTCCATAGGTCCATGAGTCATACATGACTGAATAACTGAACAAGAATAAAATATGGTAACTGGTTATGGCCTAAAGGAAATATCACATTGCATATTTGAATAATGTGACCGCTTTGTGGTGATTCATTATTTGCACTAATGTAGAATGATCTGTAGATCCTTCCCAGAAACTATTCCTTATAACCGAAAATCTTTAAAAATCAGTTCAGCATACACAGAAATAGCAATGTTGTATGATGATCAACTGTGAAGCTTAGCTATTCTGATCAAGACAATGATCTAAGACAGTTCCAAAGTTCTTAAGATGAAAAATGTAATCCATCTCTAGAGAAAGAACTGATGAATTCTGAGTGCAGATTGAAGCATATTTTTTTACTTTATTTTTCTTGCTTTTTTCCTCCCCCAACATGGCTAATAGGAAATGTTTTGCATAATTTCAGATGTATAATATCATGTTTCTTACCTTCTCAATGGATAGGGAAGGGGCAGGAGGGAGAGAATTCAGAATCAAAATTGTTTTAAAAATTTATTTAAAAAAACTATAAAGCCAGTTTAATAAAATTAACACACACATTGACTGTATCATATAGTAGATGTAATATTAGACCAACCCCACCCCTCACCCCGCAATGAAAGGAGATAGAAGTATACACTTTCTCTTTTAGGTTTTTCTACCTAGTACTACCTATAGGTACTTGAATGTGCTCCTGATGACCTTTGTCTCTTTCCAGCTGGAGTCTGAGGGACTTCTGGTGTGGGTTTTGGCGGGAGCCCTGGGGCTCAGTCTGCTGTTTTCCTTAATCTCGGTGCCTCTCCAGTGCTTCCACCTGAACAAAGTCTATGGGTTCTGCCTGCTCTTCTTCTACCTGAGTTTCCTCATTGTGGCGCTACTCACAGAGTTTGGGGTGATTCACGGAGCTAGGTGAAGGACACTAGCCAAGGTTAGGTGAAAGGGTGCTCCTCCTTCTTCCGGGTGGGAGCTGGAGGTGAAAGTGCAAGTCTGTGAGCCCCAAGCAGTGGTTACTGGTGCTTCTCTCCACCAAAGGGAGAAGAAGAGATGGAACTCTATTCTCTGAAGCCAGAAATCCCATGGGATGGAGAACAGGATCTGGGACTGAAAAGTGTCTCCTGTGGGTTGGTGGTCAGCCAGCAGGCCTAGCTGCTGTAGGAGATTGGAGGCAGCTGCCCTGGGGCACGGTGCCCCAGCATGAAGAAAACAGACACAATCCTTTCCTGCTCTCCTTGTCATTGTTAAAGCATCATCTGAATCTTCAGACTCAAGGAGTCAAGACATCCACAACTCAGGGACATCCACCCTCACCTCCGGGTCCAGGCCTGAGGCCTGAAGACCTGTTGTAATTAAAGTCCTTCAGTGTCCCTGCGGCCAGAGTGGTGTGTTTTCTGGGTTGGGGGTCTCCAGTCATCATTGTGGAAGTGTTCAGGGGCTCAACAGCCTGGGTGCAGTGGAGAGAATGCTGGATTTGGAGTCAAGATGACCCTAGTTCAAAACTGTTCTGCTGCCTACTACTTCTGGACCTTGGGGGAATCAGTTTCCTTATCTGTAAGATGAGGGAGGGAGCAAGCATTTATAAGCACCTACTATGTGCTGGGTATTGTGCTAAGTGCTTTACAAATATTACCTCATTTGATCCTCACAATAACTGAGCAAGGTAGGTGGTGATTATTCCCATTTTACAGATGAGGAAACTGTGTCAAACAGGTTAGGCGACTTGCCGAGGAGCCCACAGCTAATAAGTCTCTTGAGACTGGATCGAACTCAGGTCTTCTGGACACTAGGCCGGGTGCTCCACCCACTGTGTCACCTATTTCCAAGAGTAATTCTCAGGACCAGAAGCCCCGGCTGCCACCAGGAAGGAGGGGCTAAACATGCAAGGAGAAGGGCAGGGTAGGGAAGAAGCGTACATCACTCCACATCCTCCAGCAGTGATGGTAAAGGCTAACTCCCTCCCACCAATATCACCCCATCCCCGAAATCAAGACCAGAGCCGTCTTTACAAAGCAGAGTATCCTTTTATTAATGTGCCTAAGTTCTAGAGACCCTCGTACTGATGGGTTATTTAGGTAACAAATTTCCAATGTACAAAACCTCATGGTGCTTCTCTTGACCATAAAAAATGATTGTCTCAGTGGTTTTGAGTAAGGCTGGGGGCAAAGGGGAGGGGGGATCAAGGAGGGACAGGAGAAGATACCTTTACCCCAAAGGTATTCTCTCCAAATTTGTGCAAAGCAAGCCAGGGACAAAAGTCCCGGCTCTGCCACAGACGTGCCATGTATCCATGGGCAAGTTACCCACGTCCACAGCTAAGGAGGGCATTGGTCCCCTCCGGCTCTGAAACTAAACCTATTTCAATTCCTGCTTCGACTTGGGACACCTGAAAACTCGGGGCACCCAAGCAGATTGTGCCAAAGGCTCTGCAGTGGTAAACTGAGGCAGCCCCACCCCTCCCCACCTGGTCAACAGACACCACGGCACAACCACTGGTTACCTCTGCCCAGTCCCGGTGTGGCTCAGGCATTTCTAAAGTCCTCCTGGGCCCAGACTGCTCAGTGTCTTCTGGACTGGCCCTGCCATTGGCAGACCAGCGGCACCAGAGTTTCAACATCACTAAAGAATCACACATCCAGGCATATCACGGGCTCTAAGCTCTAGCTCTGTGCAGGGGAGGGGTGGGGCAGGGACACCACTAATACCTACAGGGCTGAGGGAGGTGCAAAGACCCACCAGTGGTCTCCAGCTTTGCTCTAAGCTTTCTCAATTCTATTCATCTCCAGAATTCAGTACATCCCAGAAACCCACAGGGTTGGCTACGCATTCCACAAGAGGCCCCAGCTACCCACTGTACAAACATTGGATTAGCTTTGTGTTTTTTCCTTTTGGGAGGGCTTAGGGGTGGGGTTGTTTCATCAGTCCCTCTAGACTGGCTAGGAAGGGCCTGAGAGCACCAAAGGAGACAGCCAGGGAAGAACCAGGCCCCTCTGATCTTCTGGGTCCCCAATCCTGGCTCTTTTCTGCAGGACTCAACAGCCTTTCCCACTCCCAGACTCAAGGGAGGGAACTTTGTTAATCAACCCAGAATTCTTTCCCATGTGAAGGGCAAGTTTGGTTTCCAGGACAAAAACCCAGTGGCCCAGCCCCCTGTCACTTGAGATGATGTCAGAGGATGGTGGGATGGGAAGGGGCCTGGCTGCTGCCAGCAGCTGTCCCCTCTGGGGAGAAAGACCACACTGCCCCATAAGCTGCCCACTCACTCCCCGTCAATGAGATGACTACACAGAGGAAGAAACATGCTCACCCTCTTCACGTCCAATTAGGCAGCAGTGGCAGGAGGAAGATGGGGGCCTGAAACCCCGAGACCAGCTGCTGCTTTCTACACAGATTTTTGGAAGATTTTGCTTTTCCTTCTTCCTCTGCCAGGAAGTGCCCCTCTAACCCTTGCTCCCAGGCCCAAGAGGACAAGAAGCAGGAGACTAGCAGCAGCTTCCAAACAGCCTAAGTCTGCTGCTGCAGACTGTCCCAGGCTGGGTGACCTGGCTCGGGGAGCATCCTGGTAAGGTCACCTAGGAGGGGCTCTGGGACGGCCTAGGCACCCAGGGAACACAGGCTGCTTTGGACCCGAGCATCAGCCGGACCAGGTGAACCAAGGAAGGTCCCTCCTACCTTGTCAACTGTGATCGCACGATTCTCCCTGGCTCAAAGAAGGAATTAACACAGTCAAGCTGCCTCCAACCCCAATGCTAGGGAACCAAGGTGATGCCCGGGAAATGAGTGAACAGTTTAGCAAATGAATGAAGAGTTTATGAGAATCCTTCCTAGCTCCACTCTACTGCTATGGCACACATGCTTAAGGACAGAGTGGAAGGCTCAACTCTTGGGTCAGTCACTCTCCACAGTGGGAGAGAGAAGGCTGGGCAGCTTGGGGTGAGAGCATCCCCATGCCAGGTCATCCTCGGGACAGTCGGTGCTAACTTATAATCCAGTTGCCAACATGAGGCTAATTTTCTGACTATCCCCTTTCTTCTCTAAGGAGAATATGATACATATGTATAGATATATACACACATGAATATAATTCTATACAAACATTATTAATGAAAACACAGCCAGACTTCAGTTAGCCAGACTGCAATGAAGCAAACATCATAATGAAGTAGGCTCCTTTTCCATTCTCTACTTCGATGGGCCACAGTCCAGTTACAAGGCAACAGGCTTGAACTTGGGGAATACGTAGAAAAAATGACTCCTGGGAGATGTCCCAGGGCCCATCCGCTATACTTGGCCCCATTTCCCTGGGCATTTCCCTCCACAGGCCTGGCCCCCAAGAAGTGGGGTCTAGCCCATCACAAGCCAGGCAAGGAAACCTCCCCACACACAGGTGGGAGACCCGCAGTGGCAGTGGTGGCAGTGGCAGCATGGGGTGGGCAGAGCAGGTGGCTCCTGCCTCTGTGGGCTGTTTCGTTGTTGTCTTTTGCTGAGCGAATGGGAGATAGTTTCAGCAACAGGACTGAAATGGAATCTTTTGGGGAAGAGCCTCAGTTTCCCCAGAGAGCGACATCCTGGCCTTTCCCTGAGCACTTGGGTGAATCCATTCCCTGCCTGCCCTTCACACAATGCCCAGGCACCTGCTGTTCAACAAGCAGGACACTGTCATCAACAATATAGAAAATCTGACCCCCCAGCTCCTGCCCTGGGCTCTGTCTCTTTTTTTTCAGTGGTTTTGTCCCTAAATTGAGACAGAGAAACACAGGTAGGCATATGGGAGGATGGGAAGTGTCAGATCAGCCCCCGAGTCTGTGTGCATTGGGGCGATCTGTCCAGGGAAGAGGGCGATGGGCACAGCCCAGACAAGGGGATGGGAGCCCATTTTCAAAACGAGTGGGTCCTTTTTTAAAAGAAAAGGGTTATTCTGCAGCTTAGGGTCATCTCAGTGGAGGGGGGCCCATGCTGGGTTGCTCTTCCAAAGTTACTGACTTTTGGAGTTAGGACAAACGGGGAGAGTGAGGACAAGGAGGTTAAAAACCTAACCCCACTTTACCCACATAGTTCAATAGATTATTGTAAAATAATACTACTCTGTTATTGCATAGAAGAAATGGCTTCTGTTAGCTGGGCTGGCTAGATGATGGTCTGGGAGCGAGGCCGGCCTCCTGGGCACTGTTGGGATGGGGAGAGGACGG
Organism: Phascolarctos cinereus; assembly: GCF_003287225.1. Lineage (NCBI taxonomy): Eukaryota > Metazoa > Chordata > Mammalia > Diprotodontia > Phascolarctidae > Phascolarctos > Phascolarctos cinereus. The sequence goes on along the minus strand of NW_027555847.1, from coordinate 701,563,553 downwards.
TGCCGGGACCTTCCTGCCTGGTCCACAGCTCCCGTTCCCGGGCATGTTCCTCGTACCATTCCTGCCATGGAGGGAAAGGAGGGGGCTGAAGGTTACATGTAGTGGGAGGGCTTGAGGAAGACCCCTGAGCCCCAGGCCAGCAGGGAGCCAAGAGGTTCCCCAGCCCAGCAGGGAGCCTAGAGCTGCCCCAGCCCAGCAGGGAGCCAAGAGCTGCCCCAGCCCAGCTCCCTGTCCATGCTCCACCTCCCAGAGGGGCAGAACTGAGTGTGAGCAGGTGTCGGCCTCACTACGTCTGACCAGCGGCAACAATGGTCATTTGTTCAGCCGAGGGCTGCGCTCCTCTGTGGCAGCACCATGTAATGACCCTGGCATTCCCCCCCACCACCACCATGTTTTCAGGCTGACAAAGCGCTTTACCTTTATTATCTCAGCAGGTCCTCACAATGATCCTGTCTGGCAGGAGCTATTATCCCCATTTTACAGATGAGGAAACTAAGGCTTAGGCTAAGGGACTGCCTAAGGCAGGATATGAATTCAGGTCTTCCTGACCCCACTCCCTACACTCTTTCTTCTTCCCTCTGCACCGCCCTTCTGCCCCCGCCCAGTCCACACGCAGAGGCAGAGGCAGGGCTGTGGCCTGGATGGTCAGCATGCTCATGCCTACCTTTATCTCTTCTTGGTACATCTTCAGGCTCAGATCACTTTTGGTCTTTGACCTTCTTCCCAGAAACACCACCGAGTTTTGCTTGAAGGAAGAAAAGGCCGAACATCATAGAGGGCCTGTGCTATGGGGGTGGTGGGAGGAAATCTCTGAGGCCCCGATGACCCCTGTCCCATCTTCGGCAGACTAAACTCTCTAAGGCTTGCAGGCGAGACTTTTTGGCTCTTAGCTGAGGAAGATGTCGCCGTCTCTGCCCCACCCGGCAGGCGCAACGGACTGGGGCAGACAGCACAGGTGCATTCAGCTGATGCACTCACTCACCCCGTACTTGTCCATCAGCAAGCGGGTTTTCAGCAGCTGAGAGATGTCAGAACCAGAACCCTGGGTGTGCCTATAGAGCTCCAGGACTGCAATCAGCTCCTCCCTGGAAATGTCCTTCTCCAGGATGATACCACTGTCTACTGCCGAAGGAGGAGAGAGACACGAGGAGCTTCAAGCAGGGGCCAGCTCCATTCCCAGCTCAGGGCCAAAGGGCAAGGGACCTTCCTTCCTGGGGTTTCTGGCCTCTTTCCTCGGCCCTGCTTTCTTGGGGGTTTTGGATTTTGGGTATAAAAGGCAGCTGGCAGACCCCAGGGCCTCGGAGGCCTGGCACTGACCTTCAGAGTCCTGGTTTTTCCGGCTGTAGTTCATGCGGAAAACGAAGGCCTCAAGGATGAAGGCTACAATAATGGTCATCACCACCTGGCCAGGGGATGCAGAGAGGGTCAGGGAGGCCCCTGCAAGCTGGGCAGAGCCACACGCACCTGCCATCCCCCCTCCAGCCTCCTGGGCGCAGCACCATGAATGAAGGAGATGTGGGCGGGGGGAGAGAGATGAACCTACCATGGTCACAATGTAGAACGTCATGAAGTAGAGGCGGCTCCAGTGGGAAGTCTGGGAGGTGACACCTTCCTGAAGACCAAGGGGAGAAGCAGACCACGAGGTCCCTTGGGGAGGGCCGGTGACACCCGCATTCCCCCAAGCCCCTGGCCCAGGCCAGTGCACAGTGAGCACCCCAGAACGGCTCTGTGGCCTGGACTACGGCTCTGGGCAGCCAGCCAGAGGAAGGATCGGCACGAGCGAGGGTGGTAATGAGATCTCCACTTGGAAATCTCTTCTGGACGATCAGGGAAAGGAGCAGGGGGGAAAGGCCCTCAGCGTCAACCGCGGAGCCACTGGAAGGTCTCATCAGGGGAGGCTTAGCAAGAAGAGCTCGGAGGCTGGCAGACACATGGCCCTTGGCACACTGAGCTCCTGTCTGACCAGTCCAGGGCGGAGCCATCTTTGGCTGACCCTGGAGCCAGAGCCTTGGGCCAGTGCTTAGTGGACGTGGAAAAGGAAGGGGTGACCAAGGGCCCCGGGCGCGTGAGTGGCACTCACCATGATGATGTACCAGTTGTTGACCACTGTGAGCTCGAACAAGGTCACTGCCATGGGCGGCGCACAAAAGGAAAGATCCTGGGTCAAGCCAAACCTTCCCAAGGCCAGCCCTCTCCCCTCCTGCTACCTGCTGTCCCTGTTTCCTCTCAGGCCTTTCTCTACCGACACAGCAGACCGTGCAGAGAGTGAGCCCCCCACCTTCCCCACATTGGCTCTCTCTTTCGATGGCAGCCTTAGGGCTCCACGCTACAGAACATGCAGGTGAGCACTCATGCGGAAGCCTCATTTGGCTCGAGAGGTGGGGCAGCTCCACGGACAGAGCCAGCCTCAGACACGCACTGGCCAAATCAGTCCATGTCCAAGTGCCCCGGGAAGCCTGCTGAGGTCTGATGGCAGAGTGTGCACTGGTGGTGGTGGGGGGGGGGAGTCCCTCACATAAATGAAATCACCATGCCCCCTCCATCAAAAATAAAAACTGGCTCCAGTTTCAAGGAGTGTTTTTCCTGTTCCCATCACAGCACAGGGCCTTCCTCACACCAGCCCAGAGCACAGCCAGGCTGGGCACGAGCCTAGCCTAACACAGGAGGGCCAGCAGGGAAATCAGAGACAGGATTCAGAGCCATGACGATGGCCCTGGGGGACCTCTCCCAACGCCCAAGGGTGCTTTTCTCCCATAAGGACTGGCCTCCTACAGGACAGGTGCCAAGGGCTGGCAACGGCTGCAAGTGTCCGCAAGCCCTGCGTTCCAGCCCTGATTCTCCCCCCATCCTCATCCCATCTCAGCCTTCCTGGGCCTCTCCTCTACCTCTTCTTCCAAGAGAACCCCCTGGCCCTAGCGCACGGACCCTGCCTGCCCAGGAGAGAACCCGGGGCAGGTCCCGCAGCAGCCGCCTGCGTGGCTCACGGCTGGTGTACATCTGTCACTGCTGAGCTCACCAAAACTGTTCAGGATGTTGTCGAAGTTGTTGAGATAATAATAGCCCTCGTCCACGCTGGTCTTATTGCCCACCGTGCGGTTGATCTGCCGATAGGAGTCGGCCACTGTGCTCGTGCTGGACGGGGAAGCAAGAACAGCGGGCCGGGTGGGGAAGAGGCCCCAGCACGGTCTGCCTTGGAGCCGGCCGGCCGAGCCACATCCTCGGTCACTCGGCGCCTCTCGCTGCTGGGCCCTTTCCCTCTTATCCCTGCACCCGGTGTCAAGGAGGACCCCTGGCTGCTCTTACCTACCTGCCTCGGACGCCAAGGGCAGCCTCCAGAGTCATGAACAAGCCCGAAAGTCTGTCTCAGCTGCTCCCATGACTCCGCCTTCCCAGTCCCTCTCTCAGCTACCAGAAGAAGGAATTGACAAGGGGAGAAGAGAGAGAGGCATCTCCTCTCCGGCTCCCTGCTCTAAGGGGGCTCTTAGCTCTGCTCCCTGCAGGGCAAACGCGGCTCCTCACGTGGGACACGGGAGAGCTCCATGATGTGGAGATCCCCCTCCACAGATCTCTCTGCCGCCCTGCGCCTGCCTCTAAGAACTCACCTCACCCTCCTGCCTGCTCCCTCATGGATATCTCTGGATCAGACCCTTCGCAGGAGGGCTGCTGGATCCCCTCAGGGATCACTGTGCTGCTTTCAGGAGAAGCCGAGGTTATAGTCCAAACCCAGAAGAGAACATTTCAGTAGCACTAACAGCAAATTCAATGGGTTTCACAACAGGATAAAGAAAAAGAGGGGTAGGATGAAGAGAGATGTCATCTCTCAGGAGGCCTGAGCCCTTTCTTGGAGTTCTGAGTCCTAGAACACTCCTACAACATTCGGGCCCAGGAACTACAACTGCCAACTGCCCGTGCCAAGCCACCTGGCACCAGGGCATGCGACACTCAGGCCCCAGGGGCTGGAGAACCCTGGGCCCTGAGCTGCCTCCAACACTGTGGCCTGCAGGGGCAACGGGGAGAGAAATCCCAGAAATGGACTCCAAGAAACTGCCTGGAGACTGAGGAGGGCCGAGGAGAGCCGCCGGCCTGGCTCCAGCTCCCTGCTGTCACCCAGCAAACTTCCCTGGGCTATTCCCGGACATGTAAGTGCCAGCTGTGTGTGGGGGCCCCCCACAGGCCCAGGCCCTTCTGACAGGAGCCTGCTAAGGTCCCAGGGGACCTCCAGGCCAAGGTGCCCTGATGGAAAACAGGCTCCAAGGCCAAGTTTCAGCTCAGGCTTGATTCCTCCAAAGGAGGGGGGCTTCCCCTGGGGCCCGTGGGGTGACGGCCTCTGCCACGGCCAGGGCAACCCCACATACTCACTTGCAGCAGTTGGGGTACAGGATCCCGCAGAAGAACTCCATGCCCACAATGGCAAAGGAGTAGTAAAAAATGAGCAGGGTGAGGCCCAGGCTAAGGGAGAGAGAAAGGGCACAGGCCACAGGGTGATTTGGAGAAGCAGCAGGGAAGGCCAGCTTTGCTGGACCCTTCACATGCTCCCTACTCACTGAACTGGAAAGAACCAAATTCAGACTGCGGCTGACCAGTTCTACTGACTGCCCATAGGTTCCCCTGTAGCCTTGAGGCAAAGACATGGGGAGGGCCTGTTACCCAGGTGCTGGGTGCGAGATAACTTTAAGATTAGGCACATCACAGTGGTGGCCTCTTTTCTGTATTACATCCCCCCAGTGTGAATGGAGACTCACTGGTGATGGACAAGGGGGAGCCCACATCCTGCCCCCTTCCCCTTCTGGGAGAACATGGAGAGGTCAATGACACCACTCACTGAGAGCCAGAAACCCTGAGGCCTTCACAGGTGCTTGTGCCCAACCCCCCTCACCCCTGCCCCGCTTCCCCTCCTGTCTCCTTGGTCTGAGCACAGAGAGGGGGCAGTACCTGGCCATGCGGGGGAGTAGCTCAAACATGGTGTCCAGCACATTCCGGTACCTCTTCTTCAATTTAAACAACCTAAGAGACACAGAGAATGAATGAATCCTTTCTAGATCCACGGGGACATGGCCTTGGCCCCCTTTCTTTCAAAGGTCACTACAGTTTAACCCACCTCCGTCATTTCCTCATCTGTGTGAGGAAAGGGATGAGGAGGGCGCATGTTCAGTACAACTTACCTGCTTCAAAGGCTGGGCTTGTTGGGAGACTCAAGGGATGGCCATACAAGACCTGACCACGTGAAATTCCCAGGGCAAAGGGGATAGTTCAGAGGTTGTTGACTTGGGGTCCATGAACCAACATTTCCGGGGGCGGGGGGGTTAGGTGCACGAACGTGGAACTTTTAAGATTTTGATAACTGCATTTCAATCTAACTGATTTCTTTTAAGTGTCTACATATGTATTTTATCCATTTAAAGTCATGATTCTGAGCAGGGGTCCTCAGGCTGCCCAAGGGGTGAAGGACCCCTGTAACAGGGGGATGACAGGAGCGACAGGCCGGGTTGGCTGGAGACAGGCCTCCATCAGTGAGGCTCAGAACCCACGAGAAGCCCAACCTCACACCTCTACCAGATGCAGACATCTTGAAGCCAGGGCTGGGCTCCTTCTCACCCATGTGTCACCCCAGGACAGGCGCAGGGCCTCAAACAAAGGGAGAGCCCTATGTCTGCTGACTTTAACTTCCTCCCTCTTCACAGCACCCTTGCGGGCCCAGGAGGCAGCAGCAAGCGAAGGCCTGTGGCCACACAGAGGTGGCAGGAGAGGCCTCCCTGCAAACACGTGCTGGGCGCTCACATGTCTCAACCACAGTCAAGCCTGCAGCGGGCTTAAGGGTCATGCAGACAAGGCGGAAGTTCTCCCAGGGCTCATTTCTTAGTCTGTTGCCTGCAAGCTCCATGAGGGCAGGGACTAGGACAGGGCTGGGGAACCTGGGGCCTCAAGGCCACGTGTGGCCCTCTAGGTCCTCTAGTGCGGCCCTCTGACAGAATCCAAACCTCACAGAACAAAGCCCCTTAATAAAAGGATTTGTTCTGTAAAACCTGGACTCAGGCAAAAGGCCGCACCTGAGGACCTGAAAGGCCACAGGTGGCCTCAGGGCTGCAGGTCCCCTACCCCTGGACTAGGACATCTGCCATCTGGGAAGGCTCCTCTATCAGTGAAGGCAGGGCCGGGCAGCTGGCGAGCATCAGTGTGCATCTGCCAAATGGAACGGAGGGCTAGTTTCTCCTTCATGGCTAGCCTCTTCTCCAAATGCTATGGCAGGCGGAGAGTGATGTACATATGGGTCCCACAACTCTGCATCAGCCCCCCGGGGGGGGGGAAGACAGAAGGCAAGAAGGACGATGGTACTGGGGTCTAGGGGGTGATCACTCAGAGGAAAACGTGGGCTTCCTGACATCCAAATGATTCAAGGCCCGTGAAGGTCTCTGAGAATGGGCCAAAGTTCTGCTTAGTTTTAAAGCTGCCATGTGGCAGGGAGGTCCGGGAGTCTTTGACTACAGCTGACACCATCTCCAAGGTCAGCCAAGCTGAGAGCACTCTCCTATGCTACAAGTGACACCAGGGACTGGAGAGGAGGACTCTGACCTTGGCCTCCAACCCTCAGCAGGAAAGGCAAGGGAAGGGAATGATGGAGGCAAGGACAATCTCATATCACTCAATGAAATGGGTGACCACAAACCCTTCTTCACTGGGCCATTTGTTCTAGGAAAAGAATACCTCAGGATGGGAAGGGTCACTGGGTCACCGGGAAGGGTCACTCCCCCACTCCCGGAGCTCAGGCTTTAAGCGTCCCCCTTCACCTCAGCAGCTGCAGCGGGCGTAGGACCACGATGAAATAGAATGGCTCCATGTTGAAAGCCAAGGCCAGGAGCCCCAGGAAGGCAAATGCCGTTACAGAGAAGTCGAACCTAGAAGAGGTGGGAAGAAGCAACAGCCCCTGCACCCCACTCCTGAACCCCAGACCGAGCCTCCTGGACAACAGCCACACACACAAACAGCCACAGATGGCCCAGCCGTTAGCCTGTGCAGCCCCAGGAGCCGGTATCTGACACTGAGGTGATACCCACCAAATTCTCTGCCTTTGTGGCTTCACCAAATGACTTGGTCACACACAGACTTAGGGCGTGCACATCCTAAAGGTGGAATCTGGTTTGTGCCAAAGCAGGGCGCTCTGATTACGAGGGAGGAAGCTCTAAGGAGCCTTCCTGGCCGTGGGGGAGGTTAGACGCCCTGCACCCCATCTGATCTCTGAGAAGGCTGACCCCACGCCAGCCAGCTTCTGTAACAGCACAGCTGGTAACGTGGCCACAAGCTAGAACCCCGCGGGGGTGTGAAAAGAGGCTCTTGGTAAGCTTCCGCTAGCACCAGAAACCCTAGGACACTGGGGCTCTCCATGCCTCAAGGGATACGCGAGGCAATGGAAATAGCAGAAATGGCTTCTTCCTCCCCCAGCCCTTCCTCTCGGCTCTCAAGCATGCTGTGAAGGAGGCAGTGCGCCAAGCGGGGAAGTGCCGTGCTCTGGGTCCCAGACCACCTGAAGGTGATGCTGGCAGAAGGATCCAGGCTGCCCTATCCTCCTGGCTTGGGGCTTCTCCCCAAGGGAGACTGTACAGGGTCCTCTCAGGGACTTGGGGAAGCCATTCTGTTAGGCCTCCCCCAGTTAGATGAAGGATTCTGGGATCCTACCCTATGAAGGACGGCTGGTACTAGGTTCTGAGCCACATGCAAAGTCAGCAGCAGCAGGGCCAGGCAAGGGCCTCTCTGAGTTGCTTTCCTCCACCGGCCCCTCTTCCCCACCTCCTTCCCTTCTCCTCTCCCACTTACAGGTTCCATCCTGAGGTGAGATATTCCACAGGCCCCAAGCCAGTGGTCTTCAGGAGCAGTTCCACTGCATAGACTGTAGAGAGAATTGAGCGTTGGAAGGGACCTAGATTAATCTGTCACTGATGAGAGAATCTCTCTTCAGCGTATCCCACCTCTCCCCTCCAATATCCTAATCTGACTTTGCTTCTTCTCTAATGCTCCATGTCACAAAGGGCTCCACCTCTGGCCAAACTCTTCAGAACAAAACCGTTGCTTTGGCACCCCTTCCACACTGTATTATCCCCCCTCTCAGGGCAAGAAGAACCAAGATCTCCCCTTCTAGAGGAGCAAAATACAAAATCAGATGCTCCCGACACCCAGAATCATAGCATGTAAGCACAAGGCATGTAAGCACTCTGAAATCCATCTATTCCAACCCTTTCCTTTTACAGGGGAAACCAAGACCCAGAGAACAGAAATGAATGGCCTAAGGTCACACAGCTAGCTAGGAGCAAACTGGGGACCAGAGCTCACGTGCTTGACTCTCATCCCCTTTTGGAGCATTCAATATCTTGAGACCCCAAGACAGAGCTGACTTTTTTCTCTTTTTCCCAGGAGGTAACATTGTTCTTAGAGAAGGATGAATGAGCTTCTAATTGCAGCCAAAACCCTCCCCAACACCAGGAAGCCTTTCCTGGCTTTGCATGGCCCTGAGAACTCACTAGTGAGGAAGACAACGTAACTCCAGGGCACATTTTTGGAGAAGAAGTTTCCACCTGCAAAGCAGAGACAGGACGCCCTCAGGGATCAGGCCAGACCCTGGTGGGGCTTTGGCCAATCACCTAACTGACACTGACCTTTCAGCATGAAAGTTTCCACGAGGATCCATATCCCATTGACAGCCACCACCACGTCTGGAAACAAAGGCAGGCCCATAGTCGGGGCACAAATTTATTTGCTCTATTACAGGTCCCACATGAAGCTCCCTGGTACATTCCTTTGAGACTTAGCAGAGCAGTCCCAGGGAATGCCAACAGCAGCACTGTCATACCCACATGCCCACCCACCCACCGCTGTACAGGCAATCATTTCCCAGGCACTGTTCCTAATATGTCAGCTCAATTCACCATGGAGGTGCTCCCTTCTGAAATGTCCTGTGTGGAGGAGGACATTTGGCTCTCAACCTGGCTTAAGGTTCTGGAGCATTTCCAGGTCAATGGAAAGAGCAGATCTCATAGAAGGGGCACAAATCAAGAGCAAAACATTAGTGACTCTGCTCCAAGGAGGTTCAGCACATCAGTAACCATCGGACCACAAACCACAAGCAGGCCTGTGTGCTGCCCTTCCCCTGCAACCCCCTTGGAGAGGAAAGGAATTCAGTAGGAAATCCTGCTGCATGTCCAGTCAATACTTACACATGAAATACTGGAAGCCTTTGGACTTCACTAGGATATTAATACCTAATGGAGAAGAAAAACTATTAAGTCAAACTGGTTTCCTATTAAAACACAGTGTCCACTCTTCCCCTAGGCCTTCCTTGGGTGGCCATCCTCCTACAGGGAAATGGTAAGACCAGAGGCGGAGATGGAAAGGGCTTGCTCTGGAGGTGCTGTCTGGAGCTTTATTCAATTAGTGTTGGGGCCCAGAGGGTCTTGGCCACCACCTCCACGAATCTTCCCTACTTCCCCCACTCTTAGTGGCTTACAGACTTGGCCATCATCATCCAGGGACAAAAAAGTGGCCCCCAACACCATGGTGCTTCCCCAGGCACCGAGGTCCCAGCTGGCTTCACATACCACTCACTGGCCCAAGTTCCTGCTCTGACCACATGAAAAGGACCACCCTGCCAAAAGTCCCCTGGAGGAAGGCCTGGGTCGTCGCTCAAAGCCCCAGTAGAACAGGCAGACGTCAGCACTGGGATGTCCACGGACTGTCCGTAAGACCTCACCAGCATACAGTACACCAAAGGAATCCCCCACTCCCCACCCCCAAGGGCAGTAGACCACTCACTCACACCAGAGCCCTGACCACCTGAGACTCCAGAGAAGCACCATGTGCCTCATTCATCAGCATAATCCATCAAAGGTTCCTTAGGCCAAGGCTCACTCCACGGAATGCCTTCCTCTGCCCCCACCTCTGGCCTTTACTGCTCTCCCCTTCCCCAACTCCCTGCATATACTTGGGCATGCATATACTTTGTTCCCTAATAGACTGTAAGCTCCTTGAGGCAGGGCCTCTTTTGACTAGCTCTGGACTAGAGAATTTCTGGTGCCCTTGTCAGCTCTAAGCCTGGGTCAGCCTTACACGTCAGGGCCAGAACGTTTCTTTTTACAGAGAAATCCCTTCCGTGCTCACCACACCTACACACTGACCACCCATAGCTTGAAAAGCAAAACTATTATGTGGGCAGAATGTCAGCTCCTTGAAGGCCAGCCAGGCACAGATTGGCCAGGAAGTACACAGTGGGAACCTAATAAATGCTTCGGCTAATATGGACATGTTTTGCATGACTGCACATGTATGATCTATAACAAATTGCTTGCCTTCTTGAGGAGGGAAGAAGGGAGAGAATTTGGAACTCAAAAAATTTTAAAAAACAAATATTAAAATTTTTTGTTTATGTGTAATTGAAAAAAAATAAAAAATCAAATGTAAAAATAAATGAATGAATGAATAAGTGAATGAACGAATGGCTCTTGGCTAGGCACAGAACCTGCCACAGAATTCACAGTAGGTACTTAGTAAATCAATGTTTCCTTCTTGGCCAATTCAAGGGTAGAACAGAGGGGAGCACACGTGCGGTCTCCATTAAAGACCTACCCGTTCATTGTCTTCTGGTCTCCCCTTTGTTATACACAAATAGTAACACACAGGCCAAGAAGACCCAACACATGCAGGGGCCCCTGCCCCTGGAGGCCAGGCCCAGCAGCCTCCACTCTGCTTCTCAGATAATGGCCAGCCAAGAGCCTCCACTGACTCTACAGACATTTACCTTCTTAAAAAGCAAAACAAAAAACACAAATCCCCTTTCTGTTGATCTATTTTCAAATCATTCCCATTTCCAAGCATTCCCATAACCAAGAGTCATCTTCGGTACAAAGATTTTGAGAGCAAAAGGCAGTTCATTCAAACCAACAAACCTGTCAAGCACATATGATACACAACATCTCACAGCTCCGGTCCCCCAGGTCAGAGAAGGTTGTTAGGATGACACAGCATTCAGTTTTGTCAGGTTGTTTCCTTTCTGTTTACACTGTTAGGAATTATTGGGTAGGTGGAGGAATTTACCTTTGAAAATGAGGAAGGCTGTGCGGGGGAGCTCATCAAACCAGTGCTCTTTATTGCGTTTTGCCTGTTCCAGAAAAGAGACAGAAGAAAGGAGGCTGAGGCCCACAACTCGCACTACCCTGGAAAGTGACTGCAAAGTCACTCTGATTTTTTTCTTCCTTTCTCCCCTTCCTCCTTCTCTCCTTCCCCCTTCCATTCTCCCTCCCTCCCTCCCTTGCTTCCTTCTTTTCTCCCTTCCTTCCTTCCTCTTCCTCCCTCCCTCCCCTTCCTTCTTCCCTTCTTCCTCCCTCTCCCTTCTTTCCTTCCTCTTCCTCCCTCCCTCCCTCCCCTTCCTTCCTCCCTTCTTCTTCCTTCCTCTCCTTTCTTTCCTTCCTCTTCCTCCCTCTCCCTTCCTTTCTCCCTTCTTCCTCCCTCTCCCTTCTTTCCTTCCTCTTCCTCCCTCTTCCTTCCTTTCTTCCTTCTTTCTCCCTCTCCCTTCTTTCCTTCCTCTTCCTCCCTCTCCCTTCCTTCCTTCCTCTTCCTCCCTTCCTTTCTCCCTTCTTCCTCCCTCTCCCTTCTTTCCTTCCTATTCCTCCCTCCCTCCCTCCCCTTCCTTTCTCCCTTCTTCTTCCTCCCTCTCCCTTCTTTCCTTCCTCTTCCTCCCTTCCTCATTCCCTCCCTTCCTTCCTCCCTTCCTTTCTCCCACCCTCCCTCTCCCCATTTAACTTGCTGAGTGACTGACCCCTGGGCACCTGAATTCAATGAGTCCCCTTGTGGGGGGCCACAAAAGGCAGCAGTGCGCACTGCAGTGAGGGCCCATGAGCCACGGCCAGCTCTCTCGGGTAAAGTCCTACAGCTCCTGAGTCTCCCCCGCCTGCCCCTAGCCCCCTGCTCCCCAGTCGTTCTCCCAAGTGCACTCACCTTCCACTTTAAGGCAACAACTTCATAGATATCGTAAAAATCCTTCAGGCTGTCAGGGGAAAGGGGGGGAGAGGAGGCAAGTCACCCCAAGCTCCACAGACTCCCCAGCTCTCAGATGGTCCACTTTCTCCACTTCTGGGGGGAAAGCTTCAGAGCTACATGGGAGAGGCCCAAGCAAGCTCGGCTGGGGACAATGGAGGCTCCCTCAAAATGTGGGGCAAGGACACATGACAGATCCCTGATTAGGAGCTGGAAGGGACCTCTGAGGTCATCCAGGAGCAGCCCCTTCATCTGATAGAGGCAGAAACTGAGGCCAGAGGAAGAGAAGGTACCTTAGCCAAATCTGGGGAAGGACTGAGATTCAAACCCGGGTCTGCCAGCTCCAAACTCAGCGCTCTATTCTGTTAGGCCGCCTCCAAGCCCTAGGCCTCATTCACCCCTAAGGGCCATTCCTTGAGACAGCGGAGCCATGGCCCCAAGCTCTGACGTCCTTGCAGGAGCGCCAATGGAACGCATCCTTGGGCCAGGGAACGGGTCTGGATCTCAAAGAAACTATTTACTGGACCCTGCAGGGCCTGTATCCTCACCCTCGAGGGATAACTTAACACAGGGAGGTCTCGGCCAAGCTGGACGCTGCTTAGCATAAGTCACTTTGTTCTTTGGGGACAATGTAAACAACCCTCTGGGAACACCTTGAGAGGGAAGCATCTGTATTCACAGTAGGGACGAGAGCAGGATGCTGACAGCCCCCGGCAGCAGGACGGCCCAGTATAGCCAGTAGCCTCCCAAGAGCCCAGCTCCTCTCCTGGGGGATGAGTCTTTTCAGGCTTTTAGTTGGGTCTACAGAAGCCTCCTGTTAATTCAAGTCCTGAGGGGCACATTTCGGGGGCTACGCTGAAAAGCAATCAGAAAGCTTCTCTGGGAAGGGAGGCCTCCCACCAGACTCTTCTTGGTCATTCACTTAGGGCTCTAGAGCTGGGGGGACGTTAAAGGCCGTGTAGTGCAACCTTTTCATTTTACAAATAGGGAAACAGGTACAGACAGGCTAAGTTACTTGCCCAAGGACACCCAGGTTATACACGGTCAGCTACAAAGTGGCCAAGCCAGGGTGTAGGCCCAGGCCACCAGGCCTTTTCCCACTGAACCACACTGCCTCTTTATCACCCACATGTGTCCTCCCATCTACTACTGCTTTCATTTCTTCCACCCAAGGCTCCAATAGGTAAAGTCCTACCTGAGTAGAGGTGTATTGCTTTGATTCAGGGCTTTGAAGGTGAGATAGCGCTCCCGAGCCCCCATCCGGGGCTTGTAAAACCGCATCAGGCCTTCAAACTGCCAGAAGGAGATCCCTGAGGGCCTCTGGAGACGGCAGAGAGGAGGACAAGGGATGTGTGTGTGGACACAGAAACACTCCACCCCCAGGGCTGCTCGGGCAAGAGACCTGGGTCTGCCAGTGACTAGATCTGTACGCATGTGTAGGTCTCAATGTTGAGACTGTGAGGACAGGCAAATCAGTCCTTTTGACTGTCCTCTCTAAAATGAAGGTGGGAGGAGATGGTTCTGGGTCCTTTCCTGTGGTTTCTTCCATAACTCGACCCCGTAGTGTCTTTCCCTCTGGGAAGGCAGGGACCGTGTATGGTAAACACTGCCTGGGGACACACAGCACCCACTCTCTCATTCCTCTGAGCTCAACCACTGGACTTTTTTGTGCGGGTTCATGTGTCTGTGTCATGTGCCTGTGTTTGTGTGTGTCCATGTGTCTGTGTGTCTGTGTCCACGTTTGGGTGTGTGTTTATGTGTGTCCGTGTGTGAGGTGGCTGCGTCACTCTCCCATACCCGCTGACTGATAAGCAGACCATAGGCGTGCTGGATGGCTGTACGCTTGTGAAGCAATAATGACTTGAATTTGCGCTTCTCAATGTCGTTGAATGTGTCGAACACGACAGCCAGGAGCTGTGAGGGAACACCAGTGCACAAATAAGGGCATTTTCAACTTTACAAGCAGATTTCTCCCGTGGTGAAGCAGGTAATGCAAGTATTAATATCCCTTTTTTGCAGATAAGAAAACTGAGGTACCCCAGCTAAGTAAGAGTCTTGCTGCTTCTTGAAAAACAAACAAATGGCAGCTAGGTGGCACAGTGGACAGAGCACCGGCCCTGAAGTCAGGAGGACCTGAGTTCAAATCCAGCCACAGACCAAACACTAGACACTTACTAGCTGTCTGACCCTGGGCAAGTCACTTAACCCCAACTGCCTTAAAAAAAAAAAAGAAAAGAAAAACAAACGAGGCCTCGAAGCCTGGCGTCCTGAACTGGGGAGGGATACTTCACCCATCCTTCTACAGACTCCTCATGAGTCACCCCAAGGTAACTGTTGTTGCTGCACTCAAATGGGTTCCTTGCTCCAGGGTCTCCTGGTCTGCCCAGAGGGAAGTCCTTTCCAAGGTCTCACCTCATCTTCCCTGCTTCAGCTTTGGGAGGCTTGGCAGTTCCCGCATTTGCTTATCCATTTCCTTAAGGACACGCTGCCCATATTTTCTCTACCTTGGTTTTGTTGTTCTAAAGCACAGAACTGACTGCTATATCATTATTAGCTGTATAAGGCAGTAGTACTACTACTCTGTAACTGTCCCCACCACAGACCCAGTCTGAGTCCTCTCTCTCTCACCACATGCTGCCAGTTTCCTCATCTCGTCTGTTCCAGCCCCTCTCTCCCCTCATACCACACCTACTCTAGTCCAGGACCTCGTCACCTCTCCTCTGGACACATGAAAGTCCTCTCAGTCGACTCCTGTTCCCTCCTGTCAGGCTCGGTCCCCAGCCATCCAGCAACCAGAGTTCCCCCCGCAAAAAAACAAAAACCCAAACCCACCCTTAAGGCACAGGTGTGCCTGGGTCCTCCCCTGCTCCAAAGCTTTCAGGGGCTCCCCATTGTCTCCAGTATCAGACACAGACTCTTAAGTCTGTTTGACAGTTCAGATCCTTCACAATCTTGCCCCACCCACCAGGAAAGCTTGAGCCCCAATGCTTCATCTCATGCCCTCTCCAGCCACCTCACTGACCTCCAGCCTCGCTCCAGAATGGTTTTCCTTCTCCAGCCTTGGTGTAGACACCAAGGCCATCCACCCACTGCACCTGCCTGGACTCCCTCCACACCTCTGCCTCCCAGAAACCATCCCTGCCTTCAAGGTACGGTGGCCAAGCCAGGCCCAACTTCCATGAAAAAGTAACTGATGGTGCCAACTTAGTGCTCCCTCCTTTTTCAAATTATCTTGGGTTTACTATGTATATGTACATGCACACATCTGTGTATGTGTGCATACATGTGTGTAGGGGTATAAGATCCTTGAGGGTGGTGCCTATTATACTTTTACATTCTTGCCTCGGGACTTTGCACGTAGATTTGTAATCGGTGTTCGCTGAATGGAATTGGTAACACCTCCATCATGGGTAATCCCACTATGGCTAACTTTTCTGAACTTTATACTTAATTCTAAATGGCCTTGTATTGCCAGCCATAGCTGCACATATATCAGCTATGGGGGCAGGGCACCAAACTGAACCAGGGTCCAATCCTTACTCTGTTACCGCCGTAGTCATGAGCAAGTCCCTGCCCCATCCCGTGCCTCGGTTTCCTCCTCCGAATTTATTTATTTATTTCTAGGCAATTGGGGTTAAGTGGACTTCCCAGGGTCACACAGCTAATACGTGTCAGGTGTTTGGTCTGAGGCTGGATTTGAACTCAGGTCCTCCTGACTTCAGGGCCGGTGCCCTATCCACTGTGCCACCTCGCTGCCCCAGTTTCGTCCTCTGTACCCTGAGAGGTGGGACTAGTCGGTCTTTCAGATCCCACTGAGTGTGGAAGCAGGGTCCACACCTGACCCTTTTGTAACCCTCACCCCCCTCTTGCCTGCCTCCCCTGACCCTGAGCCTCTGGCCTAGCACAAGGCTGGTGAAGAGATGGTTGAGGACTCCTCGCAGCCCACTCACCAAGTTCATGATGAAGTAGAGCTCAATGGAGAGGTACACGATGAAGAAGATGCAGGACCAGGGGCTCCGGGAGTATGAGGGCATCATGACGTCTGGGAAGCTGTACCCAACAGGGGCAGAGGGGGTTAGCCCGTCCCTGGGCTCTGTCCGAAGCAAGCCGGCCTCGAGTCTGGCTGGGCTGGGCCTCCCTTTAGGGGAGTGTAGGCAGTAGGGGCGGCTGGGCCTGCTGTCCTTCCCCCAAGGACAGCCCCTCCAGCCCCTCGCTACTCTCCCTCCCCTTCCCTAGGAGAAGGCAAGGCCTTGACCAAAGGAGCACCGGGAGCGATGGCTGACGGGCCCTCTGCCAGATTCCAGCCGTAGCAGGGACACAGGGAGCCAGAAACTCCCAAGGGTTCACGGCTCTGCTTGTCAGAGTCCTGGCTACTCCTCACAGGGTAAACACCTGCCACCCTCACATCTGGGGTGGGCATGTCAGGCCGACTTAGAGCCTGGACACTTTCAGACAGGGGTCCCAGGAACATCACCTCCCTAATGAAGGCCAGGATCCCGGGCTGCCTCCCCAGCAAGAGCATCGGTAAATCCTGACTTATTCCATACCCGGGGCTACCCTCCATTCCCACTGTGAGGACGCTGCATGGGCAGGAAGTCTGGACCCACGGAGCCAAAGGACTGAGAACAGTCACTAAGCCCCTCCATTTCTCAGGCAGGGAAGTGAGGAGCTCAGATTGAGTAACCCAGGAGGTTTCCTGGGAGGGAAGCTGAGCGCCAAATACAAGGATGCTCCCCACGGGAGTTGGGTTGGCTGTCTGGGGGCCAGCAGAGGGCAGCACTGGGCCCACCCAGCCCAAACTGCTTACTTAGCGGTGGTGAGCAGGACGAAGAGGCTGACGATGCTGTTCTCCAAGGTGTTGAAGTACTGAAAAGGAGGGAAGAGGAGCCTAAGGGGGAGGCCTGTGAGCCAGGACAAAGTGACCAAAGAGCATTTGGGCTGGGAACCCCCACCTCGCTGCCTGCACACTCACACCTGCCTTGCCCCTTGCTTCCCCACCCCAGGGGGGCTGAAGAGGGAACCCAGGCTTCTGGGCCATGTGGGCATTTACCCCTGGACGTCCCGGCCATGCTGAGGCTACTGCTATCCCTGGGACAGACTATCCTTGATCAGAGGCTGGGGTCCCCTCCACGGCTCTCTATACCCTATTCTACACTCTGGGCCTCCAGGTAAGAAAGGACACCTTTCTGGGCCTGGAACTTTAAAAAAAAAAAAAAGCCTAACTTGACTACTTTTATATTTGCTCTCTTTGTATTCACTCTGCGCATACTAACATATGTACTTGTTTCTAAGTCTAAGTCCCTGGAGGGCAGGCCACGCATCCTTGCGTGCCCTGAACAGTGCCTGGCACACAGTTTAGACTAAATAAGTGCTTGTGGACTGAGTGATTAAGCGCCAGTGATGCTCTGATTCCTCTCACACGAGCTAACAAGTGATCATGACCACCCAGCTGCCATTGCCGAGGGCAGAGATTCTGAGAAAACCGGATTCAAATCTGTTGAATACTTACCGGGTCCGAGGGATTTGGGGAGAACAGATAAAATCCTAGGAGATAGAAGAAACAACACACAAAGTGGGCTTAGCTGGTCTGGCAGCCAGTGAGGAGCCCAAAGGAGCCCACTCTGGGGGCGGAGGGCCGGCCCGCATCCCCTCCTGGGCATCGGTACCTCTCTGATCCTTTCCTTCCTCCTCCCCACAACCCCGAAGGCCTGGCTCAGATAGCGATGGGATGGGAAAGTCCCGACTCTCTTGGCCCCTCAGTATTTCTCCTCGAGGAATCCTGAGCCAAGTTCAATAATCATACAGAGGGAAGGAGAGTGGACAAGAGGAGGGACGAGGAGTTTCCCACACTTGGGACAGAGAAGCCAGGCAACCAGCATGGAGGAACCAGGAGCCAAGACCCTCAGGGCTTATTCCCAGCCTCTCGCTTCCCTCCTCCCGGGCTCCTCTGTTCTACCAGATGTATAACTGGAGCACTATCCCATGCTAAGCCTGAGTCCAGAGGGGCACGAAGCCCTGTCTGCCTGTTCACCCTCAGCAGGTGAAGCCGGCACAAGACAAACCCTGAATTCTGCACCAGGACCATGACTTAGCATGAAGGCAGAACAACGTGCATTCTGAGGTCCCCAGGAGAGGGAACTCACCCAAGATGGCAAAGATCACCATGAAGAAGAGCAGAAGCAGCAGGATGTCGATGAAGGGAGGCAGAGACTGGAAGATCTGTCGCAGGTTGCTGGGAGGAAAGAAATGATGGGGGTGGGTCACATGCTAGGACCTGAGATGGGAGGGCAGGCAACGGGGAGCTGGGCGTGACCGGAATAGTGGCAGCTTTGGCGTCAGAAGTCCCGCACTGCAATCTTAGAGCACCGATTACTTAGCCTGTTTTCTGTGCCTTGTTTTCCACATCTTTAAAATTAGCAGCTCTACTGCCAAACTCAGAGGTCAAATAAAAGAATGCAAGTAAATGTTCTGTAAACCATGAACCACCTTAGGGTGTGCGTTTTTATTCTATTTCCCCCATAAGACCCTCTGGACCTGGCTCGGGGAGGAGCAGCTGAAGTCTTGGAGAACAGTGCAGAGTAACTGACCCCCCCACCCCCAAGGTCACGTCTCTGCTATAATGGCCAGAGGACTGCATGGCAGATCACTGGGGAATAAGAAGACAGTATGGAGGATCACTGGGGGATAAGGGCCAAGAGGAGGCAGACTGAGAAGTGAGCTACGGAAGGCCGGCCTCCGGCTCTCCCTGGTGGGAGATAATAGCAGCAGGAGAGACCTCGTGGCCCGTCCGCTTTTAGAACCTTTCTCGGCTTGCAGAGAAGGGTACAAAGCAGATTTTACTATGTCCCCCACTACTAGTTAGTTCCCTGCCCCAGTTCTCTTGTTTCCACTATGACCTGTGTCCAAAGAAGATCTACGCAGCCAAGAGAACAGAGAGGGTCTGGACCATCCCCAAGGCTAAACTGATGACCCTCCGATCCTACCACGCGGTCATCAGCAAGATGGAGGCAGAAATGCCAAACACTGCACGCATCAATCTGAGTCTTGGTGCCAGCCCACCCGAATCCCATTACACAGATGCTCCAGGGGTTCCTAGCCAAGGACCCTGTGATGTGCTTTGGCAGCTGATTCCTTTCAGGGAAGATGGCAGCCTGAGACAACTCGATGAAAGGCAAACATCCCTGCTCACTGCACAGAGGGTCCCGCTTCGAGGGCCCAGGAGCCTGCGGTCTAACTGAAGCATGCCTGACACCCCAGCCCCCTCCACCCGCTTCCCTCCTCCTCACCGACGGACAGCACCGCAGTATCGACAGTCCACCAAGAAGATGCAGCGCAGGGCCCGGGTCACCCGCACGTGTGACGTCTGACGGACCAGCACCACAATGGCTTCGACGAACTGGACCAAGAGCACCACCGTCTGTGGGGGAGGGAGGCCCAGGGAAGCTGATCCATCTAACCATCTTGTGGGAGGCCCTAGGCCTTCTAAACAAACCCCGCTGACTCATGGGCCCTTTCCCTGGCACAGCTGCTCCCAGGGCAGAGACCCAGAGCTGCCCAAAGAACAAGGAAACAAGGAGGCAGGTAGGGGTGGGGGCCAATACAGGGAAAATCTTATCTCCCCTTGCCAAGTATCATTACCTAAACAGCCAAGGGCAAGGACAGGAGTTGTGGGGGGCTCTTGAAATGGGCCTCTGGGAGGGCTGTCCAAATCTGAGCCATTCTTGGAGGCCTGCTAGTCCAGACTTCCTTCATGAAGCCCTCCCTGACTGCCCCTGCCCAAAGGGATGAAGGCACACCCACTCTTCTGGGGTCTTATGGCTCACACAGGGCTTTGCTGACATGTTACAAATGAGGCCCAGAAAGGCTGAGCATCTTACCCAAGGTCACACAGCACAAGAGGGACACATCCGGGCTTGAAGCCTGGATCTTATGACCAAATCCAGTGTTCCTTCCCTGGCCCACCCACTGCCCATCTCTGAATTCCTCCAGCACCACTGGCCTTTATCATTCGTTCTGGTGCGGTCTCGCACACTATCTCACATGACCTATATCACCCCAAATAGACTGCACATATCTCAAAACCTGGGAAGCGATGTCAGCTTCCTTTCAGCTCAGGCTGTCATGGGCATAGAGAGGGCACGGTGAAGGGCACATGGGCACAGTCTCCGGAACCTCATCATGTTCTGCCAATGCCCCTTCCTTCACTGTTGCTGCTAAGAGCATGCCCACGGGGCAGCGGATATATAGAGCACCAGCCC
Source organism: Phascolarctos cinereus (assembly GCF_003287225.1). Classification (NCBI taxonomy): domain Eukaryota; kingdom Metazoa; phylum Chordata; class Mammalia; order Diprotodontia; family Phascolarctidae; genus Phascolarctos; species Phascolarctos cinereus. The sequence goes on along the minus strand of NW_027555847.1, from coordinate 701,543,280 downwards.
TGGAGTCAGGAGGACCTGAGTTCAAATCTGGCCTCAAATACTTTCTAGTTGTGTGATCCTGGGCAAGTCACTTAACCCTGACTACCCTCCCTGCAAAGTAAATAAAGAAAAGCTTACCCATTTTCCAAGTCACCCAGGCTCAAAATCCCAGAGTCATCAGACTTCCCCGTCACCCCCTCAGGCTATCGATCTTTCCCTTTATAATCTTTCTTCCTTTCTACTCCCGTTACTGCCACCTGAGATCAGGCCCTCCCCGTCTCTCACCTAAGCTACTGAAAGAGTCTTCTGACCTTCCCCCCCAGCCCCTGCCTCTATCTGCTCCAGTGCATTCTGTATGTGGCCTTGTAGAAGAGCCCTGGATTTGGGCCTGGGAGCCTAGATTTCCGTCCCAGCTCTGCCCCTTATTGCTGGGTCACCCTGGGCAAGTCACTTGCCCTCAGAGGGCTTCCATTTACTCATCCATAAAACTGGGGAGGGGGTGCTTGCCACAAGCATTACCTTGACCATGGTGCGTTTATGCCGGATGAAGGTGTGGAAGCCCAGCCATCGCATCTTCATGCACAGCTCAAAGACCACCACCATCAGGGCAAACAGCTCCAGGGTTGCATGCACCTGTAACACCGCCAAAGAGTATGACGAGGGGCTCCATCAAGCCCCCTCCCGCACCCAAGCCAAAGATCTGGGCAGAAGTGGCCAAGTGCCCGGAGTCAGAGCAACCCCAGGCTGGGGGCCAGTGTGTGGAGGGAAGAGTTGGAAGGACCAGATTCAAATCTTGCCTCTGCTATCCTACTTGTGTGAAATTCGGCAATGCTTCTCCCTCTTTTGGGCCTCGATCTCTTCACTTTTAAACTGAGGGGGGTTGATCAGACAACCCCTAGTCTTTTTCCTCCAGCTCCAAATCCTGTGATTCTAAAACCTGGCTTCAGGTTCCCCCAGGGACAGTCTAGGTAATGGGGGTCTTCTCATCCCAGCTAAACACAAACTCACTATTTCTGGGAAAGACACTGGGGTCCCAAGACACTATGACTGACTAAGGATGCATTGGTTAAACAACTTTTCTTCAAAAGGGGGTAAAGAATGGATTGGGGAAAACGATAATTGCCTAACAACCTGAAAGAACATTGGTACCCTGCCCGTGGGTGTCTGAGATCCCAAGAGATTTCACACCTGCATCTATGGGACACCACAGGGCAGGGTAACAAAGAGTCCCTTATTATACTGAAAGCAAACACAGCATCTCCCTAATGTTCCCATTTGTCCCTCAAGAAATGATATAGCAGCTGGACAACTGTGCTGTTACGGGCATTCGGTCACCCTTTGTGCCTCCCTCACTTGGGCAGGACAGGGAACCAGCTCTGAGCCCTAAGGCAGAAGGGCTTTCCAATCGGAGGAGGTCCAGGCTGGCTAAATGAGCATCAGTTAAGAAGAGGGACATACAGGGCTGACAGAACGACAGCTGGGCACCAGAAATGTTTCTTTGAATCCTGATTCCCCCCTTAAGCTGTGGCCTCTCTACATCTGGACCTCTCCCTAGCAATAAACCCTCTGGACATCTACCCAGAAGGGGTGATGGGCATCGTTCCCCATGCGTGAGGTGGGCAAGGGCTTCCCCTCACTGGCCATTCATTCTCTTGCTCTTTTCATACCTTCCTGTACTCTGGAAGGTGAAAGGAATCCTTTCCCCACCCCTGCTGGAGCCTAGTCCTGGGGCCTCTCCCAGGATGACCTAGGACACTCACATAAATGCCAAGCCGGAGAGCAGGGACAGCGGGAGCCTCGCAGAGAGAGAGCAGCAGCAAGAGCAAAGCTGTGGTCAGCTCCATCAGGTAGAACAGGTGGTTGTGGACAAAGAGGTAGGCAGCCAGGCCCTGGGCATTCTTGGGGTGAGTGAAGAATTTGTCATTATTCTCGCCTTCCTGAAACACCCAGAGCAGAGGGAAAAGAGCTTCAGCACCGGGGGGCCAGGAGTGGAACAAGAGGAGATCTGGCTCAAGGGCAAAGGGGCGACCGCACCTTCCCAAGACCTGCCTCAGCCTGCGGTCCCTCGAGATGGCCCTCACAGAGAGCACCGTTAAGACACAGCTGCAGAACCCAAGCTCATGGGAGAGTGATGGAGAGCAAGGAAAGCCCAGTCACTCTTCTGAAGCCAACAGCCGCTCTTCTCAGCTGTCTGTTTGCTGCCTGAGCACCCTCCTTTATTCTTGTGGAAACCCCTCCACCTGCCTGTCCCCCAGGCTTGCCACACAACAGGAAGAGCCTGTATGCACCTCAGTCCCCCACGCACACTCTCCAGGATGCTGAGTCTTTGGACTACGTCTCTCATGAGCCCCCCTCTCTCCACCGGTGAGGGCCCTCCTTCTTTCCCTTCTGCCCCCATTGTCTCTAGCTCCTGCGCGGCCTCCATGAGCTGCTGGTGTGATCTCTCCAAAGTGCAGGCCCCTAGGACTCATCACCTCTGCGATCCACTGGAAAATCCTCTGCTGGACATTTAGAACCCTCTGCAGCCTACCTCCCCCCTCCTATGCTTTACTGCCCTTTGCATGCTCTGTGATCCAGGAGCCCAGGCCCTTCCATTTCCCTGCTACCTCCCATGCCTAGAATCTGTTGTTGTGGTTCATTTACTTCAGTCATGTCCAACTCCTCATGACCCCATTTGGGGTTTTCTTGGCAGAGATTTGCCATTTCCTTCTCCAGCTCATTTTACAGATGAGGAAACTGAGGCAAACAGGGTGAAGTGACTTGCCCAGGGTCACACAGCTAGGAAGTGCCTGAGGCCAGATTTGAATTCAGGAAGATGAGTCTTAAGCTTAAATCTCCTCTTCTGTAACAATCATTTCATGCCCTCCCCACCCTGGCCCAGCATCCCACCCCAGCCTCTCCTTGGAGATGATCTCCCATCTACACTATTTGTACCTTGTGTGTACGCAATCACTCATACGCACTCTCCTCACATCAGACCGGGAGCTGTCTTTTGTCTTTCTTTGTATCCTTAGCACAGTGCCCCGCACTCGGCAGATACTTAAATGCTTGTTTTTTGCTGATGACGACGATGTTTCGAGTCCAAAAAGGTCCATCGGGGTGAAGAGTCTCCATTCTGGAGCTCCCCAGCACCTTACTGGCTACCACGATCAGCCCAAACTCTGCTCCTTCATTCAGAGGTGCTGGCAGTCCCAGGCAATATGGCGGCCTCATAGAATGCCATCTCCCATCAAACTGCTGCTCAAGTGTCGCCTTCTACAAGCCTTTCCCGCTAGTGCAGCCACATCCTCTTGTTAAACTAGTGAAGATCTCACACGCTCTTATTGCTTCTCCCATCAAATGTGTCTGTGCCGTAGGCAGGCCCAGGAAGGGCCCTGCTGGTGGCGGCCTTCAGGAGCTCACCCTCTTCTCCTTCGCTATTTCTGTTCATGGGCCTGGCATCTTTTCAAGCTTCTTGAGAGCAGCGTATTTGTACACCTGGGGCTTAGCACAGTACTTGGCATGTCATAAGCATGAATAAATGCTTGCTTAGTTGAAGGGATTCTCCAAAGCTCCCGAGTCTACCCTCAATTCCTTCACCTCGGTTGCAGATAAATATCGCTCTCGTATATTATCAGCCCCAGGAATGATCCCTGTGGGCCACGACCTGCTGAAGGCCCCCAAGCAAACACTGAACCAGTGGAAAGACCCGACTTCAGCCTTTGGGGTTGGGGTTCCCATAGTTTGGGGGATAGGAAAGAAGGAAACAAGCATTTATTAAGCGCCTACTACGTGCCAGGCACTGTGCTAATAATAAACGCTTTACAACAACCCTAAGAAGTAGGTGCTATTAGTCCCATTTGACAGATGAGGAGACTGAGGGAGACAGAGGTTAAGTGACTAGCCCAGGTTCACACAGCTAGTAAATGTCTGAGGCTGGATTTGCACTCAGGTCTTCCTGCCTCCAGACTCAGCACTCTGTCCCATTCGAGGATCTTCCCAGTTGCTAAGGAGATGCAGCCAGGCACGCAATGACCCCGGAATGGGGTCCTGCTGGCTGCATCTGAAACATGTGGCAGGAAGGGAGATGACCCCTGTGGGCACAAAGCCCCTGCCACCTCCGGCTCAGAAGGCTCCACCTGGGACAGGTGGTTACATCAGTCCTTGGGACAGCCTGGGTCTGTCTACTCAACAAAAGCTGGGAGCCTAACTTTGGCTGGGCTCAGACAAATCGCTTTCCTGCGCCACAGGCCTCACTGCTGTAGTCTGCAAAGGGCAGGCCACGGGGGGGGGGGGGGGGGGGGGGGGGAGAAGGGCAGGAATGGAACAGAGGATTACTCACGGCTCAAGGGTTTCTCTCACAGCTTGGATTTTCCATAGCAGCTCCAATTTCTAGGGGGAAAACACTGTGCTTTGGGGAGTTTTTGTTGAACATTACTGACAAATACCCTAGTCAGCTACTTTCAAGCTCAAGTAAGAATCAGGGCTCTCGTTTTAGGAAGCTTTTCTATGAAGGTGACTTGGGTTTTGCCTCTCCTGGCCCTGAAAATGGATACCCCTGACCCTGGGAGAGGCCGGCTGTCTTCATCAAGGCCTGGGGGTGCTCCCCACTGGTCTGTCTGATCCTGAGCCCAAGTCCCAAAGGAAGCTGCAAGTCTCCTGACCTAGTTAGGGCAAATTAACTCCATCAGAAAAAAAGGAAAGAAGGCACCAGGGTAGGTCAGTCTGCTGGTGTCAACCCTTCCTATCTGCTGGGGAGGGCGGAGGCTGGCCCAGAGAGATGTTGAGGCCAAGGCTGGCTCTGGAAGCCCCAGACAAATGTTCTGCCATGGCCAGGCTGCTCAGTAAATGCTGATTAATGCAAAATAGACAAGCAGATGGAGCCTCCGAAAGAAGAAGGGAACATGAACCTTTAGCTTTTCCCAAACTGCTCACGGCCAAGTGGGGCCAATTAGCCAGATCTGAGCAGGCGGTAAAGTCAAAAAAGAGATTAGGGAAACTTGTTCTTTTTGCCCTAAAATGAAAACTTTCCCTCTTACAAATTTCCTGTTTAAAGCAAGGAAAGGAAGTACTCCCTGGCCACCAGGATGACCACCAGGGGCTGCCCGGGTACACGTGGTGTGTCAGGACGTGTCGGGGTCTCCCCCCAAACCAGCACAGAGCCACTGGACTGGTCACTGTGAGCTAAAGGAATGGAAACAATCCCCTCTCCTCAGCCCGCCCACACACAAGCCTGGGAACGTAAAAGGTTAGCAGGGGTGGGGAAGCTGTGGCCTCGAGGCCTAGTGAGAGTCAGGACAATCATCAGTCATGAGAGAGACAGCAATGGATAATCCCTTTGGCTCTCTCCAACACTAAGAAGGCTTAGCACAGGTAGGCATTTAATTAATGCTTGCTGACTTGACGAGGAAGTTGCTGGTCACTGCTAACAGGAAGCACATGACGGCTACGCTAGGCTGGCCACACCTGTCAAACTCCCATTCTGGTGAATCCTCTCAAGGGCTTTAAAAGCCGGTCCAGCCCCAGCCACCAGCCCTGCCTTGCTTCCCTCACCTCTGATCATCTTGCTCTTGCCTTCTCCAGTCTTTCTCTCAAGCTCTACCCGACATCACCAACTATCTTCTGGACGTCTCCAGTTGGATCGGGCGGACATCTCAAACTCAAGTCTAAAGCAGAACTCATTGTCTTCCCCCAAATTCTCCCTTTCCAGCCCTCCCTAACATCTGAACTCCCGATGGCAGTCAAGGGCACCACCATCCTCCCAGTCACTAAAGGCCTCAATTCCTCACTTGCACTCAGTTTGATAAACATTTATTGAGTGCCTACTGTGTGCCAGGCACCATATCCGTTGCCAGATTTGGCACGGGCACACAAATATCCCTCCTGTGCTTCCCTGGTCTGGGCTCCCAGTCCCTGGCTTAGCTCAGGACCTCACCACTTCTTGCCTGAATGACATCAGCTGTTTCCTAACTGGTCTCCCTGACCCAAGTCTCTCCCCACTCCACTCTACACTGCCAAGATGACTTTCCTAAGGGACGTCTGTGCCCACATCATCCCCCTAACTCAAGGCCTAGTGATTTACAATTCTAGGATAGAATAAAAGCTCTGTCTGGCCCCCGAGGCACTTCACAGCCTGGGCCCTTCGGCCTTGCTCGTTTTCAGACCCTTCTCAGCGCCCTCTGTGTCCTCCACAAGACAGCTGCTCCCCACACGAGGTCCATCTGTTGGATGTCCCATGCCCACAGTGCTCTCCCTCACCTCCACCTCTCAGCTTCCTTCGAGGTTCTCCTTAAATGCCACCTTCTGCGAGAGGGCCTTCCCTGGTCCCCTGCAGCTGCTAGTGACTTCCCCACTGCGACAGCCTGTATGAATTCCATATGAACCTAGTCATGCACAAGGGGCCTCCTCCAGGGGAACATACTCTCCTCGGGGACAGAGACTGGCTTTTTGCCTTAATTTGTATCCTCAGCACTCAGCACACTGCCTCAGACACAGTAAGTGCTTAATAAATGTTTGCCAACTGACTGGGGCACTTCTGCCCTGGGAATCCTGCCAGCCTTCCTGAGACTGCCTCTCCCGGCCCATGATTTTGGGGAAGCCCAAGCCCCCTCCAAGCCTCAGTTCACTCTTTAGCCTCCAGCCATCTCAACCACAGACTGCCCGGCAGTGACACACTCCCTTTCCTACCACGCTCCCCCAAGTCCCCCTCCAACAATGATGATCAAATCACCTCTGCCACATTTCCTAGGAAGGGCGGGTCAGTCTACTCCCCTACAGCTCCTCACGCTGACCAAAGAGGCCCTCTTCAGAATGGAAGCTCTCTGAGGGCAAGGATTGACTTGCTTCTGTATTTGTATACTTAGCATAGCGTCTGGCACAAAGTATGAGCTTAATAATTTTTTCATTCATTTGTTCATTCGTTCATTCATTCGTTCACTCATTCATTCATCTCTATCCCAAAAGATATGTCAGGGGCCCGCCTGATACTCACCACGAGATCAGAATAATAGAAGCAAAGAGAATGGAAAGGGAAATAGATGGATGCAAAAGGCCCGCTCTCAAACATGTGAACTGAATCAGATCAAGTAATTGGCACCCTTTACAGGCAGTGCAGAAAGCTGTTGGGAGGGGTAAAGGGGAAATCTCCAATTCACATGCAGTAATTTGGGACAAGTCTCTCTCCGCAGAGTAACACTAATCTAACATCAGGTTGTGACATCTAAAAGTTCCCTGTAGGAGGGAGCAACAAGACCATGGTAGAAAAGTTAAAGATTAATTGAGATACATTTTAAAAGGCACTTGGTTTCAATAGCAAACCAAGGAACATTAAAAAGCAAACTGCCTGAGCCTCTCCCACCATCACCCCACAAACATCTCCCACAGTGCTGAGCACATAAAGAAAGCCCTCCCCATCAGCCTCTTAACATCAGGCTTCCCTGTGATTCTGAGAGAAGAGGGCTGCTCTGGGTCAGATGGCAGCAGACAGGGGCCAGAATTAAAACATTCATTAATTCATTCAGTATTTAGGATACTTTAAGTGACCAACTGAAATGATTCGATCCAGGAAGGCCAACAGGCCAGCTACGAACTGAACTGTGGAATTCTTGACAAACATGGCGCCACACACAAGACAGAGACAAAAACTTACCTGGAGGTAGATTGCTGCCTCTTGATAATTCATTTCCCAGGTGGGCCTGGTGGGACTCAAGGAGGCCCCATCCCCAGAATCTGTGACGGATACCCTCAAGTCACCAATAATATAGCTGCCTCCATCTGCAATGGACAAAATGGACAATTGGCCAGGAAAGAGGAGGGAGAGAAGACAATTTACAACCTAAACAGTGAGATAAACTAGTGGGCAAAAATAGGAATAAAGCTGATCCAAGGCAGGGAAAAAATAAAGTGTGTGTGTATGCGTGTGCATGAGTGTACATGTATGTGTGTGCACATGTGTATGCACATGCATGCATGTGTGTGCATGCGTCTGTGTGTGTGTGTGCACACTTATCAAAGCTCTGCATTTCCAGCATCTTGCTTTCGGTGACGTCGGCCTTCCCTCTACTGGGCCAGTTCACAGCCTCTCTGAGACTTGGAAGACAATCTCAAAGTGGCTGTGGCCAAACAATCCATCACCTTGTGGCCAGCCTGGGCACGAGCCTCTCTGAATTTAGCTTGGCTGGCCTTTGCTGGACAGGGCCAGGCCTTCACCTGCAGCTGGGCCAGCTCGACAGGACCTTCCCAATCTCAAGCTCCACTGGCATCGCTTTTGAGAATCCAGGGTCACCTCTACGCCAGGAGGGGCATCAGTGGAGGATGCTTCTATTCTCTGTCCTGGTTCATATGCCTCCTAACTTGTCTCTCTGACTCAAGTCTGTTCTTGCTGCCAAAGTGATTTTCTGAAAGTGCAAGTCTGACCATGCTGTCCCACCCTGCTCAACAAACTTGTATAGCTCCCTATTACCCCCAGGACCAAACAGAATATGCTCTCCTTGACCTTTCATGCCCTTCCCAATGTGGCCCCCTTCTGCCTTTCCAACCATCTTGTTAACCTTCCCCCGCACACATTGTCATGGTCCTGCCTAATTGACCTATTTGTCATCGCACGTGTATGTGCACGCGCGTGTGCGTGTGCGCGCACACACACACACACACACACCCCATCTCCCAGCACTGACTATGCCTAAAATGCCCTTCCACATCATTGCCTCTCAGACTCAGCTGGAGCAGCACCTTCTCCAAGCAGGCTTTCCTGATCCTCTCACCCCCACCCCAAACTGCCTCACTCATTTTCTGTATAGTCTATCTCTACTTGTCTTCTCTAAAAGAACAAACCTACTCAAGGGCAGGGCCTATTTCAATTCTTTCATTTTCCAGCTGGGACACAGTAGGTGCTTAAGCAATGTTTGCTGAGTGGCTGATAATTTTCTTTGTTCTTGCAGACTGACTTTCCTAGTTATGTGTGGTTTAGGTTCGCAAGATGAGTGTGGACACAGAGCCTCTGAGAGCAGCACACTCTTGAAGGAGCTGGTTAGGAGAATGGGCAGAGCGGATGCTTCATGGGGGTCTCACAATACACCAGGTCTTCTTCATCAATACACTTTCCCAAATACCATGGGGGTCAGTGTTTCTGCCAATTACCTCACCCTTTCACTGTCTAACCACAGGGGTGGCACGGTTGGAAAGAGTCAGAGGACACATCCTGTCTCTGCCATTTCCTGTCTGTGGGACAGTGGGCAAGTCACCTCATCTCTTCCCACCTCAATTTCCTCATCTGTAAACAAATGGGTTGGACCACACCAATGGTTTCAAACTCAAAACCACAAATTAACTTATCTATGTTGTATTGTATATTTACTCTGTTAAACATTTCCCAATTACATTTTTCTTTTTTAGTTTTTAAGGTTTTATTTTATTTTCAGTTCTAAATTCCCTCTCTCCTCCCTCCCTGAACGCCTATCAATTGAGGAATGGCTGCATATAACTGTGATGGAATCCTACTGTGCTATGATAAGAAATGATGGAGACAGTTTCAGAAAAACCTGGGAAGACTTATATGAACTGATGCAGAGTGAAGTGAGCAGAACCAGGAGACCGATTTAACCAGTAATAACAATAGTGTAAGAAGAATCAACTGTGAAAGGCTTCGTATCTCTGACAACTTCAAACCCACAATCCCAGTGACATTTTAATCTGGGGCAGGCTGCACTCAGGTGTTTCGTGGGCCACCTGCTGTATTCGGGTGGCAAATGGGACACGTGTGGATTAGACAACTGCTAAGGTCCTTTCCAACTTCAGCACTATGATCCTCTCTCTGATTTCACCACGGAAAATACATCAGCTCAGCATGTAGCAGGAACCTACTGCTGGTGTAGATGCCGTTCACCTCCGTCTCCAGGTTGTACAGTTAAGCATTTTGGAGAGAGTGGGGCCCTCATTTGGAATGCAAAATAGAAGCTTTAGGAGTGCAGGAACCTGATTCAGGGAATATTTTTAAACTGAAGGTAAGACGACGAAGGTGCGAAGAATAATGCCGAGACAACGTACGTAACAGGCTCAATATGACACAGGGTATGCATATAACCTTAAAAGTGCTATGTAAATGTAGGCAGCTGCATTATTATTTTAATTGTGTACTCATGTACAAGAAATACCTGATGGAGTAGACAGAGCCAGATTCAGAGACAGGAAGACCTGGTTTCAAGTCCTACCTCAGACAGGTAGTGGCTGTGTGACCCTGGGCCAGTCACTTCACTAACACTGTAAATTACAGAGCAGTTACCAATTGGCATTGTTAGAGGGGAGTTTCCTCACCAGGAATTTCCAACACCTAAGAAGCCACAGGTCCTGTCCAAAAAACCCCCGCAAAAAACCATCATAAAAACTTTCTTTGAGAAAAGTATCAGGAAAGTACCAGGCAGAGTGAGCTTTAAATATCACGACCCCCTCCCCTATCCCAAGCTGCTATGTTGCCCTTACTGAAGGGACAGTCATTCCTGAATCAACTGTCTGTGAACAGACAGCTGCTGACCGGTCAGAGCAAAGATCAAAATGAATAAAAATCTAGACAAAAGAATGAAAAATGGAAAATCAGTATATAGTGGGAAAAGTATTGATTTGGGAGTCATGAGATCTGGGTTCAAAACCTGCTTATGGCACTTACTGCGTTCCTTACCTTTGGCAAGTCATTTAATCTTATTGGCTTTTAAAACCCTTCACACACTGCCCTCCCCTTTCTAATCTTCTTACACATCCCTCACCATCATCTGGTGACTCTGGCTTCCACCACCAAGACTCTCCCATCTCTCCATCTCTGGTCTCTGGAATGCCCTCCCTCCTCATCTCAGGCTCCAGGCTGCAAGCCCCAGCTAAAATCCCACCTTCTAATGGAAGCCTTTCCCAGCAGCCCTTAGTCCCAAAGCCTCCCGCTGATCCCATGTTTACATATGGAAAGCACTTAGCATGCCTAAGGCCTGTCCTCAGCAACCTTCACACATCACTGCAGAAACAACAGCACCGGCAAAGGAACAAAACCACAAAGTAAATAAATAACCCGAGGGGGTAAGGGCAAAGAACCAGGGCAATGGGCATTAGTGCCGGTACCAAAGCTTTTTTTAAACACATCCCTAACGAACATCACCAGCTAGGTTTGGGCACTCGGCACTGCCTAGAAAACTTCCAGATTCTGGCAGAGCCTTCACCCTCCTGTGAGGATCCCAGTGACCCGGCTTGGCGGAAGCTTCTGCCCCAGTGTCTTTTCCTGGCAGCATTCTCAGTGGGGGGCAGCCCAGGGGTCCCTATCTTCAGAGGTGTGTTCAAGAGCAACCCAACCCAAAGAGGACACTACTTGCTATTCGAATCACACCCTTAGCAGCTGCTTTTGCCTGGGATCAGAGAAGTCTATGAGTTCAAAAATATGTTCTTGGTTTTCATTTCCCCTTCCCTCCTGGCACATAACCTCCTGAATGCTCCAAACAACCTCCCCTCGCCACTTCTGCAATGCCAAAGAGGAGCCCTGCTGGGTGAGTGGGCGATGTCGGGCTTCCAGCTTTGTGGGTGGGGGCTGCTTTCAGAGAGGAGTGAGCAGCAGTCGAAGCCAGCTACGCACTCTTCCTGATGGACTGATTTTCCATTTCCTCTTTGTACGCGGGTCAGCTGGCCCACTTGGTGAGAGGACAGTGTTTATGAAGCTGTTTTCCGGGCGTGTCCCCACAGACCAAACACCATCACAGGGGAAAACGAGATGGAATCCTTCCCGGCCCAGCAGCTGGCTACTCTGCAGATGTGTGTTGTGATCCACAAGAGGCACCAGGCAGGAGGGTACAGATGACTCAGTGTGACCCATCCCAACCGCACACATGTCCTCCTAATGACAGGTCCTCTCAAAGGGCGACCTTTGAATGCTTTCCAGCCTAGTCTTTTCTGCTGTCTAATCCAGACTCAAAGATCACTAGCAGCAGAAAGAGACTCCGAGGTCATCTAGTCCGGTCCGAAAATGGCTCGTCTGAGAATGCATCACAGGTTTGTGGGAAAGCCGGGCCTAGCAAGCAGCTCTCCTCAGCATCCAATCACAACATGGCTGCATTTTCCCCAACATGAAACATAATTAGAAGAGGGAGATGAAGGCCGAGTCCAAACAAAGCTTTGTGGTCCATCACCAGAGAAATCTGCAGAGACGATGCTATAAGAAGCACCATTTTCCCAGTCGTGGTGATGAATGTCTGCTGCTCTACCCACTCTCATCCAGTCCCCCTCCTGTGGAATAACACACATTTGTGAGGCAGCCGGCTGGAACAAGGGTACAGACTGTGGCCGTGCGGCAGAATGACTAACTGGCCCACACGGGGACAGAGCCTGGGATTCTGCCCTCGCCATCTTGGCTCGAGCGCACCGGGCTGCCAGCACTACCCATAACTGGCTGCTACCCTGCATGCCAGGACTTCTACCCTGACCTGGGAATGCCCTGAAAACTGAGCGGCAACCTCGACCCCGAGCTACGGCCCAGCAGGAACGGGTAATTCCAATACGTGCCAGCTGGATGGTGAATGAATAAACCCGGAACGACCCCGAGGAGGTGGGTCATGTGGGCTGGGCGGCCCTCTGCCCTCCCTCTGACTGGCACTGGGTTCTAGGAGAACGTAGCTGACCACCTCAGACAGACCTCCTAGTACAGAGAGCCCACAAACTCCACCAGACCTCCACTGGGGGTCCGCATTGGCAGATAGAAGCTCGAGGAAGTGCTTCCTTGCACTGCAGGCCCATTTCTCTTGCTCCGCAGCTGGTGAGTCTGAAGCCACTTGGAGACCATCTCCAAAAAACAATTTTCATCACACGCACAGTACAAGTGGCATGGAGAGAACTCCCAAACTGCTCAGTTGGTTTTTACAGTGTCCTGATGACTCTTCAGCCTGTTTCTTTCTTGAAAAACACAACTTGGCTCCTTTGCTAGTCCAGAAAAGGGACAGTACTTTAACTCCCCATCTAGAACTGCCAAATAAAAAAGCCAGGGCACCACAGCAGTTTCTGGAGCACCACAGGCCACGGAAGGCTAATGGACTGATTTTACCCCCCCAACCCCCATCTGCCCAGGATTTCTTTTACTTGTGCACCTACACCAGCAGCCAGAGGCACATTTATCAGCACAAAAGGTCTTTTCATCATCATGCCAAGGCCTCAGTTTGGGAGCTCTTACAGAGGGAATGCTTATCCCTGTCTACCTCCTCTCCACCTTTGCCCAGTTTGAAAGGAGGCCCAAACTGGCAACAGGAAAGCCCCCACCTTCCCAACCTCTTTTGTTGCCCCTGTTTGAGGCATAGCCAAAACTCAAGAGCAGCCCCAAAGGGGTAGAAGACAATGGGGTTGATGCTCAGGAAAGGAAGGCTAGAGGAGAAGGCTTCTAGAAGATGACATGCATGACTCCTATGTATAAATAAGCCAAATCAGCGCATGAGAGAGAGTCTCAGAGAAAGGGCAGGACCTCCAGGTTCTGCTCAAGAATGGGACCAGTGGGTACAATCTGTGGGGAAACTGGTCATACAAAGACCATGGAAAGCACTCTCCGTGGCCAGTGGGCATGAGAGGAGAGAGAAAACAAAGGATTCCCCAGGTCTCTGTACACTAGCCATTCAGGGTGGCAATCAGTAGGAGGATGGTGGGCCCAGCTGGGCCCAGGAAACTGTGCCCCCTCCACCTAAGCCATCTGTCCACTCCCAAGGACCTGCCACTAGTTCTGACAATAGCAGAGGATGAGATTTGAGGATAGGTACCAACTGGAGGGGAGGGAGAGGAGAAGAGAAGGAAATGGGGTAGGGAGAAAGGAGGAAATAGGGAGAGGGGAAAGAGAAGGAAGAGGAAGAGAGAATATGTGTGTGTGTGTGTGTATTTTTAGGGAAACAGCATAAGGAGAGGGGGGAACCAGTCACCCCCACTGTCATTACCATATCCCTACCAAGAATAATAGCTCACACCCACTTAACCATCTGGCTACATCAGTTCTTATACTTGTATGAAAGGGAAATATCTTAAGGTAATTTTCTTGGCAGGTAAGGTGGCTGCCCTCATGGGGCATCTTCGCTAAGAGGAGAGAAAGAGAAATAGGTAAGATCTCAGTATTCAGCACCCCACCTGAGGACAGCACCACTGCCAGCTTCGAGCAGTGTGCCGTGTGGCACCACATCGTGATGGCCCCACCAGACCCCTTCCCAGAGTTTCCCATCCTTCCTTACTGCCCCCACCAAACCCCATGCCCGGATCCTTCTGTTCAATCCCTTTCACACTCAAACAGCAGGCATACTTGGAAGCGCTTCCCAGGAAGATGCCCAAGCAATGCTGTTCACTGCTCCCCCTTCACCAGCCCCAGGCAGCAGATCGAGCTCCCAGAATGTCAGCGCGTCAGCGCTCTCAACCTGGAAGGGAATTCCACCAGTACAAAGTAGCACAAAGGCCTCATGTTACAAATGAGAGGAATGAGGGCCTGTTTCAGTTCATCAGATCACGTGACCCCACACCTAGAGCTCGGCCCTTGGAGGCCTTTTGTCCAAGCCCCTCATTTTACAGATGAGAAGACCCAGGCCCCAAGAGACTAAATCACATAGGTGGTAAAGAGCAGACCTGGGCCTCAAGTCCATGCCTTCTGATTCCCAATCCAGTGCCCTTTCCATCAGACCACGCTATCAATGATTAATGCTCACATTCAAAACCAAGGTCTCCAACCTCCAGCTCTGGTTTCGTAACCCCCCAGAGGGTGGGCTTGGCTTCTTCAACTGCTACCCAGTAACCAAGGCCACAACCTTGCCCTCACTTTGCCCTGCCTCCCGCACGGGGCATACCATCGGTGCCCGGCTCCATGAGATAGGAGGACCTCACCACGGGCCTGTCGGACAGCTCGCCCTGCGCTCTCTCTGCCAGGCAGGTGGTGGGTTGCTCACTCCTCTGCATTTCTGCCTTTGCTGTGAGGGCCCCAAGTGGGAAGCTGGAGAAGGGGGGGGGGTTGGAAAGAGGGAAGGAGGGAGCAGAGGGAGGAGGGTTGGGGAGCAGGAAAGCTGCCTCTCCCGGCCCGCAGCAGGGCCTCTGTTGCCTTGCTTGCTGAAATTCTTCAAAAGGCCAAGGGCACCCTCAGGGGAGGATTCTTGGCAGCCAGGATGATCCTTCTTCAGGCCTTCAGGGAGAGTGTGACAGAAGGAAACATTTTGTTCCTGCGCTGCCCATGTTCTTCTGTTGTATTGGCAGCTCCTGCCCAGGCACTGATTCCTCAGGCTTCTCAGGCCTGAGCAGCGGAAGGGGTTTCTGGAGGGATGGTTCCAGCATCTGTTTCTCCAACCACCCTTTCCTCCTTCCTTCCTGAATCGGAGTCTCAAAGTTGGGAGCAACCTTCTAGAAGGACGCCAGCCACAACACCCTGACAGACGGACAGGTATTCTTCCTGTGTTTGCACAAAGACAGTAACAGGGAGCTCACCACCTCACAAAGAGGCATCCCGGTCCATTTCTGAACCGAGCAAAAGCTTTAGAAAGTTCCTCCGCACTCGGAGCCAAAAATCAGCTTCCCCGTAGTCATGGCAATCAGCCTAAATAAGGGAACATAAAAAGCCAGTCGGGGTGGAGGGGTGGGTACAGAGAGAAGGATATCACACGATGCTGAACTGGCAAAGCTGAACATTTTTTAAAATCCCAACCCAAAACAAAGTATTAGGAAGGTTCACAGTACAAAGGGCAGGCAGAAGCAAACTGGGATGACCTGTTTGCACAGATGGTAACGCTTCCTCCACGCTGATGTAACACGGCCCAGACGCTCCCAGCAAAACAGCTGGCCGCTTTGCATGCAGCCTCAGAAACGAGCCTGCAGGGAATCCAAGGTTTCCGTTCGCTGGAGCGCAGCAGGCTGCGTCCTAGCGGTGCCGAGTAAATAGAAACAGCTTCCATATGCCGGCCATAAAGCAAAGATGGGGAGGCGAAGAGAGGGGAGGCAGGCAGAAGGAAACAACTTCCTTGCACCAAAAACCCTCTCCATTTTGAAAAAGGGAAATCAAGACTGGCCAGATCACCAGAAGCTCAGGCACGAGAGTCATGATCTAGGATGCAGAGTTGCTGGGAGAAGCCTAGCTGGCTGGGACCAGGGGCCATGGGGCAATGCTGGCTGAACCAAGGCCAGGGTTCTGCTCTCTTCCAGGCTTCAGGGAAGATGGGAAGGAAAGAAGATGAGGAACATGGAGAGGAAGAAGGCAAAAAATTCAGCTCTACACACACAGACACACATCACACACAGACACACACACACTCATTGCCCAGACTATTTTCCCAGGAGGCTGTGGTGTCTAGAGAGAGGAGCCCTGGACACCAGGTCAAGCCACACACCCCCAAGCCTCTGTTTCCTCATTTGTAAAACAGGGCCAGCTACAGCTATGCTTTCTGAACTTCATGGGGCCGTCGTGCAGACAAATGAGAATATTTCCAAGGCACTTTGAGCCCTTTAGAAATGGGTCCCCACCAGAATGATAACAAGGAATCATCCCCATCATTTGCCAGTTGTCACTGGGAGCCCCACTCCATGGGAAAATGTTGAAAAAGGAAATGAAGGTAATAATACAACGAGGCTGACTAGGTATAGCAGCACGACAGAAGTGGGGTTCTGTGGCTGGCTGTGCTCCCCAAGGTCCCCAGATTAAAGCCTTCGAAACAATGGGAAGCAATTCTGCCAGAAAGAAGCAGGGTGAACATTATTCTCTGCCCGGCCCTTCAGATTCTGGCAAATGGATTCGAGATGGAGAGCCAACAGGCCCCGCGTTAACACTGGGCATTAGAACAGATGTCCATGAGGGCAGACCCTGCGGCAAATGGTAGGGGCTGCAGAAATGCTGAACAGCAGCAGGCCGACCCCCTGAGAGCCTGGGAAGGCCTGCAAACCGCTCCCCTCTCCTCACCCAGATGCCCAGCTTCCAGCAGCAGCTTGGCCCCACCCCCTGCCTGTCGCCAAGAAGAAAGGGAAAAGGAATGAGTTCAATGTCCAATTCCAGATCACAAATCTAGGGTCTTGGGGATCATTTAGCCCAAAGCCTCATCAACCAGGTGATCTGTTCCTCTTTGGGGAAATGACTCCTTGGGGAGAGGGGGGTGCCAAGGAAATCACGTCAGAATTGGAAAGGACTTCAAAGTCATCATTATTTCTTAAAGGTTCGCTTTACTATCCCATCCCCTTTGGCTTATATCATGATGCTGGGAGCATGAGATGAACAGCCTCTGCTACCAGCCATACCTGGGGAATGAGCACGGCAGGAAGAGGGATCTAGAAGGAGAGAAAGCAAATGACAACAGAAAGGAGATGAGGGAGGGAGGAAGGGAGACCGAGGCTGGCCTCCCAGGAGCAGTGGGGGAGGCCCGGCAAATGCTTCCTTCTACAGCAGGGATGGAGGCCCTGACTGACCTAACCCCGGCCCCCCCCAACTCTGCAGAAGACACACGAAAACCTTTAAGTCAGTCTCTGGGAATCCATGGTCTCCTTGGAAAGGGCCATCACTGTTTTCCGGGAGTAGAGGGAGGAGGCAGGGAACTAAAAAACCACGGCCTCGGCAAGGTGGGGGAGGACTCACCTTCCCCTGAATCCGGGTACCAACACAGGTTTGAGGCCTTGGTCCCCTTTAAAGAAGACTTCCTCTAATAGTATGGCTTGCTGAAAAAAGTCCTAGCCTAGAAGACCTGGGTTCAGTTTCTGCCTCTGATGTTTCCCAGCTGTGGGACCTTGGGCAGAAGTCCCTCCATCTCTCTGAGTCTCAGTTTCCTCACTTGTGAAAGTGAGATAATAATATCTAAGCCCCTTTACTCACAGGGCTGGTGTGAAGTTCAAATGGAATAAGGCGCTTTTGGCAAAGCCCAGAGCATTTTATAAACATCTGTGTGTCTCTTTCCTGACTGACTTCCCAACTAGAGAGTACTCTCCACGCTCCTGTAGCTGCCCCCATAATTGTGATTGGCTGGTCCCCACAAGCAGCCCCAGAGAAAAGGAGCAGCGTCCTTCCCACCCCAGCAAGGTGCCCACTTGGCAGACAGCAGGTACATGAGGGGGTCAAGGCCTTCTGTAGACTTTGGCTTGTGCAGGGTGGGGGTTCGCAGGAGCCCCTACGCCACCCTATCTAGCTCATCGCTTCATTCCCTGCTTCTTCCTAAGCGGGCTTATTGTTGGGAGAAAAAGAATAAAAAAGGACAAACTCCCAAGAGCACCCACCCACACACACACACACACACACACACACACACACACACACACTCACTCACTCATACACTTGCGGGTGCCTGCAAACCCTTCTCTGTTTACCCAGCGAAGAGCACAGCACCTGTGTGAACATCTGTCCCGCACACACTTAGAAACATTAGGAATGCTAATTAATTATCTGGTGCCCTGGGATGAGGGCAAGAGAGAGGAGCAAAAGCAGCAGCTGAGAAGAGGAGGCATTTTCCAACGTGTGATGGGTGCTGTGGGGATCGCTAGGACAAACCTGTCTGCATGCGGTCAAGAGAATAACTGACTGTGCATGTAGGCAGCAAATAAATGTATCTGCCTCCCCTCCCCCCTTCAACTCCAACACTCCTCCCAGGCCCCCATTTCTCACTCCTATTTTACAGAGAATGCTTTGCATACAGGAGGGGCTCAGTGTGTGACTGGATTGTGGACCTCCACGTTATCTGTTCTCTAGCAGGACACTGACAAAGGAAGGACAAACACCGGAAAAATCCTCCCCGCGGCTCCATGTGTTCTGGGGGGTGATAACCTGGCCTGCCAATTGTCCAGAAGTAAAGGCCATGCAGTGAGTGGTCAGACTTGTCATTTCGAAAAATAGAAAGCCAGACCCAGAGAGCCTGAAGAAGCCCAGAGAGAAGATCCCCAGCTCTGGGAGGACCAGCCGAAGAGTGAAAGCAAGAGTCTTAGGCAGCTTAATGGGCTCTGTCTGATTATCTTGGCCATCTTAGCAATGAACAATGGCTTTGTGGGAGCCTGTTGTCAGTGATCGCAAAAAGGAAAAACCAAGGGAGAAGCAGAGCTCAGGAAATGAGCTGTGGGAGGTAGGGACCAGACTGGTGTGAGGGGACGTGGGGGTCAGGGGAGTAAGTGCACTCTGGGCCAATAAAGCAATGAACAGAAGCTCTCTGGGCTGCCCCCAGAACAGCAGGACACCAAAGGCAAAGTCCTGGAGGCAGCTTGAGGCTACCATCGCAGAACAAGGGTCTGGCCCAGTCTGATGTCCTCTGGCTCCAGATTGCACATGGATGACTCTTAGGAATGGAACAAACATGGGAAAAAGAGCCACTCCCAGGGCACTGGGTGTTTCAGGAGTCTACTGACTCATCACGTGGCCTATCACTTGACATCTATGAAGGGCACGGCGTGCCTGAATTAAAGGTACGTTCTATGTCCTCAGGAATCGTGCTGTCAGAGAGATGCACCAGTGTGCATGGACTCTGGCTCCAAAACGTTCTTACTGAGCATCCCTGGCAGCATTATCGGATTGTCCTGCCCTTCAGAAGCATCCGATCCAAAAGAGATGACAATGAGACAGTGGTAAGACAGGCCCACACAGGTGTAGCCTGCTGGAAGAAAATCCAATATGCAGATATCCAAATTCTCTTACGGGAGAAATGGTGTGAATTACAAGAGGGTTTTCTATTTTACCAAAGGGATGAGTGAAGGATTCCTTCCACAGTTAACTGCCTTACACATTTTAAATAATTTCACTCATTTTAAATAAATTCACTCATCAATAATTTCATTCAAACACTCACTGGGGACACGACAAGGTGCATCTGCATTGGACAGGTTGGTAATGGATACTTTTTGCAGGCGATGCCACGCAAATGGCTTCTGGGCCCTGGAGAAGATGGAATGTGGCGTGTGAACTGTTAGTTCAGAGAATGAGGAAAAAGTGAGAGGAAGAACCGTCATTAACCTGGGGGAGCTCTTCCTAAGTCCTGGAGGTGGGGGGACGTCAGGCCCTCAAAGGCCTGAGAAGAAACATGGGATCATGGGCCGGCCTCCGAGTGGGGAGACTTGGGCTCACAAGTAGGTCTGGCCTCTGACACCGACCAGCTCCACAACCCCAGCTCAGCCACTGCGTGTCTTGAGACACCCCACCTCCCCGTACAAATAGCGGTGAACTTCCTACACTGGGCTGCTAGGTGGCGCCATACTGCCTAGAGTGCTGGACCTACAGTCAAGAAGACTCATCTTCCCAAGTTCAAATCTGGCTTCATACACTTACTAGATGTGTGACCCTGGGCAAGTCACTTCACCCTATTTGCCTCAGTTCCTCACCTGTAAAATAAGCTGGAGAAGGAACTGGCAAACCACTCCAGTATCTCTGCCAAGAAAACCCCAAATGGAGTCACAAAGAATCAAACACGGTTGAAATGATAATATAACAAACGATCCTCCACTGATTAAATTACAGGTTCATTTTTTATAACAAGGAAAAGAATATTATGATCAAGGCAGAGGGACCCTGGCCAGCTCCAGAGAAGAGCTGAGGGCAGGGACAGGATGACCTGGCAAACAGATGAGTGTGTATGTAGACCGTTTTACCGCTTGAAATTAGGACTGTTGTTTCTGGGAGGAGGTCAAAGGAGGGAGGATGCAGGAGAGAAAGCCCCCCAAAAATGGAACCGAAGCAGAGCATTTAAAACCCGTTACCATCTGGCTCCCCCAAACTTGCCAGGCTTACTGTCAGCTACTCCTGGGACCCCCCATTTTCACAGCATTCCATCTTCCCTCCATGCCTTTTCACAGTCTGAACCCCAGAATGGTAAGGTCTCCCCTCCTCACCTCCACCCAGAGAATCCTTTCAAGGCTCAAGGGCCATCTTCTCCGGGCAACTTTTCCCGCTCCCCTCGAGTTACCAACGTTCTCTTTCCTCAAATGACTCCAGACAGACAAACCCTTTCCATGTTATATTCCCACCCCAAATCCCACCCTTCCACCCCCTCCATTTTCAAAGCCCGAATCCCTTCATGAATGCTTGCTGGATTGGAGAGGAGAGCTCCTGGGTACCTCCACAATGGCCTTTCCAGGTAATTTTCAGGCTCCTGGGGCCAATCAGAGGAGGAAGGGAACATGGCCAGATCGCCAAAGATTCCCCACCCCTGAGTTACACACTTCATACTACCTGTCACCAAATACGTCAATCAAAGCCCCCAGGTTCCAGTTCCCCTTTCTGTATCAGTGAAGGCTCCCAGGCCACTGCAGTCAGCTGCAGAGCTGCATCCTCAAGAGAAAACTCAGGAAGAGAACGATGTAAAGAGCAACCTGCAGGCCAGGGGGCAGTGGGGTCTGGTTCTGCTACTACTACACATCACGGCAATTTTAAAACATCGGTTTCTTTTTAATTGTAAACTTAAGCATCCAGAGGCACAAACAGTTCAGTCTACAAAGAAATGAGGATTGTGCATGAAACTGTGGACATCCAGCATGTGGCTTTTCATTCACACTGGGCCTCCCCTCTGCTCTGTGTGCGGCCCCTCCTGAACCTCCACAGCTCTGTGTATTTTAGAAAATGCTTCCCTTGCGCCCTCTGCTTCATCTTCTTCCTCTGTAAGCCTCCTTTCCTACCCCCCACCAAAAAGACCTCATTGTCACTCTGAGCAGAAAAGAGTCCCTCTTGGGGTCTTATTTTCTACCACTGGAAAATGAGGAAAACATTCCTGTTCATTCACCTCACAAGGGTTATCAGGGATAAACAGCCCACAAAAATCTCTACACAAGACTCATGTAGTATAGTTCCCACAGCCCAGAGCAGGATTATGGCAGAGGGGTTCTCACGGCCACCAGGGACACATCCTTCCCTTCCCTCCCTGGAGGCCCGGGTGGTCTTAGGAGAAGGTCATGACAATGAGAGGAAGCCTGGAGGCCATTGCCTGTACCGCCTGGATCTCCCTGAGGTCCTGTACTTCCAGGCCAAAAGAGGTCACATAAGCCACAAGGGGGAAGTAGGTTTTCTACACTATTTTTCATTTTAGAATTTCTCTTCCAGAATGCCAAATGAGGCCTAGGTCCTCTACATTCACTTATGTGGCTCAGCGTGAGGAGGAGGGTCCTCAGTTAGCTCTTCCCCACAACAGAATGGGCGGCCTCAGGAGTTGAGGATCCCCATATTGGAAGTCTGCAGTGGAGCCTGCTCTGGGCCACTGCAGGGGTCGGTCTTATTAGGGCACAGGCGACTGCCGGACAGGATGCTCACTGAGCCCCTCGGTGACTCGGGGATTCCACAGAAAAGACAGAGAAGAGCAAGTTTTCCTTCAGAGGCCCTGACTTCACAGGGTCCCAGCAGCACACGACAGCAAGGCCCGGGTCTCTCTTCCTGGGTGCCCTCTGCCTCCTAATGCCACGGGGCAGACCACACGCCACCCCCCTTGGCAGGGAGGGGGTCCCCACCTTCACAGGTCATTTCCCCTCCCAACAGAAGCAGATCAGGCAGCCACGCTGGGCCTTGAGGCTGACCCTGGGGAGCACGTCCTCCAAGCAGAAGCTGCCAGAGACTCACTGCTGAGATCAATCAAATCCTCTCCATCTCCCTTTACTGACTTGAAGGCGTAGACGCTGACTGTTCTGGCTCATGAATCCCTCTCTGAGCAAATGTGAACTCAGACCCCCCGAAGGCAATGGAGAAACGATGGCGCTCCAACCCCGGCACAGCTGCCGCCGCCACAACGGAGATGGGGCTGCTGCCCGCCTTCGCAAGGGCGAAATAGCATTTCGAGGCAGGGGGGCCCATGACAACAGACAGGCTCCCACCATGAGCCACCGAGGGCCAGGGAACTTGAGAGGCTCTGAGGTTCGCTTATGAGGCTCGGGCCCAGCATGCCTGGCGCTCGCTCATTTTAATCTGTGCCGCAGCAAGCCTGACGACACCATGTTCCGCACCCGGGCAAGGCCCTAAAAAGCCACGGGAGTGGCGACGATGATGGAGCCCACTGGCCACACACCCCGGGAGGAAGTGGCAATCTGATTGGGGCTGGGTTTCCAGCTGCTAGAGATGCCTCTCCTTCCTGACTCGGCTGCAGCCACCAGCTGGGGCCAAAGAAAAGCAACGCAAGATCCGTGGCTCGAGCCTGGTCCCAGAGCCCTGCTTACGCCAAGGGTCCCACGGGCTCTGGGGCTGCTATCTCAAGCCTGGCTATCGTACCAAGGGGGCCAGCAGGCACAAAAGGCACACCCTGGAGAAGAGAGTCACAGCTATAGGCGTTTCTGCCCTTCTCCCCTGGCTGCTGTGAGCACTGTATGGGTTGTGGGGGTGGGGGGGGACTGCCTGCTCCTGGAAAGTGCTCCTGTGGCTATTCAGCCTAGATCTGAATCCCAGTTCTGACACTTAATAGTTATGTGAGCCTAAAAATGGATGGACTTCACATTTCTGGACCACAGTTTTCTCATCAGTAAAAGGGAATAAATAATGCTCACACTAACCTAGCCAACAGCAGTGTAGGGAGGAAAGCATTTCCTAAAGCCTTCAAGCAATATAGAAGTGATTAATCAAGGCAGGGTGGATGGGCGTCTCTGCCTAAAGGCGCTAGACACCCAGTGTCATGTTCTGTTTCCTGACCAGATGGGAAAATAGCCTCAGAGGTCCTTGTAGCCTCAGTCCAGCTCTGATCCAGGAAGGTCACCTCTGTGATTTAGCAGGCTGTCGTGGGGGCCCATTTCCTGGTCCCTTCCCAAGGATCGGACAGGCTGGTGGGGGTCATAGAGAGAGGGAGCCTGAAGCTCCCAAGCGGCCCACGGTCTCTGTCCAAGGCTGGCCAAGATTCCCAGACACCTCACAGACCTTGTGGACAATGCCAAATTTCACAGTGGAAGCTGTGCACTCAGGACCCAGGAGAAGACACTGTGGTCTGCATTGGCGCACCAGGACCTGGCCAGGAAACCACCTCCCCCAGGAAGCCACCACTTACTTGGGCGTTCCCACTGGAAGAAGAGGGACAAAACCACCCCAACCCAACAATCTGAAAACAAAACAACAACGCTGCCTGTGACCTGACTTCTAAGCCTAAATTAGCTTTCATCTCCAACATCTCTAAGAAGGCTCTTGTGCATTCACCTCTGCCTCCCAAACACATCCCACGCATACGTGTCATAGAAACACCTTCCCATCCATTCCTATATTGGCTTCAGGCTCTTCCCTAACTCCATCTAGGCGGGTGTCTTAGTAAACCCTTCCGTTCTCTTGAGAGCAGAGTGTCATATGTAATCAGTCACTTAGTACATGGTCCTTGAAAACCACAATGCTGACGAGATCTGGTATCAGGGAGAGATCAGTCGTTTGCCATTTACAAGCTGGATGGCTGTGGGCAAGGGGCTTCATTCATCCTGGAAGCCTCAGTTTCCTGACCTGTAAAATGGGGATAATCCTATCTGGGCTGCATCCTTAAGGACTGCTGTGAGCAAAGTGCTTTGCTACCTTATAGGGCATCACAGAAATGTGAGTTCTCACACTCCCTTCTGTCTTCCTGAGAGTGAAATACAAAAGAAGAGAGGTGGTCTGTGCAAGGACAGACTACAAACCACCGACTGCATCCAAATGCCTCCAAGTCCTGGCCACTGTGTGACAAGGATTCTGGGTACTACTACCTGGAGCCTTTGCCCACCTACAACCCGTGACTGAATAGACGACCTGTCCAGTGCTGGCACCATTGCCCATCTTCAAAGCTAGCCCAGTTTCCTGCACTTTATAAATACGTCTGCGTAGTCCTGCATCCTCTATCAACCCACCACTGTCTGGCTGGCTGTGAGTAACTCATTCACATTTTCCACAATAAATCTCATAGCTGGGGGATATTAGGGTCTTGGAAGAACCCCTGCCCTGACTGGTTTCCTATTACACCAAGGATTCCTAACTTGAGGTCCACAGGCAATCTGCTTATGAGTCCATGGATAGATTTCAGGGAATCAGTGAAATTAGACAAGAAAAAAATGTACATCTTTATTTTCATTAGCCTCTAATTAAAATTTAGTTTTTCCTTGAATTATTTAAAAATGCTAATCTGAAAAGGGGTCCCATAGGCTTCAGCAGGCTTCCAAAGGGGACCATGCACACTGACATACAAAAAGGATCAGAATCTCTGCATTAGACAACACTAGGCAGTAGATCCTGCATTTCCCTCTGGAGACAGGGGACCAGGGTGGGCTTCCGAGAATTACCTGGTTGTCTGCTTACCTTGGTTGACGGGTCACAGGTAGGACAGTCATACCTCTGGGAACACAGCAGCATAGACACACAGCAGGAGTATGGCAGCTACTGCCTGCTTTCAAGTCTCCAAATTTGATCTCCCTTCATCATCTCCCTAGTAGATGCTGCTCTCAGAGCTGAAGCCTCAGCAGACATCCTGTCAACTCCGATGCCCTGGGCACCCAGAATGGTGCTGACATTGGAAGCCTCCAGTAAACACAGCTGCTTTAAGAGAACTGGGGAGTCTGACCATCTCAAGGCAAGAACTGATGATGACCATCACGGACCAGAGCCCTATGGGCTAGTGTTTCATTGACAGTCACTACTCATTTTTCCATACAATTCCAAAATACTTTGAAAGTTGATGGATGCAATCTGCCATGTCAGGGCAGAAAGCATTAAGTGTTCCATGTTTAGGGCAGGAAAACAAGAGAGATTGGAGGAGGCAAGGTAGGACAGTAGTACCAGACTTCAGAGTCAAAAAGCTGAGCCCAAGCTCTACAACTTAACTAGATATGAGACTTTGGTCAAGTCACTTAACCTGATAAGCTGGGAAACTATGCCAAGTTTAAAGGCACAACAGAGAATAAAACAATTTCCACATCAAATATGTACAGATTGAGTGTCACAGCATCTAAACACTTAATGAAAAGCAAACAGAACTAAAGGGACATGTAGCAAAACAATAATTGGGGGGGGGGGCGACTTCCAACATGCCCCTTTCAGACTTCAACAAATCTAACCAAAAATAAAAAAGCAAGAAAAAAAAGCACGAGTAAAATTTTAGAAAAGTTAGATATAACAGCCTTCTGGTGATTACTGAATGGGAAATACATTATTTTTCAGCTTTGCATGACACCTTTGCATGGTTATGTAACCTCAAGTCTCATTTTCTTCACTGTAAAATGAGGATAATACCATCACAATTTCCCTCATAGGGTATTTGTATGAAGTTCACATGAGATTATATGGGCAAAAGTATTTTGTCATACATACATATATATGTATGTATGTATGTATATATGTATGTTACAATTGTAACTCTTCAATAAATCACCTTTAGTTTCCCAGTCACAGGTTATAGCCCACAATTCATTTAAGCATTAAAAAGTTGCATGTTACCTTCCCAATAGGAGAAGAGCCCCAAAAGTAATACAAAGCACCATCTGAAGTTAGTTTTGAAGGTAATTTAATCTCTCTCATCTAACCACTGATCTCACCAGCCTCTGACTCAAATGGCCATGGCCAATGGCCATTTCTCCCATACTCCCACACCTTAAGTAATGCTGGGAGGTTAGGGAAAGACCTGTCATGGTAAGGTGAGAAGGTGACAGTTCACTATCTAATCTTCTGGGAGGGAAGAAGAGTAGTAACTGGATTAAGCAGCTGGGCCATTTCTAAGAAGGGAAAAGGAAGGAATGGACCAGAATACCAAGCCCCAGGCAATATTCTCATTTCTGAGAGACACTATTCTTTGGTATAATCTCGATTACAGTCTCTTCTAGGAGGGAAGCCCTCCCTCCAAGCCCCATTGTATTTTGTTTAGACAAGAAAACATGTGATGCTGGGCTGGACTCTTTTTTCCCTTCTTAGAGCCTCCCTTACTTAATGTGAAAAATAAACAATACTCCTCTGTCCCAATTAAAGGCACCCAAGTAAACCCCTGGACAGCAAGAGAAGGACTAGAAAATTCAGTTGCTAAGGTAATTCCAGATAGTCTGGTAAAACAGAGGCCCAGACAGGAAACATCAGCTATTTTAAACCTCTCTTCAGCCAGAGGCCTGTCCCAGTGAGGAGATGACCTGAGGACAAGGACCAAGAAGGTTTTTAAACAGTCACATTCTGCCAGAAACACACTTTAAATTTTAAAAATTAAAGCACACCATTTCTTTATAGCCACTTTGGGCTAGCCTTTGAGTCATGTCAAAACCAAAACCCCAAAAAAAAAAATCCTAAGAAACTGAACCTCAAATCAATAGCCCACTTTAAGGACAAACAAAATTTGAAACATTTCCCCTGCACTCCCATTCCCTCTTGAGTAATGCAGAGGTTAGGGAAAGACTAGTCAGGCTCCCCACTTATTTGCAAAGAGCTCTAGGCTGGGGAAGACTAACTAGGATCACTTCTGAGGTTTAACAGGGCCAACAAACAGGGGAGACTGAGTTCCCAGAAAATCATCAGGTGATAGATACCACCTGCACTTCAGGTAAATGCAAGTCCCAGAAGGGAAACGCTGAGATTGCAGAAAGGCAAATTAAAATTGGGTTCACAAAGCACTTTTCTCACACAACTCACTTGGTAGGCAATATAAATAGGATTATTTCCATTTAAAGATAAGAAGTCTGAATCAAGACTTGCTCAAGGTCACTGGAACCCAGATGCTCTTCCTCCAAATTCTGGCCTCTTTTCCACCCGGCAGAGGCCCAGCCTCACTATCACCTGACCTGCAGTTTCTGAGTCAGGACCTATGATGTCATCACATTAGCCAGTCAGGGGATAAGTGTCTCCCCCAGAGAGAGGATACCATAAGATCCCCCACTGACCAAAATAACCCCTGGCCCCCCAACGCAGGCTTTCCCCTGGTCTCCACCATCTTACTTTCATTGGGCAAATCCTCTGGACCCAGGCGGTCGGATGGTGCCAGCGGGGTACTCCTGCTGTCGTCCAGAGTCAAGATGAGCGGGACGTCATCATCCATGCTCCCAGCCATGGCCTCCCCTCCTGCCAGTTTCAGGATGTGGCGCTGAGGGTTTCAAAGAGTCTCTTGCTCAGGCTCCTCTTCAAAACTGCTGCCCTACAGATGCGTCTCAAAGACTCTGCCATCAGGGGCATCTTCTGGAGTTTTACAAGAAAGAGAAAATGCAGGGCGCTCTAACAAGAATAACTCTTTCTATTTTGAGAGTGCCCCATACCAAAGAGCCCTCAACATTTCCAGACCCTTATTTCATTCTCCTTCCCCACACAGTTCTGAGGCAGATTTCATGGGGGATGGGGCCAGGTGGGAAATAGAAGCCAAAGGCCAAGGCCGAAGGGCAAATTTAACAGTAACACACCAGAACAAGAAATCTGGTCTGTGATCTCCCTCTACATTTAGACATTCCTGCCCTGTCTACACTTCCTTCTATAAAGTTAAGTAATCACATCTCCAGTGACAGGCAGCTAGTAGTACAGTGGATGGAGTGACAGAGTCTAGCTATGTGACCTTAAGCTTACCTTCTCTCTGCCTCAGTTTCCTCAATTGTAAAGTGGAGATAATAATAGCAACCACCTCCCAGGGCTGCTCAGGATCAAATGAGATAATAGTTGTAAACAGCATTCGGTACAGTGTCTGGCATGTAGTAGCAGCTACAGTAAGATGTACTCCCTCCCATTCACAAAACCCTGAGAAACATGTGGCCCTCAAGGAGATCTGAATGCAGAAATTTGCACCTGACAATTTATTCTATGGCATGTAATCTCAGAATCTTAGAGTGGCCATGCGGTCCAGCCTGACCTGGACAAGAATCCCCTCTAAAGCCTCCCTGACATGAGGTCATGAGGCCTCTCTTTGCTGAGAGACACCTCCTCAGACAGCCCATTTCCCTTTTTGGACAGCTCTCACCCTTAGGAAGTTGTTTCTTTTTACATCAAACTAGGGCTTCCCTCTCTGCAAGTTCCACATTTTACTCCTAAATTCTGCCCTCTGGGGCGAAGAAGAAGGAGCCTAATCCTTCTTCCATGATGATTCTCCCCGCTCCCCAAATACTTGAAGACAGCAAATTCTTCCACTTTAATCTAGGTCAAGTTCCTTACTAAACCTTGGGAAAAAACCCCTTGGGTCTCAAGCAACTTTCCCAACAAATCTATCCAACTGTGACCAGGCAATCCATTTTATGCAAACCCATCCACCTACCCCCAAATCAAAGCCTGGGGAGTGACAAGAAGCAGCAGGAGAGTGGAGCAATTTCTCAGGATGCAAATTTGTTGTGCACAATGGCAAAAGTGCCCATCGTGGCTACATTGCCGCCATCTTGGGGATGGAGTCTGGGTATGGGAGGGTGAGCAAAGTCAGGCTCAACTGCCTTTCCGATTGGATTAGATGGGAGGTGAAGGGCACCCCCACAAGAGATACTAATGTGACACTGACTTTATTACACTGCCATTGTTAATTTTAAGGGTGGGAAGATTTACCAAGCCTACTCAGCTAAGCTAAAAAGGAAGGTTTCCTGGAGGTCAGAGCCACTGACTGACCTCTTACTCTCTCGGACCCAAGGTGGGGGCTTGAAGGCAAGCTCTCCAAAATCAGGCCTAGATGTTTCTATGCTTACAGTGCCTAGGCTCACATGATGGCACCTTGGAGAGCACCTGCCCATTTGACTTAGAGGAGAAAGCTGAGGCCCCCAAAGAGCAGGCACTGACACAGTCCTGATCAAAGGCAGGGCACTACTGCCACTCTCCTTCATGGGAAACCTGTTGATCTCTATCCTACCATCCATGGACAAGTAGGAAGAAGGCTACTATACAGGTGGTCCAGGTGCCTGAGTGTTGGATTTAGAGTCAGAAGGCCAGGTTTGAAACCTAGCTCGGACACTTCCTGCCCCGTGACTCTAGGCAAGCCACTTCACCTCAGTTTCCCCACCTGTAAAATGGACTAGATACCCTTTAAAGTATCTTCCAGTTGAAAACCTATGTTTCCTCTGAGTGTGTGTTTCAGAAAGAGGGACAGGCTCTGTCCACTCCCATATCTGTGGGATTCCATCAACTGGCTGGAGGGGGGGGTGCTGCTGGTGGGTTAGACCAGGTGAGCCACTGAGTGGATGCTGGAAGGGAGAGGAAACTCAGTTTCGGGAAATTCCAAACAGCCTGGCTATTTAAAATCCTCCTGTTCCAGGCAAAGCCTTCCAAGTGCACACAAGGAGAAGGTGCAACTTCTCCCCAGAGCGAGGGGTAGATCTGGGAGCCACCCCCCCCTAAAAAAAAGCTAAGGGGCATTCATTATGTTTGTGTCTTGGACAAGTGAAGGAGCAAGAAGAGCATGTGAAAGAAAAGGAGAAGAGGGATGAGGTGGGATGAAGGGAGAGGTGAGGAGAAAAGAGAACAGGGTTCGAATTCTTCCTGTTCTGCTCAGAGGCTGGGGTGATCCTTGAGAAATCACTTCATTTTCCTTCGGCTTCAGTTTCCCCATCTGTATGATGGGGGTCATTGGACTATCTGGCCTGGGGACCCTTCCTGCTCTAGATCTAGGATCCTGGGAAGGGATGAAAAGATGGAAGAGGGGTGAGGAGCCCGGGGTCATCCTTGGCCCCCACGGATTCAGCCTGTCTGGCCTCCCCTTTTAGTGGATGCACCCCCCCTCCCGTGCCCTTTGACCTCCGACCCCCAACCTCTCCCTGGGTCCTTACAGGAGACGCCCCCCGCGAGCAGCGACCGCGAACCGGGCTCCGAACCGAACCTCCCGCGAGGCGCCGCCCCGAGAGTCGCGGGCCAGAGGCACGACCCGAACTCGCAGCCCCAGAGAAGGGGAACGCCGCAGCCGCCACGGAGCCAATAATCATCAGTCCGCTAGTCCACCTCCCCCCATCCAACCCCGACCCGTCGTAGCCCCGCCCCCTTTCCGAAGGCCTATTGACTGTACGGGCGGACACCGTCGCTCTCTGATTGGTCTGATGAGACGCCCTTCCCTTTTCTCCGCCCACCTCACCCACCTCTTCTCCCCTTTCTTTCTGTCCCCCCGGGAGCAAAATAAGCCTCCGCCCCCTTCCCAGTCTGCGGTGCTCTGATTGGGCTTTTCTCTTTTTCCCGCCCTCTGCATGCTCGAGGGGAAAATGATATCTAAAGATCCAAATTTCATTGGTTGGTTAGTCTACCCTTCGGAGGGGGGGGTGGCCTATCCTTTGATTGGCTCTAAGAAACGCCCTTCCATTTTCCCTGCCCTTTGCAGCTTCAAGGGGTGGCTGCCCCTCGCCTTTCATTAGTTCTTCCGGAAGCCTTGCGGGGGTTCTCATTGGAAATTCTTTGCTCTTTTCCCCGCCTCTAGCATGCTCCTCTTTGATAGTCTCCTCCCCTTCCCCGCCTCCCGCTCTCTCCGCGTGTCTTCTCTTCCCAGCCTAAGGTGCATCCGTCTCGGCTCTTTCTATTGGCTGTCGGGAGTGGGGGTCTCGAACCGTCGAACTCACGGATCTCCCTATTGGCTCGAGCCTGTAGGGTAAAGGGGCGTGGCTAACTGGAAAATGCTGAACGTTGAGTGGCGTCTGGTGAAATCAATCTGAAGCTATGGAATTCCCGCCCCGGATATGGTTGGTCTGGTTTAGTTGTTTACCCGTAGCCTAGCAACGCCGCCAAGCTGGAGACTGAGGAAGCAGTAGTTGAAGGGGAGGGAAGCCCCGAAGCTGGGAAGGCTGTAAGTGGAGGGATGATCAGGAGTCGTGTCTCGTGGTGGAGAGGACAAGGTAACAGAGAAGAAATTCTGCTCTTCAGAAGATAAAGTGGACAGGGGCGGACCTTTCGTTCTACTAAAGGTCATGTAGTCAATCCCCCTGCCTCCAGGTGGGAGTATCTGCCCAAGGTACCCCAGAGGACTAAGAGGGATCCGGTTAATGAGCTTTTCTTATGATTTCACTTCCTTGGTTATTGAATTACAGCGTCCATATCTGGAAGGGACCCCAGGGTTCATCTAATCCAATCCCCTGATTTTACAGGTGAGGAAATTGAGACCCAAACAGACAGAGCCAGGATGTGAAC
Organism: Phascolarctos cinereus; assembly: GCF_003287225.1. Lineage (NCBI taxonomy): Eukaryota > Metazoa > Chordata > Mammalia > Diprotodontia > Phascolarctidae > Phascolarctos > Phascolarctos cinereus. The sequence goes on along the minus strand of NW_027555847.1, from coordinate 701,511,407 downwards.
CCAGGATCATGTGTGAATATATGAGCTAGAAGGGGTCTTAGAGGCCATCTAGCCCAACTCCACTATACAGAAGGGGAAACTGAGGCATAAAGAGGTCTAGTCTCACAGGGCCAGTTAAAGGGCAAAAGCAGGGACTGATCTAGGAGTCTGCTGGCTCCCAGCCCCATGAACATACTCTGACCATCCATTGAATTTGATTTTGATTTGAGAGCTTTGCAATGCTGTAGACTCCAACACCACCTACTGGATCTTGCCCTGAGATCAGTCTGTCCATCAGTAAATATTCATGAAGCACCTACTATGTGCCAAGCTAGATGACTCAGTAGATAGATTACTGGGCTTGGAGTCAGGAGGACTTGAGTTCAAATCTGGCCTCAGACACTTACTAGCAGTGTGACCCTGGACAAGTCACTTAACCTCTGTTTGCCTTACTCCACCAGAGAAGGAAATGGTTGAACTTCTCCAATATCTTTGCCAAGAAAACCCCATGAATAGCATGGTCCACAGGTCACAAAGAGTTGGCCACAACTGAATGACACAATAATGTGCCAAGCTAGAGATTATGAAGAAAGGCAAAATAGAGTCTGTGCTCTCAGGGAGCTTACAGTCTAATAGGGGAGACAGAATGCAAACAACTGTGTCCAGATAATATGTATGTAGGACAAATTAGAGATCATTAACTAATAGAAGGCATTAGAATTAAGGGGTATCAGGAAGGGTGTCTTTGAGATAGAATTAAGAGCCTGATGAGAGAAAACCGAGAGAGATAAGGTTGGAGTGGAAAGGAGCCTTGGTCTGGATGTCAGCAAACCCTGGCCCTGGCCCTAATGATGTGTGACCTGGAGCAAGGCACTTGAGTTTCTGTAGGCCTCCAATTTCAACCTCTCTGCAATGATGGCATTAGACTAGGTCCTTCGAGCTGTGAACTTGGAGCAAGCTCTGAGGTCAGAATTGCAGTCTTGAGACTGGAGGGAACCGAAGGGCCCATAGTTGAACAAAAACCCTTTCTACCCATGACTAACAAGGGGTCATCTAGCCTTAGCTTCAAGACCTCCGGTGAGGGGGTGCCCACCATCTTCTGAGGCAGCCCATCACATTTTAGGAGACCTTTCATTGTTAGGAAAATTTCTCCTGGTCTTGAACCTAAATCTCTTTTCAACCTGCATCCATTGCTGCTAGCTCTGTCCTCCAGGGACAAGCAGAAACAAATCTAATAACTCTTCAAATAACTGAAAACTGCTATCATGTCGTCCCATTCTGCTCCCCACCCCAGTGATCTCTTATCTAGGCTAAATACTCCCAGTTCCTTCAACCAATCGCTATATGGCATGATCTTCAAGCCTTTTACCCTCCAGGTTGCCCTTCTCTGAACACTCTTGTTCATATGTTCGTATTCAGTCATTTCAGTCACGTCCCCTCTCCATGACCCTGTTGGAGTTGTCTTGGCAGAGATCCATTCCAGGATCTCTGGAATAGTGTGTCATTTCCTTCTCCAGCTCATTTTACAGATGAGGAAATTGAGGCAAGCTGGGGAAGTGACTCGCCCAGGGTCACACAGCTATTAAGTGTCTTAGGCTGGATTTGAACTCAGGAAGAGTCTTCCTGACTCTAGGACCTGGACTCTGTGTGGTATGGCGCCACCTAGCTGCCCCTGAACACTTTACAATTTATCAGTATCTTAAAATGCGGTGCTAAGAAATAGATAGATTTGCTCTGACCAGAGGAAATTAAAGAGGGACTATCGCCTCCTTATTCCTTGAAGTCAAACCTCTCTTAACACAGCCTGAAATCAAGTTAGCTCTTTTGGCTGCCATCTTCAAGAGTGTGCTAGAACCAGTTCTAACCAGCTGAATTTTCAACATCAGCATTCACACCTCAGAAATTAGGCAATTGATGCAAATCAGGGCCTGACTTGTCATTTGGTTGATTGTCTAGGCTTAAGAATTGTTAATAATGTATATTAATCTGAAAAATATGTGTGCATACTCCCCCCCATTCCAGATCCCAGTTGTTAAACATTTACCAGCACACTCCTTCACATCGTCCTCTTGCCTCATGTTGTACATTGAAGACACCAGTAACCCCAGAGCCTTTAAAAATAAACTGCTGATTAGATATAGTATTGCCACCATATTGTCCTTTTTTTTTTTTGTTAGGCAATGGGGTTAAGTGACAAACTTGCCCAGGGTCACACAGCTACTAAGTGTTATGTGTCTGAGGTCAGATTTCAACTCAGGTCCTCCTGAATCCAGGGCTGGTGCTGTATGCACTGTGCCGCCTAGCTGCCCCTCATATTGTACTTCTGAAGATTATTTTTCAACCCAATTGTAAGTCTTTATCCTTGTTGATTTTCATCTTTTCGATTCAGCCAAATGACCTGGCCTTTTAAGATCTTTTTAAATGTTGACCTCATTTAATGCATTAGTTCTCTCTCCTAGCTTCGTATCATCTATAAGCTAGATAAGTGTGCCATCTATATGCCTTTGCTGTGATTACTGATGACACTGTTAGACAGTGCTAAGCTAAGCACTGATCCTTATGGTACTCTACTAGAGACCTCTTTTAACATGGCCATTGAACCACTGAAACCGAGTTAACCTATTTTGAATCCACTTAATTGCTCTGTCATCTAGCTGCATCGCTCCATCTTTTCCACAAGAATAGCATGACTTTAATTAGGTGCTTTGTTAAAATCTCTGTCAACTAAATTACCGGTCTAATAATGCCATAATTTTTTAAAAATTAATCCAACATTAACTGGTCTTGATGAATCCATACTGGCTCTTCATGGTTACTGCTTTTCTTTTTCTAGGTATTTATTAGTTGTTGTTCGATTGTTTCAACCATATTTGAATTTTTGTGAACCTATTTGGGGTTTTCACGGCAAAGATCCTGGAGTGGCTTGCCATTTCCTTCTCCAGCTCATTTTACAGATGAGGAAACTGAGGCAAACAGGGTGAAGTGACTTGCCCAGGGTCACACAGCTAGTAAGTGTCTGAGGCTAAATTTGAATTCACAAAGATGAGTCTTGCTGACTTCAGGCCCAGCACTCTATTCGATGTGCCACCTAGCTGCCCCCAGGTATTTATTAACCATCCCCTTAATAATAAGTCCTAGAATTTTGTGGGGAATCAAAGTCAAACTACTGGCCTACACTTGGCAAAGTCCATTCTCTTCCCTTTCAGAAAACTTTTGGTGGCATTTTTTCCAACTCTAATCCTTCAGTACCTCCCCTGTTCTCCAAGAACTTTCCAAGATTGCTAACAGTCACCCAACAGTCATATACACTAGTGCTTCAGGTACCCAAGGACAGTTCCTTTGGCCAGATGACTTGGAGATATAGAGGACAACTAGGTAGACTCTCACTATCCCTCTATTCATCTTGGATTTTAATGCCCTATTTGCCATTTTTCTCCTGCCCTTCCCAGATCAAAGATCATTGCCCTTGGCAGAGAAGACAGAAGCAATATAAGATTTAAACAAGTCACCTATTTCTTATTTGTCAGCTAGAATTTTAGATCTGTCCTCTGAACCCTTTGAAATCTGCCTTCCCCTTGAATCTGTTAGACTATTCCTTTTCTTTTCTTTCTGCTCTCCTTTTCTACTCTATTATAAACTTTTAAGGTGGAATGGCCCCTTCCACCCAAGGTGCCCATCACTTCCATCCTATTATACTTCCATGTTGGTAAGAACCAGATCTAGAATAGAATTTTCCTTTGTTCTCTGCCCTCGCCTCTTTTGGCTAATGAAATGATCACAAATGCAGGTCAGATGTTTAGGTGTGCCGCTTTCAGTGATTAGAGACTCTAGGAGATTTGTGGATAACTGAAGCCTCACATCACTCACACATGTGAGCCAGGCATGGAAGGTGTTTCCCACACTCCTCATCTGTTTCTATTTTCTGGCCAGGTGATGTCTAAGCATCCTCTGATGATAGAATCACTTCTTATTCCACCTCTTCTGCTCCTGACCAGATGCCCTCCTCCATTATATGCACCCACTCTGGCTCCTGGATGAACTTACATAAGTATATCTTCTTCACACACAATGATACAGACTTGCAGTTCTGGCTTTGGGTTCTTGCCCTGTTGACTGTCTATAAGAAAAGAGAGGACAGGAAGGGCGTCATAGGAAGAGCCTTGGACTGGGGATTGGTGGACCTGGGTCCTAGTCCTGTCTCTGACACCAATTCTCTGTGTGATGTTGGGCTGATCACTTCTTTTATGCAGCTTCAGATTTTGTTCTTTATACAATAGACAGATGAGACCAGATGGTCTACAGGGACCTGCCCAGCTCTGACTTTTTATGATCTAAAGTAATCTTCTATCCCTGACAATCCACATTCTAAGGTTTGTTCTGGCTCTGGCATCTTTATTTATATGTTTATAAAATGAATATATTTATATTATTTATCTCTACCCGACTGTCTCGGACATTCTATGTTCTAAGGTCTTTCCAGCTCTCATGTTCTGTGCTCTAAAGATCATCCCTGTTATTCTTTGTGTTCTGTGTTCTAAGGTTCTAGAACATAGAATTCTTTTAAAATAGTATTTTGTGTTTTCCAATTACATGTATTTTTAAATTTAATTTAATTTTGCTTTTTGGGGTTTTTTTTTTGGTGAGGCACTTGAGGTTAAGTGACTTGCCCAGGGTCACATAGCTAGTAAGTGTCAAGTGTCTGAGGCTGGATTTGAATTCAGGTCCTCCTGACTCCAAGGCTGGAGCTCTGTCCACTGCGCCACCCAGTAGCCCTCTAATGACACGTAAAGACAAATTTTAACCTTCATTTTTAAAAAGATTTTGAGTAGAACACAGAATCCCAAGAACATAGAATACCACATTCTAAGATGCTCTTCCAGCCACAGCATTTTTATGGCTGACTGAGAGGGTCCAGCACATGGCATCAGAAGATATGGTTTCTATGCCTGGCACCCTGTGTGTTGGATGGTGACCAAGATGCTGACATTTAATTTTTAATTTAATTTTTTTTCCCCTTTCTATAGCAGGACATCATCTTTCTGGGGTATGTATTTTAACTTTCTTTGACAAGCATTCAAAAGGTGAGCCTAGGAAAAGAAAATGGGAAAAATGAGAATGCAAGGTAACACCAAAATATAAATGATTGTAAAGGATGGAACGTGCCTCTGTAAAACTTCTTTCTTTCACCCTAATTTTCTGTTAACCCTAATTTCAAACACGTATATGGTGATTTTAACCCAGTAGCATCCTTGTTTTTTACCACCCTTTTCTGTGTACCAAACAAGATCATAGGAGCCTTGATCTACAGCTGAAAAGACCTTTGGGGTCATCCAGTCCAACCCTCTCATCTTACCAGTGAGGAAACTGAGGCCTAGCCAAATGATGTGACTTGCCCAAGGTCACTCAGGTAGTAAGCATCAGCGGCATAATTGGAACCCAAAGCTTCTGACTCCAGAGCTAGCCTTGTTTCCGCTCTTGTGTGCTATGTCCTTGTCTCCACTAAATACTCCCTCCTTGGTCAGAAGTGGACTAATATTACCAATTAACTTAGGCTTCTCTAGCCCATAAAGAAAATCAATCAGTCAGTCAGTAGACATGTATTAAGCCTTGCTATAAATCAGGCTCTGGGCTAAACTCTGGGAATACAGCCAGAAGGAGAAAGACAAATATTCCCTCCCTTTAAGGAGCTTCCATTCTTGTAGGGGATAAGGGAGCTGGGGGTGGGGGTGGGGTTACAGAAGGAACCGAGCCTAGGGCCTGGTAAAGAAGGTTGAGATGGAGCTGAGTCAGCAGGACAGCCAGGAGAAGGAGGAACCCATCTTTGGCTTGGGCCTTCTCCTTTAGTTGGGAGGCCTGGGAGGGACCAGCCAATCAGAAGGTGAGGCCTCAGGGGTGAAGGGTTCTTCCAGTGTGAGAAGTAGCCCGGGGTGCAGTGAGCTTCCAGGGTGAAGAGATTCTATGGCATGGGAGAAAAAGTCCTGTGGAGTCCTGGGCTGTGCAGCCTAGAGAGGGATGAAATCACAGTTCTGGTTAGAGGCAAGATGAAAAAGATTTCTTTCGTCATATGTAACAGAATTCGTCCCCTACACGAATCCTTTGCTTCAGCCATATGGGACTCTTCACTGTTTCTCCAGATGTCCCATGTACTACCCTCAGTTCAAGGAACAAATTATGCACCAGGTTGAAAATAGATCAGTTGAAGGAAGTGCAGTCTACAAATTTGCCTATACGTTTATCAGCTGAACTAGAATTACAACATAGGACTGTTGACTTCTGGGCTTCCCTGGGGTGAGAGGACTGGAGTTTGTAGGAAACTTCAGGGAAAGACCTAGAGTGACATTGAATGCTAGAAGTCAAGAGTCCTGGCCTTGCCGCCAACTTGCCATGAAAGCTTACCCCCTCTGAGCCTCATTTTCCCTCATCTGATAAACAAAGTTGGATTAGACAGTTTCTAAACACTGTCCCAGCTCTGACATTTCCTGTTCTAAGGCCCCTCCCAGCTCTGACATTCCCTGTTCCAAAGGCAGAGATGTCAAACATAAGCAGGCCACTTGAAGTTCACAAAACTCCAAGGCACGTCCTGAACCAGATTAACATGTACTTGGGAAATATTTAACAAAATAAATAAAAATACAGTAAAACATGGATAATGTTAATATGTAGTTTTCTAAGTCAATATGTGCCTGCAAGGATCCTTAGGTACAGTTTAGTGACCCTATTTCTATTTGAATTTGACCCCCTGCTCTAAGGTTTCTGCCAATTCTGCTGTTCTAGGCAGATCCTTGAGGGGACACCACATGGTTTGTTATTTTGTTTAAGTATGTGGCAAGGGTGCCCTCTGGAGTCAGAGGACCCAGGTTCAAATCATGTCTCTATCATTTAATACCTTTTGCGATCTTAGATGAGCCACATCACGTCCTTGGACCCCACAACGTTCTCCTCTATAAAATAAAGATTTCTGGGGTGGACAGCCCCCGAGGTCCTTTCCAGCTCCATCTGTGACTTCCTTGCCTCATCGTTGCTTTGACCTTGGACGTGGCCCCGGATGAACAAAATCCTGTTTGTCCACCGAGCTTTCATGCCCTCTGGAAAGCCTTCCCTCACCCCTCCTTTCCACATTGATCTCACCTGGAGCCCCTAATGTGTGTACTGCCCCTGCGCATTTAATCAGCTCCCCACCTCCAGCGTCAGCCTTGGAGCTCTCTGGCCTGGTTTGGGTTGGTTTTTTCCTTTTGTATTCCACACTAGCACCCACTGCAGTGCTGGGCATATAGTGGGGGTTCAATAAATGCTTGTTGACTGAAAGAAGGAAGAAAAGGAGCTAACATTACAGTGTCCGGTGAGTTCCCCAAAAGTTATGTATAAGTTAAATGTTTGGTAAAGCCTATCATCTTGAGAGAATTGGCTATTTGTAGGTATTTTGCCTTGATTCCTTTCTTAAAGCAAGGAATGTTCTGGAAACATCAGGCAGCATGACCTCTTTTTTTTGTTTTTGTAAGTTACAATTTTTGTATGACCATTTATTTAAAGAGACATACACCTATATACATATTTATGTATGTAAGTATTTATGTGTACAGGTAAAAATTCAAATGCTTACATGTATGCCTCTGTGCATCTTATATATGTATGTGTATGTGTATATGTGTATATGTACATACACACATATACAGCTGTTGTTCAATTGTTTTCAGTCATGTCCAGCTCTTCGTGACCCTATTTGGGGTTTTCTTGGCAAAGATACTGGAGTGGTTTGCTGTTTCCTTTTCCAGCTCATTTTACAGATGAGGAAACTGAGGCAAACAGGGTGAAGTGACTTGCCCAGAGTCACCTAGCTAGTAAGTGTCTGAGGCCGAATTTGAACTCAGGGCTTCCTGACTCCAGGCCTCGGACTCTATCCACTGTACCATATAGCTGCCCATGTACCTATTTATAGGTAACAATTCAGATGCTTTTAATTAATCATAAGCTGTTGATTTCTGATGGCTACCATAGCCTTTCCAAAACAATATTAAAAATTGCTTCAAAGTCATCCATCACACAGATAATCTTTTTATTAAAATCAAGGGAAACAGACCAGGCCCTTCTATTCCAGCTCCCAAGGTGTACCCCAGTGCTGGGCAGCAGCAGCTCCCCAGCCCTCTGGAGGCTCTGGCAGGGCCAACTGGTGTTTTCCCTTAAGGACTCAAAAGTAAGATTTGCACGTGGCTGAAGAACCCTGAGTCTTGGGTCATGGCTTATAGTTGTTGCAATACTGGCCAAACCTTTAGGATATCTCTCTGCTTACTTTCCTTCTTCCTGTTTTCAGAGTCCATGGAGTTGGGGTGGAGACTCTGTCTAACCTGCAAAGCCTTCAGGTAAAGGATGAGACCCAAGTGCTCCTGAAACCAAGGTCAGTTATAGGAAAAAGGTCCCTGCGTCCAGCGTGGCTATGGAAGTGCTTGTGGCCCCCCTCTACCAGGGCTCAGAGATAAGCACCAGTAACAGGCTGAGGCTGGCCATAGGCCCAGCTTCCAAAAAAGCCTTGTTATCATGCATGACCACCAACCAGATGGACCCTGCTCGGACCAAACTCACCACCACTGAGGCCAAGAGGATTGTCTTCGTCCTGGATGAAACCATTCGAAAGGTGGAGATGGTCACCCTGCTGTCGGCCGCTGCTTACAGCCCAGAGAGTTTGGAGGGGCTGTGGGAAGACGACCTCATCAAAGCTGTCCGGGACCATGAGGATTTCTGCAACACCCTCCTGGAGCTGGATAACCTGGTGAAAGAAGAGGAGGTGCAGCTGGCAGAGTCAGGGGACCACGGTCAGCAGCTTCTCATTGAAGAGCACAAGCACAGCCTCACGCTCCTCAAAGAGGAGGTGAAAGGCTCTGCCCGCAACACGCTGAGAATCTTCCTGCTCAACCTGCCGGCCGGGGAAATCCTTCGCACCCAGGTCGTGGGGAGAAGTGAAGAGGCCAGCGTTTTTCTCCAAGGTCTGACTGAATTCAGAGGCTTTGTGTTCGAGAAGCTCCTCACCAGCCCCATGGAGGAGAAGGAAAGGGCTGAGTTCCTGGACGAAATCAACCTCCGGGAAAAGAAGAACAACCAGTTGATTCAGGATCTTGAGGCAGAGCTGAGCGCCACCCTCAAAGCCAGGGATTCTGAGGTAGGCGTGATACGGCCTGAGCACCTGTGGCTGTGACCCATGGCCAGGCTCCCTGCGTGGCTCCGGAACACACTTTGTTGATGTAAAACCCTCTGGAAACGTAAGCAGGGAGGGTGGCTGATGGTGGCTGATGGTGCCGGTGTCGGGGCGAGGCTTATGGGTTGGATTCGCCTCTTAGTACGAGGCTGGCAGCTCCAACCAGCCACAGCATCTGCTCTATTCAGATCGGCACTTTAATTCTGAACGATAGGCTTTTAATAAGCATTGATAAGATGCTAAACAATGTTCAAAATTCCCCAAATTTAACCATAGCTCGCGGTTTGCAGTAGACCGATGGGGAGGGCAGAGCTCTCACAGAAAGGGATGGTAGAATTTAATTCATTTAATTTCCTCATGCTTCGTTCACCCTTGATCAAACGCCTCTGCCATCTGGGTAACACCACCCCATGGCGTGTGGTGGCTTTCAATGGGGAGTCTTCTGGCCTCCCTCGTGGAGGGGCTGATTTCCAGGCCACTTTGCCAGGGCCACCGCCCTTGGCTGATGGCACCTTCTCTCCTTTCCCTGGTCCAGATGGAGAAGGAGAACCTTGTGATCCAGGAACTGAAAAGCCACCTGCACCAGGTGCTCAAATTCTCAGAGAATCACCTGCTACGCACCAAGCAGGAGGCGGAGAAGCAGCAGAAGGCTGAGCTGCAGGCCTCCCAGGGCCGGATCGCCAAGATCCAGCAGGACATCCTCAGGCTCAGGACCCAGTACCATAACATTGTGGAGGAGAACCGGGACAGTGAACAGGCACTCAGAAAGGTAGAGGCTGGAGGAGGGAGGATGGCAGCAGCGGGGCACCTCCAGACACACAGACACAGACACAGACACACGCACACATATACATCCACAAGGCACCTCTAGACACACAGGCACACACACACACACACAGCACTGGCAATTGCCACATGGGAACAACTCCCACCGAGGTAGGACATTTCCACAGGTCGGGGCTGCCCCATCATGTCTGGGAAGAACTTAGCTCTGGTAAGAAACTTAGTTGCAGGACTCTGACTGTAGCAAGGATTAGGGAAAGAGGACCATGACATACAAGATACAGGCCATCCACGGAATGGCACCGATGTTTGCCTGTTGTGGCCCACGGACTCTGTAGAACTTGAGGGTCTTTCTTCTCTCCTGTGGCTACAAAGGCCGTTTTTTCCTGTGGCACTCCCTTTAGCACAGTCACTTCCGTGGCCACACGCCATAATTTGAGGCTCAGAGCAGGCTTTCAGACTTTATCAGAAATCAGAACCCAGATTTTTGTCTCGGCCCACTTAATGGAGCCTTTTTTTCACACAGCATCTATCTAGGACTTCGAGGCTCGTGAAAGGTGGCATGTTTATCTTTACAGCATGCCTGTGAAGAATGAGGGAGATAATTTCTTAGAAAAGTAAAACAAAGGCCCTGGGAGACAGAAGGCGGCCCATCCAAGGTGGCAAATCGAGAGAAGCGCTCAGGCTTTGTACTCTAGTAGGTGCCCAGTGAACGCAACCAGGGCTCCTGATCTGTTAAGTCATTTCTGGCTTTTTTTTTCCTGTTTTTCAGAAGAAATATAAACTGGAGACAGAAATAGAGAACTGGATCCAGAAATATGATACTGAGATGGGAGAAAAGCAGGTAGGGGTCCCTGACATAAAGCTTCTCTCCTTTTCTTTCCCTAGAATTATTCCAAAGGTTCCAGATTATTTACCTTATTCTTTAGGCCAGGCCTCAGTCATTCAGTTATGAAGGAAACTCACAAGTTGGGAGGGAACAGGAGACAATGGAAAAGCCACCAACGGGGAATCTGGAGAACTCGGTTCAAGTCCTGGCTCTTGACGTTTAAGAGCTGTGTGACCTTGGGCAGGTCTTGTTGGATGGGTTCCATGCTCAAGGCAGGGCTGTTTGTAGCTAAGCCTTTCAGGTCCTTGCTTCCTTTGCTACTGTCAGGGCCCTGGGAGATCAAGTGGAGGGGAGGGCCATGGAAACAGTCCTCTCCAGGCCCTCATCACTACCTGTTAATGTGAGGTTGGCTCCAGCTGATGTTCAGACCCTGTTCAGTCACCTCCATCACCTGCTGCTGCCCTGGGGAGGAAAGGGCAGAGCAGGGCAGGATGGGCAAGGCGGGTGTCAACACCATTGCTGAGAAGGGCAGGGCTGAAAATGAGCTCCGAGACCATTTGGCCCAGTCTCTACCTGGGCAGTAATCCTCTACAGTGTCCCCAGGTGGGGTCATCCAGGCCCAACCCCCAGATCCCCAGCGGGAAAGGCAGGGAAAGTAGCCACTGGCCTCCAACGACAGCCCCTGTGGGTCAGCTCTTGTTATCAGGGGCTCTATCTCAGCATTCAGAGGAAATTTTGCCAGTTGGAGCCACTGTTCTCAGTCTTGCCCAATAAGCCTGATCACCCTTCCTTTGAGCTCTTGGGTTCCCCCAGGCTGGCTTTCTTTCTTTCTTTCTTTCTTTCTTTCTTTCTTTCTTTCTTTCTTCCTTCCTTCCTTCCTTTCTCTCTTTCTCTCTCTCTCTCTCTCTCTCTCTCTCTCTCTCTCTCTCTCTCTCTCTCTCTCTCTCTCTCTCTCTCTCTCTTTCTCTCTTTCTTTCTTTCTTTCTTTCCTTCTTTTTTCTTTCTATTTTTTTTGGTGAGGCAGTTGGGAGTTAAATGACTTGCCCAGAGTCACACAGCTAGTGAATGTTATGTGTCTGAGGGGCTTTTCTTCTCCAGGCCAAATATTCCCAGCTCCTTCCACTAATCCTTACGGTGCCCTCATTCAACACTCAGCAAACAGTTAAGTGCCTGCCGTGTTTGAGAGGCGGGGTCCAGTGGGCATACTCCCTCTAGGGGTGCAGATAAAGACCCACCCTCCCCTTCTTATCCCATGCCACTCTTGTCCATGTCTTCTCATCGATCCTCCACCCAACATCCTGAGGGCCTTCCTCTCGGCCTCTTGACAGTGCGTGGATAGTCACGGAGCCCGCAGGCATACCTCACTCAGTCCCGGCTCCTCTTGTGGCCACGTGTCTCAGACATTCTCGAGGCTGCCCTAGCACAGCTCTTCTGAGGTGATCGGCTCCCGGCCCATTTACACCCACCATGGACCACTCTTTTATCTCTTGCAACTCTAATTTTGGGGAGGTGGTGGTGATATGCCATAACTCCAAAGATTAACACCATCACCCAAAAAATACTGATACTGAGGACACGGGCCTCTGTGTCAGAGAGAAGCTTCTTTGGTCATTGAGAGCTCTGGGCAATCTGACTGGCTTCTCTCCCTATTCAGTTATGGGCCCAATTCAGTCTGCCAAAGATGGGGGTCCTGAGGGAGCGGCTGTCAGCTCTTCATGCATCTGTGTGTCATGGTCTAGAGAGTGCACTTTTTCATTCATTTGGCTTTCCCCCAGTGGGCAGTTAGGCTGTCTTTTAGGAGACTGGGCAGAGGTAGAGGGTTTGATTTAATCGGCACAATTCAGACTGCAAGGAAGGGAAAAGAGGCCCTCACCATCTACACGGTATTACTTGTCAGTTTGGACTGCCTCCCTCCTGCCTGCACCCCTGCCCAGGTCTCCACAGTCCTCAAGAAACCCTCACTTGATCCATCCATCCCTGCTAACTATCACCCTATTTCTCGCCACTCTTTTGTGGCCGAGACCACCTGCAACAGGTGCCCCACTTCCCCTCTTCTATCTCTGAACTGCCTATGAATTCCACCCTCAATGTTCAACGGAAACTGCTCTCTCCAGTTACCAGTGATCTCTCTCTCTCTCTCTCCTCTCTCTCTCTCTCTCTCTCTCTCTCTCTCTCTCCTCTCTCTCTCTCTCTCTCTCTCTCTCTCTCTCTCTCTCTCTTTTTTTAGGCAATTGGGGTTTAAGTGGGATTAAGCCCAGGGTCACATAGCTAGTTTCAAGTGTTTGGTCTGAGGCTGGATTTGAACGCAAGTCCTCCTGACTTCAGGGCCGGTGCTCTAGCTCCTCTCTCAGAGGCAATTGGGGTGAAGTGACTTGCCCAGGGTCATACAGCTAGTAAGTGTTAGGCACCTGCATTTGCCCAAGCTGGGGGTCTTGCAGTGGTAACTGCATTACAGGAGGGATGCAGCCAGATCCCTCCTGTTATCCACATGAGAAAGATCTGCCAGATGACCCCAAACTACCTGGTTCCCTTTAGACTGAATATGAAGAGCTAGACGAGATCTATACTGAGGAGAAGGCTCAGCTGGCAGAGCTGAAGGAAAAACACGCAGTCCTGGTCCAGGAGTTTGTACAGATCAGGGACGAGAGACTCATCAACTCCAAGAAGCAGCTGGAGGCCGAGAAGGAGATGGCCCTCATGATGCGGGCGGCCACCCTCATCCAGGCTTTCTGGAGGGGCTACTTGGTCAGGTCACTGCTGAAGTCCAAGCGGAAGAAGAAGAAGAAAGGCAGGGGCCGAAAGAAGAAATAAGTCCCTCCTCCACCGGCACCACTCCCCAGCTTGTTCTTCCTGTCCCACCCACACTGGCACCAAGTAGGTTTGACCAGATTTACACAGAGGAGGTCGAATCCTGCGTGTGCTTCTTCCTGCTCTGGACCAAGCTTTGGGTGTGTGCACACATGTCCCCAGGCGGTGAGAGGAGTATGCAGGCCGCTGTGAGCCCTGTAGATCCCTCGCACATTCTGCTGACCAGTGACCACCGGGAGCCTGTGGACACCAAATACAATGTCCACTTTGAGGCCTTCCCTTTCTGTACTGATACCAACAAAGTCCCTTCTCCTTGACCCCACCCTGGGCATCTTTTCCCCCTTGCTGCCTTAAGGAGCAGTGGGTCCACACCTCCTAGAGAGGCCCAAACTCACCTCTCCCCAGCCCTGACTCCTCTTTGAAGAGTTGGTACGAGATTTCTCCTGCTCCACCACCCTGTCCTAACACAGCAGCAGTGATCCCAAACCTCTGAAAGCTCATAAGAGCCCCAGAAGAGGGCTGGGCCAAATTCGCTCAGGCCTGGCTGCTCATGGAAAAAAGGGGACAATCCAGGTAGGGCAGACACACTATGTACGTGCTTCAAAGCACACACGGACACATCTTCCACTGAAGCCCCAGGGTGAGGCCTCATCATAGCATGGAAGAGACCATGTGTGTCGGGGGGGGGGGGTGAAGACATACAAGGCCCAGCTGGTCCCACAAGCCCATAGGGCCTGGCTGGATGCCGTGTCCATTCTCCCAAGACGAGCCCTGCTAAGTTCACAGAGCCTCTTCCCTGGGGCTTGAATTTCTTTTCCAGCTACAATTCACAGCTGACTCTGAGGTCTCTTCCAAGAAGTCCAGTGTTCTGTACACTTCACTAAGACAGGGGTTGACCTGAACTTGGTTTTAATTGCCAACTGTATTTCAATAAAATTGGTTTCCTCTATAATCCTATGTATGTCATTTAATGCATTTAACCATTTTATGCTGAGAAAAGATCCATGGGCTTCACTAGACTGTCAGGGGGATCCAGGGTGCACAAAAGGTTATGAACGCCCTATGTCAGGCATAGAAGAGTTCTACTGTGCAGCTGTGGAAAGAGTATCCATGCCAACAAAATAGCCTCAAAATTCATCTACACATATATATTTTAACACTTTAAGGGCCTTGAAGAAACACCCCCAACTAACACATATTGCAACCTCCTTGTTTTTCTTAGTAGGAAGGGCCTCATCACAGGCCCAGGGCCTCTCTGGACTTCATTGGCCCCATCCTCAGCACAGCCCAGGCCAGCCCTCGGGGCATGGCATAGAAAGCATTCTCTTCCCAGGATCAGCCGGCCAAAATGGCTAACAACCTCCCTTCCCACTCTTAACACTATTGTCATGATTCCGGCTGAGGTAGAACCGGGGGCCCTTCTAGCACACCATCTAGCACCCCCCTCCTTGCCTTGTTGAGGCCTGTGTGTGTAGGCCAGTGACATCCAAGGCTTAGGAGAAACCTTCTCTCTGAGGACTTCATGGCCTCAAGTGGGCATGAATGCCTCCGTGCCCCAGAAGCTTTGGTGGGAAGTCACCCCTCGTCTTGCTGTAACCCAGACAGAGGTAGGAACGAATTCTGCAGAAACACTACAAGGAGGGAGAGAAGACCCATGGCTTGGCAACAGTAGAGTTTATTGGTGGCATGGTGACCTCCTCCAGCTATGGACAAGGGAACAAGAGAGAAGGACAGAGTCTGCACATTGACCCTCCTAGAGCAGATGGTGTGTGTGCGCATGAATAAGTCAAGGCTGTTCTCGAGGACTGGGCATCTCCCCACTCTCATGAAACTGGGATAAGATTAAAGCCTGGCACAAGCCCGTGCCCCTGTCCCAGTCTACGCCCCCAGGCCTGACACTGAGGCAAGAGTCCCAGGTCACTTCCAGGGCGGCTTTGGCTTGGGGGTGGCCACATACTTCCGGGGAGTAGCTGGTTCTGAGAGGCTGATGGAATGAGCCCTGGGGGTCACCAGTGGGCTCCTGAAGGTCACTGCAGCTGTCTGAGCCCAAGCCTGCCGCTGCCCCCTCTGGTGGGGGGGACTGGTGGCAAGGGAGTGCCCCCCAGGGGAGGCATTCAGGTGGGTGAGTGAGCGGGAACACCCCTTCTTGAGGGAGCCTGGGGAGTCCAACCCCCCCAAGGGCCTCTGCCAAATGTCTGACTTGCTCCTGCTCTTTGGCTCAGAGGAAGCCACAGGGTGAATGGCCCGCAGTGGGGTCTCCTTGGGACGGGGTGAGCGACTAGCCCAGGGTGCCGATGGTGGGCTCCAAAGGAGGGGCCGGAGCTTTGCAGCATCCTCCTTCTTCATCCATGGTGCCTCCCAGGTGGGTCCCTCCTCTCGTGAGCCAAAGAGAGTCTCATCACAGTAGGACGGTGTGCGACGGATGGGCCTGGTACAGGGAAGGATGGACAATGAACAGTGAGGGGGGCACAACGGGGGCATGGATCCCAACCCAGGCCTCTTCTACAACATGTCCTGTTGGATAAAGTCAGCAAGCAAGCGGCTACTGGAAATGGAGTCTGCATCCAGATCAGAGAGGAAGAGAGGTGGGATGCTCACTCCCAGCCTGGCACCCTGGCTAAGGATGGCGCCTTCTCATAGACTAGGGCCTTCTAACTCACGGTCCTGACCCCAAGAATCCCAGGATCCCAGATCTGGAGCCGGAGGGGACCCCAGGGTCCCCCACCAACTCCAACCGTCTCATTTTATAGATGAGCAAACGGAGGCTCGAGGAATTGGGGTCACAAAGGTAATGAGCCCATGAGATGTAGGGTCTGAACCAGGGCTCCAGAGCTGGCCACTCTCCCATTGTGGCTAAGGATGTCGTGAATGGCTCCCTGAATCACAACATCTTAGATGTGGAGGGTCAGCATAGCTACCTTTGGAGTCAGGAGTTCAAACGTGACCTCTGAAACTCACGGGCACATTCAACATTGCAGGGCCTCAGTTTCCTCATCTGTAAAATGGAGATGATCATAACACCTACCACAATCACTACTGAGCTACATGCCTGGCACTGGGCTAAGTGCTGCGCTGTTGTGGGTATCAAGTGGGACAGTGTCTGCCAAGAGCTTCTCAAGCCTTTCGTTTTTCATTGGGAGGCAATCAGAGCGAAGTGACTTGCCCAGGGTCACACAGCCAGTAATTGTCTGAGGTTGGATTTGAACTCGGATCCTTCTGACTCCACTGTACCCCCTAGCCGCCCCCTTCCCAAGCCTTAAAGCACCTTATTAGCAATTTTTATTTACCCTTCTGTATCTGTTAGATGGTTATCTGGGCTCAGCTGACATTCTTCCAGATCAGGGAAAGCTGAGAGAGACAAGCCCGCCTACTTCTGGGCACTTCTAGATTCTGGGAAACTCTTCCTTACAGTGGACACATTTCGTGGTCCTAATGATGTCCCCTGGAACTACACGCCACACAACATAAGCCAAGGGGCAGGTATTAAGCACCTGCTGTGTGCAAGTCACTGTGCTGAGCTCTGGGAATACCAAGAAAGGCAAAAACCAGTCCTTGCCCTCAAGGAGCTCACAGTCCAACGGGGGGAGAGCACAAGCAAATGGCTCTAAACAAGATACAATGGGAGAACGCTCTCCTCCACCTGACAGCCCTTGAGAAGGCGTAAAGAGCCGGATGTGCCTCTCAAAAATCAGCTTTGCTAAGAGTTCCACATTACCATGACACTTTTTAAAGCAGCGACAATCATAGCTAGTACTCATATAGCACCTACTAAGTGCCAGTGAAGCACTTTACAAAAATTTCACTGGGGGGGGGCAGCGAGGTGGTGCAGTGGATAGAGCCCTCACCCTGGAGTCAGGAGGACTCGAGTTCAAATCCAGACTCAAACACTTGACACTAGCTGTGTGACTCTAGGCAAGTCACTTAACCCCAACTGCCTCACCAAAACAAACAAACAAAAAAAAGATTTCACTGGGTCCTTACAACAATCCTGGGAGGTCAGTTTTATCCCTATTTTACAGATGAGGAAACTGAAGCAAACAGAGGTTAAGTGACTTGCCCAAGGTCACATAGCTAGCAAGTGTCTGAGGCTGGCCTTGAACTTAGGTCTTCCCGACTCTAGGCCCAGCACTCTATTCAATGCCGCCTCAGATATCTTCATCTAAGTCAACGATAAAAATGCTGAATAGGATAGGATGAGAATGGAGCCTGCAGGCTCACTGCTTGAGACCCCTCTCAGCTGGCTCTGGTTCATTAATCAGCAAGTTTTGAGGACCACTGTTTTTCAACAGCTTTAAATCTCTTGATTATTCAAGCAGTATTTCTGCCATCTGATGCACAAGATCAGCAAAGGTCTTGCTAAAAATCCACATCCATGCCTAAGCATTCCACAGTTCTAACAATATAATCCATCTTCTATATTCAGTGAGCTCCAGAGGCTCCCTGTGGACTTGAGGCTCAAACAGAAAATCCTTGGTTTGGTGTTAAAAGGCCTCCACATTGTGGCTCCTTCCTTCCCGAACCACTGCTACGGGCCTCTTGGCTATTCCTCCCCCAAGACCCTCATCTCCCGACTCTGGGTGTTTGCACCGGCTGTACCCAGTGCTCTCCCTCCTCATCTCTGCCTCTTGGCTTCCTTCAACCTCACCCTTTACCAGAGGCCTTTCCTGATCCCCCTTAATGCTGCTGCCTTTCCTTTGGGACCATCTCCAATTTATCCCGTCTATATCTTGTTTCTACATAGCTGTTTGTGTGTTGTATCCCCCATTAGACTGTGAGTTCTTTGAGGGCAGGGACTGTCTTGTCTTTCTTTGTATCATTTAGCACAATACCCCAGCATGTTTTTGTCGTTTTGTTATTTTCAGTTGTGTCTGACTCTTTGGGTTTTCTTGGCAGAGATACTGGAGTGGTTCGCCACTTCCTTCTCCAGCTCATTTGAGGCAAACAGGGATAAGTGACTTGTCCAGGGTCACACAGCTAATAAGTATCTGAGGCTACATTTGAACTCAGGTCTTCTTAACTCCAGGTCTGGGATTCCATCCACTGCACACCACAGTAGGCACTTAATAAATGCTTATTGATTTGACTCAACTATTAAACTTGTTCTGTTCCCTTGGGCAAGTCATTTCCCTTGTCTGGCTCTCTTATTTTCTCTATGTGCAAAATGAAGGGGTTGGATTCAATGACCTCTAAGATCCCTTCCTGTTGGACACTGAGGTTCTGCCTGTTCCCAATCCTGATGTTACCTGTATTTATTTTTCCTCCTGGGAGTTTGGGGAGGGGTACTGCTGCTGCTTTTGGATGGGTCCAAATCCTGGTTCCATTTTGCACTCTCAGAATTAGGGGTCAACGGCACGGCCTTCCCAGATCTGGCCTTCTCTAAAGCCCAAGGAGGGTCAAACTCTGGTGGCGCTGGCCGGGCCCCTGCAGGCCTGCCAAACAGTGTCTCATCCACGAAAGATGTGCTGGACTTGACCCGGTAGCCACCTCGGCCTTTGTGCTGCAGCTGGAGGGCCTGAATTCCATTGATGGTGAGCTCTACTGAGGTCTTCAGCATGAACCTGAAATCACAAGGCGGCCCCAGGGAGTCCACAAGAGGCCCTCTGGGCTCTAATTCTCCCTTCTACTGCGCCTCTGACCAAGTCCCCTTCTCTGTGCCCCGTGCCAAATAGGATCTAATAAATACCCTGTAAGCCAAGGGTAGCACACACCACCTCCCTTCCCCGTCTGTGAAGCTGGTGGGGTCTAAGCCCCTGCAGGCAGCACCTGCCTCCCCGCCAGCTCACTGAGCTGCCCGGAGAGATAGACAGAAAAGGCCTGTTGCTACATGAGCTGCCCGGAGAGATAGACAGAAAAGGCCTGTTGCTACATGCTAGCACACAAGGAAACAAAGAAACAATCCACGACAGCACAAGCAGGTCCTCAGGATCTAGCACTTTGTGAGGACCCCGGGGGCTGCGTTCCTGCTCAGACAACGCATGGCGTGGAGAGGTGGGGAAGTGGAGGAGGGGGGGGCCTCGGGGACCTGAGCCTCAGGCATCTCAGGGGCTTCCTCTTCCCCCAAAGGCATCTGTAAAAAATGCAACCCAGAAGACCCCCTTCCCTCCCCCAACATCCCTTCTTCTTCAGTCCGAATCTTTTTGAAAAAGTCTGCAAGTTTCCGTGGCAGGGTTCAGGCGGCCTCCCCAGCTGCCCGTTTTCCTTCCTTAGATCCGGCCCCTCCCCCAGGCGTGCACTTCTCTGCAGGGATGCGCATAGCGAAACCCCCGGCCCCAGCCCATAGCACCCCTCCCCCCGTTCCGCCCCCAGCCGGGGCGCTTACCTGGGGGAGGAAGGCACCTTCTGGCCTTGCGGTCCCAGGATGCCCACTGACATTGGGCTCGGATAGCGCCCCAAACAGCCCCGGCCATCCTGGTAGCAAAGAGCGCCGAGGACTCGACCATTCTCTCGAGCGCGGCGGGGGAGACCAGGGCCCGCCTCGTCCTCCCCGCTGCCCTCGCTGCTCGGATCCCGGGCCAGTAGGCGAGGAAGAAGGCTCCAGACCTGCCCCGACAGGGGGACGGCCTCGGGACCCCGCACGGCCGGCGGCAGGAGACGCGGACGGTGCAGCAGCGCTTCCCTCGCCTCTTGGTACAGACCGGCACGCCCCGGACGCACGCCAGCGCCCGCCGCCGCAGCCTGGTGGTGCCGCGCGCCCGCTTGCGGGGCACGTCAGTCATGCACATGGTCAAGGCCAAGGGCTGGCGGCGCGGCCGTACGCACGGCTTGCACCGAGGCCTCCACCAGGCTCGCGGCGGCGACATGACCGATGGGGACTTCGAGATCCAGCCCGAAGGCAGCGGGGACGCCCGGGCCCGGAAGGTGAGGAGCCCGGGGGGAGGGGGAGGGAACGCGGGACCTGGGGACCTGCCCCGGTCGGGAGTGGAGGGGCCGCACCGCCCGCTGAAGCCCCAGTGCGCCCTGCCGGGCCTGGCTAGGAGCTCCGGGCCGGTTCGCTTCCTCTCAGGAACCTCATTGGCCGCTTCCCGATGACGAGGCGGGATCATTGTCCCCTCCAGCCAATCAAAAGCAGCCGCTCGGATCCGCCTGGTCCCCTTTGCGGGGGGGGGGGCAGTAACTGGCATCGTCTGCTGCCAGGCGGAAGTGGGGGGTAGATCTGCTGCTGGACACAATCCCTAGCCCCCTGGGGTGACCTCCGAGAGCTGGAGCATTTCACTAGCTCGTTTATGGAGGGGTGGGGGGACTGGACCTGTGGTTTCATTGATAGGATGGGGACTTCCATGGGAGCAAACTCCCTCTACCAATGTAAGCTTAGCCACCTTCTCTACCGCTTAACCTTGGGAGGCAGCTTCCCAGAGACTACGTGGTTTTCATCCTCATGCTTGGAATTCTTCCTCTTCTCACTTCTACCCCCAAGCCTCCCCCACTTCCTTCAGGTCCCAGCTAAGACACTCATTCCAGATGCCCCTTATTTTTTGCTGCCTTCCCTCTGACATCATCTCCAGTCGACCCTTGCTTGCATGTTGTCTCCTTGAGAGCAGGGGCTGTCTTTTGCCTCTTTTTGTGTCCCCAGCCCTTAGCTTAGTACCTAGCACACAGTAGGTGTTTAATAAATGTTTATTAAGTGTCAAGGCAGAACTTGAACCCAGGTCCTCTGGGGAAGCACTCACATAGCACTAAGAGTTTACAAAGTGTTTCCACTACAACCTTGTTAGGTAGGCTTTGGCTGGCATTTTAAGTTTTACTTATTTCATCCTAAATGTGTAGAGCCCTGGATCTTTAGTCAGAAAGACTTGAGTTCAAATGTGATGTCAGATGCCTACTAGCAGTGTGACCCTGGGCAAATCACTTTACCTCTGTCTGCCTTAGTTTCCTCATCTGTAAAATGAGGATAATAATAGCATCTGCCTTTCAAGATTGTAGTGAAAATGAAATGAATTTATAACCATAATCCTTTTGTAAACCACAAATGTCAACTGCTTGTGTTTCTATCCTCCCAGCATCTCTGAAAGGTGGGTTGGGCAGGAATACTGCCTTCAGCACTTCTTAAACTGTGGGTCTGGTCTAGACAGATGAGGAAACTGAGTCTCAGAAAATTTAAGTGGCTTGCCCATGGGATGGATGGATAGTAGCAGAGCTGAGACCAGAATCCAGGTCTTTTGACTTAAATCAAGGGCCCTTTCCATCATCTTGTGGTTACTGCTCCTCTTTAGAGACATATGGTCCAGTTGGTGACCTCCAAGAGTTTTAAAGTCAGCTTGGAGAGACCCTCAGTCACCCTCCTGGGAGCAAATGCTAGGTGCTGAATGGGTGAGACGACATAAATTGCTCCAGGGGTACAGAGATGGATTGTGGCTGAATTGAGCCTTTAAGGACAGATAGAATTTTGATGGGGGGGGGGCCGAGTGTCCTTCCAGGTGAGGAAGTGAGAATTTAATTCATCAGACATTTATTAAGAGTTTACTCTGAACCCTGGAGTCTGGGGATAGAAACCCCAAAGTGAGACAGTCCCTGTCATTAAGAAGTTTACATTCAGTCAATTAGCAAGCATTTTTTTAAGCCTCTACTATATGCCAGGCACTAGAAATACAAAGATGAAGAATTTAATCCCCTTTCCACAAAGAGCTTACATTTTAATGGATGAAACAACAAATGTACTCATATAGATATATGTCTGCCTGCATGCATGTGTGTGTATAAGTGTATAAGCTAGGGATAGAGACATTGGTACAGGAACTTCCAGGTGAGGAAACTCCTTCCCCAGGTTACCCCACCATTATGAGTCAGAAGTAGGATTTGAACCCAGATCCTCCTGGGTGTGTACACAAAAGAACTATAAATATCTAAGGTAGTTAGGGAGGGAGGGAAGGAAGGAGGAAGTCACTAATTCTTGGTGGGGTGGGAGTAGGGGTGGAATCAGGATTCTGTCATGGATTGTTGTGGGGTTAGTGAAGACACCAGTTTGACAAGAGCAGAGGGTTTCCTGGAAAGGACTAGAAGACAAGGTTGGGAGGATACAATGACTTGCCCATGGTAGTAACCCAATAAATACTGATTTGGGAGCCTTGAATGCTGAGCTCGGAGTTTGTCCTTTATCCTGTAGGCAGTGGAGGGCCCCAGAAGGCTTTTGAGCTGGGTGGACCTCCATGAAAGAAGTGCCTTAGAGAGATGAATGGGTCTGATAGCTTGTGCAGTGACCTTGGAGGGGTAGAGACCGCTGTGTGCCCACGCCTGGTTCTTCCCCCACTCCCCCAGCTCTTCCACTTTCTAGCCAGCCAGGGCTGTTCCCTGCCCATGCCCCCCTGTGATATCCATGGCACATACGTATCTTTGAGTGGTCCCTAGGTGACCCTGTCTCTTGCTCTCCATGACAGCCGGGTCCTAGTAAGCCCCTGCCTGCCTTCCCGGCTTCGGAGGCTGCCTCAGATGTTGAGCCTGACACCCAGGAAATGGTTCGTGCCCAAAACAAGAAGAAGAAAAAGTCTGGAGGCTTCCAGTCCATGGGTGAGTTTGCCGTGGGGCCGCAGGGAGGGAGCCCTGGTGGTAGCCCAAAGCCGGAGGCCCTGGGTGGGCTGTGGGCGGCAGGGCTGGGGCCCAGGAGTTCATCAGAGATGCTAACAGGTGTGTGTTGAGCGCCTCTGCTGGCCCTGGTGGCATGCAGAGAAGCTGAGGATGATCCTTACCCTCCAGGAGCTCCCACTCGAGCTGAGTTGGCAGGACTCAACGCATGCCACTATTGGGGACCAATGAAGATTCAGTTTGTTTAGTGCGGGTGTTGTATGTAGTGAGTAAAAGGGGAGAGGTCAGTGGGTGTCAGTGATGAGGGAGGGCTTGGGGTGGGGGTGGAGATATGGGAGCCTCGAAGAACCAGGAGGGCCGCCCAGGACAAGGGGAACACACAGGCAGAGCACACAGTTGGAACAGCTCATGTGAGAGACTGCAGGTGTGAGAATGAGCATGAATGTGTGTGAGCATTGTGTGACCATGTACGAGTGTGTGTGATCGTGTGTATATATGAGTGAACATGTGTGTGCGTGCATGTCACTGAGTGATTGTGTGTGTGTGGATGTGAGCATGTGTCTATGAGCAGTTGTGGGTGGGTGTGGAAGAGTGTGTCTGAGAGAAGGAACATGTGAGTGGGTGTGAACACGTGTATCTGTGTGAGTGTGAGCCTGTGTGGGTGTACAAAGTGTGGGGCTAGGGTCTGGATCTGTGATTTTGCTGGTGACCTTGGCCCCTAGAAGGGCCCCGAGCGTTTGAGCGACTCAGTGAAGATGACCTGGCCAGTGTGCATCGTGGGCAGGATTTGAGCCAGGGCTGCCCAACTCTGAGGCCAGCTCCCGATCCACTATGCCTGCTATCGCCTAGGTAACCAAATGAACACCAGCATGGATAGCGCAGTATGAAACAATAGGGTGAACCGTGGTCTTACCCCCGATAGAGGGGAGGGACCAGGGAGTGAGTGAGGTTCCTGCCTTAGTTCTGGGATCTGATGAGCTTTGGTGTCTCCTGTAGGCTTGAGCTACCCTGTCTTCAAAGGCATCATGAAGAAGGGCTACAAGGTGCCCACGCCCATCCAGAGGAAGGTGAGGACACGCGGGCTCTTTCCCCCCTTCAATCCCTTCTTCAGACTGCCCTCCCCCATGTCACAGCCCCTGGCCCAGCTTGTCTCTGTTTTTAGAAGGAAATAAGGGATTCTTTGGGCTCGACTCCCTTTAAAATGGGAAGAGGAATGGGACTGGACCCTTGCCGTCATTGATCTAGGGAACCTCCCCAGTGAGGACACTCTGTCTGCCGACGCAGGCCAGAGCTGCCCAGAGCCTGGAGAGGTGAAATTGGATCAGAGACAGGGCTGGAACCCAGGGCTTCCTGATTTCACGACCAGCTCTCTATCTGCTACCCTCACTGCTTTCCTTTAAAACAACCTATTCAGTTGACATCTTCTTTTCATTTACTTTAGATGCCTTTTATATCTGTCCTTTTACCTTCCTGTCCTCAAAACAGCTCTTTGGAGGAAGCTGGGCTTACTATACAATTTTTGCCAAGGGGAAAACCAAGGCCAGACCTGCCCAGTGTCCAGCATCAAGTCAGTAGCACGGCCAGGACCAGAACCCAGCTCTTTGGACTCTACCTGGATTTGTGCTTTTATTGCTAGAGGGAGTCCCCGGTGAAGAGCTCCCTCCCCCAGTGCAAATCGGCACCTGCTCTGAACCATTCAGCCTTAAAGAGTTGCCTGGCACACTGGACAGCTAAGTGACTTGTCCAGGGTCACACAGACAGTCTGATTTGAATGCAGCTCTTCCTGACTCTGAGGCCAGCTCTCTATGTACTACACCAGGGGCCCCTGAGGCCACAAGTGGCCCGGGTTGGGAAGAATTGGATGCCCCTGCCCTACCCCACGAGACCTCTGTCGATGCCTGTTCCTGGGCCTTTTTACTCTCCCTCAGTACTGCCCGGTGACCTTGTGTCTTCTCTTCCTCCCCCATCAGCTGTCTGCTGGGAAGGACACCAGTCTTCAGTCTGAAGACTGAATGAGGGTCGGGCCAGACTGGAGCACAGATAAAGCCCCTCTTTACCAGCCCCGGCCTTAGAACCAAGGCGTGATCAAAAGAATAAGAATTCTCATTTCCGGTTCTCTTCTCGCTGCCACCTTCCTCCCCCCCGTGTGAACCTGTGATTTTTAGCATAGGGGACAAAACTCTCTGTCAAGGCCTCTTAGCAGCTGCGCTCTATCGTGCTAAGAGATGCCCCGGGCACTGAGGGGTCAGAGATCGTCCATTTTTCATAGTCAGTTGGTGTCAGAGGCGACACCTGAAGCTGCAGGGTTGGTTCTCTCTCCAGGCAGTCAGTCAGCATTTCCCAAGTGCCTCCTTGGCCCTCTGTTACGTCACAGTGTCTGTGGAGTGGGTGGTACAGATCCACCCACTGCTTTCTTCCCTGCTGGCCTGTAGAACATCGGGGAGATGTTCTATTATCCCATCTGTCAAATGGGCATAAAGTGTGCCTCTCGCAGGCTTGTTGATAACGTGTGAGGCCTCAGGGGCTCTAGACACAGGTGCTGAGATGACAAGCCTTAGCCAGCGTTCCCCCCATAGAACCGCTCCGATCCAGGGCTCACAGCATCACAGGCTGGAGAGGGGGAAGGGCCCTCAGTGGCCAGCTGGTCCAGCCACATGTGGGTGGAGTCACCATGGGGCCGTCCAGCCCTTGCTTGAACGGGGACTCACTCCTCGAGCAGCCTGTGTTTTCCCACTGCCTCTCTGTCTCTCATCCCCACTTCAGCCCTATTCCAAGGCTGGCCCTAGGGGGAGGAAGGTAGTGGGAACAAAGGTGGTGTCTTATTCTCTGCCTCCAACCCCGTGCGTTCCCTCCTCAGACCATCCCGGTGATTCTGGACGGCAAGGATGTGGTGGCCATGGCCCGAACGGGCAGTGGAAAGACAGCCTGCTTCCTCATCCCCATGTTTGAGAAACTCAAGGCCCACAGTGCCCAGACGGGTGCCCGTGCCCTCATCCTGTCACCCACCCGGGAGCTGGCCCTGCAGACGATGAAGTTCACCAAGGAGGTGAGCAGGGGCTTGGCGGGCAGGCGGGGGGGGGGTTGGGTTCTTCACCTTTTGTGTGTCCTGGACCCCTTGGGCAGTCGGGTGAGGTCTGTGGACCTTTGCTCAGACTCATGGTTTTAAGTGCTTGTATGGTAAAATGAACGTGGGGTTTATTGGAATGCAGATTTCTTTTAGAATTCTTTACATAAAGTAAAAACTGTCTGTATGGTGAAGCACAATTATGAACCTGAAAAAAAGAAATTTGTGGGCCCTGGATTAAGGTCTTGTGGGGGGTCAGGGTGGGGAGGGCTATGAGGGGGGCTCATAGAAGGAGGAGCCTGGAGGGTGGAGAAGGGCAGGCCTGGCTTTCCTTCTGAGCTCTGGCCTCACCTTCTGTCTCCTCTGCTCCGCAGCTGGGCAAGTTCACCGGCCTGAAGACGGCCCTGATCCTTGGGGGGAGACAAGTAAGACCTTCTTCGGACGTCCCTGCCCTTTTCCCCTCCCCCGGCCCGCAGCGGTGATTCTGAAGGCAGCAGCGCCTTCCGATGACATGGGGGGTTTCCTTTCCCAGGACCTGGCTACTCTCCTTTGTTTACGCGCCTCCTTTGCTTCCAAATCCAGCCCTGCGTCCTTGTCACTGGGAGCCGCAGCTCTGCAAAGCTCAGCCCTTCAAGGAGGCTGACTCGCTGGCTAGCGTCCTACCCTGCAGACCCCCACGTTGGGGGCTTTTTGTTGTCTGAGAGGCAGCGTGGCTTAGTGGATAAAGCGCTGGATTCGGAGTCAGCAAGGCTGGTCTTCAAACTCTGTCTCTGCCGTGTAACTTGCTGTGTGACCCTGGGTGAAGCGCTCAGCAGGTCTGAGCCTCAGGCAGGACATTAACAGACGGGCTGTAGAAGGGGCTCACACCTCTGTGAAATCACAGGCCCTTGATTTGATATGTTTGTATTTTCACATCCACAATCTCCGCCTGATCCTCAGAGTACATTTGTGAGGCCACCGCAGTGTAATCCCCATTCTTACAGATGGGGAAACTGAGTCATCCTCCCCCAAGGTCACACAGTGAGTCAGGACCAATAGCTCCATTGCTTGAAAGTAATCAGCAGAGCCAGACCATTCTGGGGTGTCTTGTTTCTGGGCTCATGCTTTCTTCCTCCTGTGCCTTGTTGCACCTCAGAACCCCGGGTTCTTTTGGTTACATCCGGCTATCTCCCCACTAACCCAAAGCCCCCGTCCTTCAGAATGCCTCTTTTGCTGCCTTATGCCTTATTTTTAGTTTCTGACGCTGTCACACCTGCCTTCGCTCTTCCTTCTCTGGCTCCCAAGAACATCAGAGCTGTCCCCTTCCTTGGGGCACCGTCAGCCCTGAGTTTCGGTTTGGGTGGATTGTCTCAGTGATGCTGTCTTCAGAAGGCTAGCACCAAGTTCTCCTTGGCGGAACTCCCTAGAGCAGGGGGAAGCAGGGTGCATCCCACCCAGGCCAGGAATCAGCAGCGCTAGCTCCAGTTCAGCTGTCACCAGTAACCGTCCTGTCAAAGAGGGGCCAAGGACAGCGGTCCCTCGCTGAGGTCCTAGGGCTGCTGTGAGACCAGAGCTCAGCACACCTGACGCTTGTAGAGCCCATGGGTGCATACTGTGGTGCTTTAAGGATCAGCAAGTACTCGGACGTGTAGGACCTTGTCTGGGTGTCCCCCACATGATGTGGTGAGGAAGGTGAGGCCCACCGTGGGTCATGCAGCCAGCTAGGGTCTGGTGGGATTTGGACCCTGGCTTTCCTGATCCCAAGTCCATGCCCTCAGTGGAGAAACGAGAAGACCTGAGTTAGAATCCTGCCTCAGATGCTGACTACTGTGGGGCCTTGGGGAAGTGTGTCACCTCTGATTTCTTCCGTAAAATGGAGAGATTGGACAGCTTTCTTCAGCTCCAGTGATCCTGTGACCTTCCTTAGCCCTGGTTTTCTTTATTTTGTGTGAGGCAGTTGGGGTTAAGTGACTTGCCCAGGGTCACACGGCTAGTAAGTGTAAGGTGTCTGAGGCTGGATTTGAACTCGGGTGCTGCTGACTCCAGGGCTGGTGCTCTACCCACTGCGCCACCTCGCTGCCTGTCAGTCATCTCTGTATTAATAAGATAGTAACCGAATCCTTCTGCTTGTTTCTCCCCTCTTCGTTTTTCTTTTGTGTTTTCCCAGATTCTCTTCTGTAACTTCTGTTGTCGTTTTGAAATAATGACGATGATAAGTGACTTCATGCAGCTCTTGAAAGGCGCAGAGGTTTTTGCAGGCGTTAGGTCGTCTCCCGCAAGAGTGCGGCGAGGTCAGACACCTCTAGGAGAAGCTGAGGTCTAGCGAGGTGAAGTGACTCGGCCACAGCCACACGGCGGGTGCGCGGGCCCCGAGGCGGAGGTGGCGGCGCGCTGCTCTCCGCCGCGGGCGTCCGGGGGGTGCCGTTCTTTTGGCTCTGGCTTCTTCCCTCCCCATCGCTCTGTCTGAGTCTTTTCCGCGCTTCCTCGTGGTCCCTGTGCGTGTTGTTCCTGCTGCATTATTGTAACAGTGATCATCAATCCCGTTACGTTCGTGGGCCGTGGCTTGGGCTGCCATCTCCCACCTGTTGGTGCGGCTGGGTGTTTTCACGGCCTAGCAGTGCCTTTGGTCTCCTGATGCCCCTTCCCCTGTTCACTTCCAGCGGGCGCCATGCCCTGTACCCAGCTCTCCTGAGAGCAGACTGGCGTGGGGCATTGTAATTAGCTGAGTTTCAGAGATGGTGGTCATTGTGTGTGCTGTTCTCCTGCCTTCTTTGCCCCGTGTCACTTGTACAGGGTTTCCTATTTCTCTAATTCTCGCTCTGGGGTTTTTTGTCTGGTCTGTGATTTTATTGATGTGGGGAGCTTCCAGGGTAAAACTCCTTCCTTGCTTAGGATCAGAGATTTAGAGTTATAAGAGGTTTAGAGACTCTCTACTTCAACCCCTTCATTTTACAGCTGAGGAAACAGGCCCAGCGACCTGTCCAGTTACATGTGGTGAATGGCAGAGCCAGGATTGGAACCCAGGTCCTAGGACACCAAATTCAGCACATTTTCCATTTCATCGTCCTCAGTCGACTCTAGTTTTAGAAAATTGTCCGGAGCACTGAGAGGTTAAGACATTTGCCCAAAGCAATGCAGCTGGTCAGGATCAAAGACTAGACTTGAATGGAGGTCTTCCTGATGCCAAGGCTGCCCTCGCTTTTCAGCCTTACCCAGCTTCTCATTGTTTGAGGCACAGTAATGTAGCCTATCCCTTCGTAGTCCACGGTCCTGCCACTTTCTGATTGTCCCTGTCCCTCCTTCTTTGGGATGTTTGGCTTTCCTCTTCCTTGATCAGGCAACATCCCTAGTGCTACTCTTAGGCTTATGGACCGTGCTTAGAGCCCTGTTTTGGTTTGCAAATGAGGGTGTGATTGGACAGCACCGACCCAAGGGAGCAGCATTTATCTGGTGTAGCTAGGTAGAAGTTGGAAGAACACATAGAAGGGAGAGGGATTAGAGGTGTGTGTGTTTGTGTTTGGGACCGGGCAGTGATTTTTTGAGCTGTGAGTGATGAGAAAAGCAGGGTATGTAACTATCCTTGGGAAAAGAAAGAGAAGAGGTGGTGGGGAAGAGCTCACAGGCCAGGCAGTTCTTGGGGCTGACCACCAGGTGACACACTCCGCCCAGGACGGCTTGGTTGCTCCCTGGAGCGGGGTAGAAAGAAATGTGTAGAAAGAAGGCTGACCTCTGGATTTTGGCAGAACGGGTGGTGGTTTGTGGAGCCAGGGTTCTGTGAACAAGGTGTTCTCATGTTGGGCGTTTAGCACTTGGGTAGCTATATCATTATTAACTCAATCTGGACTTCTCATTTGTGGGCTCATCTCACCCTTTCTTGAACTTGGGCAGGTTTTTAGCCTGTATCCCTTCTTGGGACACATTTTTTCCATACCCAGGGTCTTTATCGGGTTGTCTGGGCTTGGGTTTCAGAAGCATCATAGGATTACAGTTCAAGGACTGGAAGGGGCCTCAGCGGGCCTCTGTTTCAATCCTTTCCTTTCACTTGTGAGGAGTGAGCATTAGAGTCAGGATTCAAACCCGGTCCTCTGGCTCGAAAGCCACTCCTGTTCCCGGGGTATTTGGCTCCAGAGGATCCCAAATCAAGGTAGGTGCTGTGTGCCCTTCCTGGCATGATGTGGAGACTCCATTTTCTGTTTTCTACAGGATGGAAGACCAGTTTGCAGCACTGCATGAGAACCCAGATATGTGAGTATGCGGAGCTAGAAGGAATCCTTCAGACCCCTCCTGTGCATGCTGGACATCCTTGAGTCTGTGACTGGAAGAGGGAGGGGGCATCTGTCCCTCTGGTCTGGGATTAGGGTGCAGTGGTGGCCCTCAAGGAGGGCGGGGGCGCTATCGAGAGAGGGTGCTGCCAGCGGTGATGGAGGGGGCTGTCCTGTTGCAGAATCATCGCCACCCCTGGGCGCTTGGTGCACGTGGCCGTGGAGATGAACCTGAAACTGCAGAGTGTGCAGTATGCTGTCTTTGATGAGGCGGACAGGTGAGGCGGGGGTGGGAGCTCGGGCAGTGGAGAGGAGAGGTTCCTTGGAATGAGAGCTGGGGCCCCCTCGCTTCACCCCCAGCCTGCGTCAGAGCCTGGCCTCTGCATCTCTTGAGTTTGCAAAGAGCTCTTGTCCCTGCTGACCCTGGGTAGTAGAGGGCAGGGAGGATTATTTATTCCCGTTTTCCCGAGGAGGAGACTGAAGTGAGCTGGCCACGGTTTCTTAGCTATTCCTAAAACCCCTGGCATCCTTTGAGACACAGCTCAGAGACCGCCTTCCTGATCCCCAAACTCCCCTGCACGTGACTATGTTGCTTATATGAGAGGCAGTGAGGAGACGCTGTACACCAGACCCACAGTCAGGAAGACCTGAGTTCAAATCCTGCCTCAGACACTTAACCACGGTGTGACCCTGGACGAGGCATGTAGCCTCCCTCAGCTTCATTTCCCTGTTTGTAATGATGGGGTGATCATAGCACTTACCTCCGGGGTGGTTCAGATGGGATCAGATGGGATAGTGTATGCAGAACCCAACACCAGATGATGGCTATGGCCACCATATTTTTGTATTGAATTTCCATACATTTAGATATGTGCGTTGGCTGTCTGAGAGTATGGATTATTTCCTCCTCTGGCCCAGGACAGGGCCTGGCACTTGGTGGGCCCTTAATAAATGCTTGCTGATATACCTGTGAATCAGCTGGGTGCTGGAGACCCAGCCTCCTCATTCTCTCTGCTCCTCTGTCCCAGGCTGTTTGAAATGGGCTTTGCGGAGCAGCTGCAGGAGATCATTGGCCGCCTTCCCGAGGACCACCAAACCGTGCTGTTTTCTGCCACGCTGCCTAAACTCCTCGTGGAGTTTGCCCGAGCTGGTGAGAGGCTTGCCTGCCCACACACCCCATCTTCACCCCGGGCTCCCCTTGTTGTGACCCTCCTTTGGGGGGACAAGCACCAATGGGAAAAGGGGGCTCCTGGCTGGGCGTGGGGCTCACCTGAGGATGTGGCATGGTGTAGCCCGCTGAACACCCTCCCTGCCCTATCCTTCTG
Organism: Phascolarctos cinereus; assembly: GCF_003287225.1. Classification (NCBI taxonomy): domain Eukaryota; kingdom Metazoa; phylum Chordata; class Mammalia; order Diprotodontia; family Phascolarctidae; genus Phascolarctos; species Phascolarctos cinereus. Next base: position 701,479,675 of record NW_027555847.1, on the reverse strand, counting down.
CAGCCTCCCTCCCATCCTCCCCATCCTCACTCTCTGATCTCCCCCAGGCCTCACGGAGCCAGTGCTGATCCGTCTCGATGTGGACACCAAACTTAATGAGCAACTGAAGGTGAGGTCCTCAGATCTGCCCAGCACCTCCCAAGCCTCTCTTTGAGATAAAGTCCCCACGGTTCCCCGGGCTCCAGGGCAAGGCCGGCCCTGCTCTGGACCTCCAGGCTTTCTCTGGGTGTCTGCAGGGAAGAACAGAGAAAGGGGGCTTCCCATGGTGGGACAGAGGCCCAGTCTAGGCCCATGGATAGAAAGAACAGCTAGTCCTTAATGTTCATCAGGTGCTTGGTAATTTACACGTTATTTTCATGTCTTTTATCCCATCTGAGCTTGAGGCCTTGTGCTATAGCGGACAGGGAACTTGGACCTGAATACCAGAGTTCAGGTCCTACCTGTGAAATGTGTTAGCTGGTATCCCTGGGCAACTTACTTAACCTTTAGTGCTCTTCACAACTCCAGGAGGGAGAGAAGTGGCCAGCCTGCGTTGTTAAGGGAGTTCCCAGCACAGTGAAATCAGAGGTCCGGTTCTAGGCTCACGCCTGTCTCCCTGATCCTTGAGATCGCAGCCACACATGGTCTTATCTCCTTGATTAGAGGAGGAGGAGGAGGAGGAGGAGACTTAGCCAGGCTGATTGGGGGCCGAGCCAGGGCTGGAAGCCAGCCTTCCCCTTGACACTGGCGCTCCTTCCCCCACACCTTAGATGGCCTTCTTCCACATCCGTGAGGATGACAAGCCAGCTGTGCTCCTCCACCTCCTGCGCAACGTGGTCCGGCCCCAGGACCAGACTGTGGTCTTCGTGGCCACGAAGCACCACGCCGAATACCTGAAAGAGGTGAGTGGGGCCCCGCTGGCAGGAGGGCCCCCTGGGGAGGCTGGGAAGACTCCTGTCCTTGGCCGATCTGGGCAGCAGGAAAAGAGTTCCCTGGCAGCGCCACCAGGGGGTGGCGGCGCCTCCAAAGCAGAGCCTTACGGGGAAGCTCGGCCGTCACTGTGCTGATCTCATCCATCCATCTGTGGATAGAGGGGGTAGAAACATCTGTGTGTGCGTGTGCTTAACACACACACACACACACATGTTGCATACACACGTGCATTTCACGTATACACGTGGTTCATATACATGCGTGCGTTTGCCTGCATGTACACGATACATATAGGTGTGTCTCTTACATGCACACAGGCATGTCACATACACGCAGCTGTATTTTCCTTGGGGATGTGCGCTTCATATATACAATATACATGCATGTATATTCCCTACATGGGTTGTGTGTGTCATACATGTCACACATATATACTCTGTGCTGTCATGCGTGTGTGTTTTGCATGTACGTGTATTTAACATGCGCCTGTCTTATGTGGGGGGTGTATGTACATGTGTGTACGTGTGTGCACACCTGCACCCTGACGTGCCTCCTGACCAGTGACTACGTTGTATGCCTCCCTCCCACCCCCAGCTGAAAGTAAGCCCGCTGAGGACAGGGGCAGTCTCGTTGGTGTATTTGTGGTCCTGCAGTGCCGTTCGTTGTCTTGGGGGGTTAGGGGGGACGTGGGGGTTGTTGTATCCCTGCCCACTAACCCCCCCCATCTTTCTCTCCCCCTACCTCAGCTGCTGACAGTCCAGGGCATGTGCTGCACCCACATCTACAGCTCCCTGGATCAGACAGCACGCAAGATCAACCTGGCCAGATTTGTCCACGGCAAATGCTCAGCCCTCATTGTCACTGATCTGGCCGCCCGGGGCCTGGACATCCCCCTGCTGGACAATGTGATCAACTACAACTTCCCTGCCAAGAGCAAGCTCTTCCTACATCGAGTGGGTGAGTGCCAGCCTGGCCTCACGCTTTGTGTTCTGGGTGCCTCTGACCTTCCCAGCTCTGACCTTCCCTGCTCTGACCTTCCCAGCCCTGACCTTCCCTGTTCTGAGGCCCCTCCCAGCTCTGACCTTCCCTGCTCTGACCTTCCCTGTTCTGAGGCCCCTCCCAGCTCTGACCTTCCCTGTTCTGAGGCCCCCCCCCCTGACCTTCCCAGCTCTGACCTTCCCTGTTCTGAGGCCCCTTCCCAGCCCTGACCTTCCCTGTTCTGAGCCCCTCCCAGCTCTGACCTTCCCTGCTCTGACCTTCCCTGTTCTGAGGCCCCTCCCAGCTCTGACCTTCCCTGTTCTGAGGCCCCTCCCAGCCCTGACCTTCCCAGCTCTGACCTTCCCTGTTCTGAGGCCCCTTCCCAGCCCTGACCTTCCCTGTTCTGAGGCCCCTCCCAGCCCTGACCTTCCCTGTTCTGAGGCCCCTCCCAGCCCTGACCTTCCCAGCTCTGACCTTCCCTGTTCTGAGGCCCCTCCCAGCTCTGACCTTCCCTGCTCTGACCTTCCCTGTTCTGAGGCCCCTCCCAGCTCTGACCTTCCCTGCTCTGACCTTCCCTGTTCTGAGGCCCCTCCCAGCTCTGACCTTCCCTGTTCTGAGGCCCCTCCCAGCTCTGACCTTCCCTGTTCTGAGGCCCCTCCCAGCCCTGACCTTCCCAGCTCTGACCTTCCCTGTTCTGAGGCCCCTCCCAGCTCTGACCTTCCCTGTTCTGAGGCCCCTTCCCAGCTCTGACCTTCCCTGCTCTGACCTTCCCTGTTCTGAGGCCCCTCCCAGCCCTGACCTTCCCTGTTCTGAGGCCCCTTCCCAGCTCTGACCTTCCCTGCTCTGACCTTCCCTGTTCTGAGGCCCCTCCCAGCTCTGACCTTCCCTGTTCTGAGGCCCCTCCCAGCCCTGACCTTCCCTGTTCTGAGGCCCCTCCCAGCTCTGACCTTCCCTGTTCTGAGGCCCCTCCCAGCTCTGACCTTCCCTGTTCTGAGGCCCCTCCCAGCCCTGACCTTCCCAGCTCTGACCTTCCCTGTTCTGAGGCCCCTCCCAGCTCTGACCTTCCCTGTTCTGAGGCCCCTCCCAGCTCTGACCTTCCCTGTTCTGAGGCCCTCCCAGCCCTGACATTCCCTGTTCTGAGGCCCCTCCCAGCTCTGACATTTCCTGTTTTGGGGCCCCTCCCAGCTCTGACCTTCCCTGTTCTGAGGCCCCTCCCAGCTCTGACCTTCCCTGCTCTGACCTTCCCTGTTCTGAGGCCCCTCCCAGCTCTGACCTTCCCTGTTCTGAGGCCCCTCCCAGCCCTGACATTCCCTGTTCTGAGGCCCCTCCCAGCCCTGACCTTCCCAGCTCTGACCTTCCCTGTTCTGAGGCCCCTTCCCAGCCCTGACCTTCCCTGTTCTGAGGCCCCTCCCAGCTCTGACCTTCCCAGCTCTGACCTTCCCTGTTCTGAGGCCCCTTCCCAGCTCTGACCTTCCCTGCTCTGACCTTCCCTGTTCTGAGGCCCCTCCCAGCTCTGACATTTCCTGTTTTGGGGCCCCTCCCAGCTCTGACCTTCCCTGTTCTGAGGCCCCTCCCAGCTCTGACCTTCCCTGCTCTGACCTTCCCTGTTCTGAGGCCCCTCCCAGCCCTGACCTTCCCTGTTCTGAGGCCCCTCCCAGCTCTGACCTTCCCTGTTCTGAGGCCCCTTCCCAGCTCTGACCTTCCCTGCTCTGACCTTCCCTGTTCTGAGGCTCCTCCCAGCTCTGACCTTCCCTGTTCTGAGGCCCCTCCCAGCTCTGACCTTCCCTGCTCTGACCTTCCCTGTTCTGAGGCCCCTCCCAGCTCTGACCTTCCCTGTTCTGAGGCCCCTCCCAGCTCTGACCTTCCCTGTTCTGAGGCCCCTCCCAGCTCTGACCTTCCCTGTTCTGAGGCCCCTCCCAGCCCTGACATTCCCTGTTCTGAGGCCCCTCCCAGCTCTGACATTTCCTGTTTTGGGGGCCCCTCCCAGCTCTGACCTTCCCTGTTCTGAGGCCCCTCCCAGCTCTGACCTTCCCTGTTCTGAGGCCCCTCCCAGCTCTGACCTTCCCTGCTCTGACCTTCCCTGTTCTGAGGCCCCTCCCAGCTCTGACCTTCCCTGTTCTGAGGCCCCTCCCAGCCCTGACATTCCCTGTTCTGAGGCCCCTCCCAGCTCTGACCTTCCCTGCTCTGACCTTCCCTGTTCTGAGGCCCCTCCCAGCTCTGACCTTCCCTGTTCTGAGGCCCCTCCCAGCCCTGACATTCCCTGTTCTGAGGCCCCTCCCAGCTCTGACCTTCCCTGTTCTGAGGCCCCTCCCAGCTCTGACCTTCCCTGTTCTGAGGCCCCTCCCAGCTCTGACCTTCCCTGTTCTGAGGCCCCTCCCAGCTCTGACCTTCCCTGTTCTGAGGCCCCTTCCCACCTCTGACCTTCCCTGCTCTGACCTTCCCTGTTCTGAGGCCCCTCCCAGCCCTGACCTTCCCTGTTCTGAGGCCCCTCCCAGCTCTGACCTTCCCTGTTCTGAGGCCCCTTCCCAGCCCTGACCTTCCCTGTTCTGAGGCCCCTCCCAGCCCTGACCTTCCCTGTTCTGAGGCCCCTCCCAGCTCTGACCTTCCCTGTTCTGAGGCCCCTTCCCAGCTCTGACCTTCCCAGCTCTGACCTTCCCTGTTCTGAGGCCCCTCCCAGCTCTGACCTTCCCTGTTCTGAGGCCCCTGCCCAGCTCTGACATTCCCTGCTCTCAGGTTTCTCCCAGCTCTGACAGTCACTGTTCTAAGGCCCCTCCCAGCTCTGACATTTCCTGTTTTGGGGGCCCCTCCCAGCTCTGACATTTTATTTTCTAAAGGCCAGTTGTAGAGTCAGAGTTACCACTGCAGTGGCCAAGGGACTTAAGATGATAGAAGCTCTGATTCTTGTGTGCCAAAATGCATGTCTCTGACTCTCTTATCCTTCTGGTAGCAGAAATTATCATCCCCATCTTGCAGATGAGGAAACTGAGGTGACTTGCCTAGGCCATACATACCACATGGATTCAGAAAGGACTGACTTCTTGACTGTGATCCCCCTCATCGTGACCTTTCCTTTCTGCAGGGCGTGTGGCCCGGGCGGGCCGAAGTGGGACAGCTTATTCCTTGGTGGCCCCCGATGAGGTCCCCTATGTCTGTGACCTTCACCTCTTCTTGGGCCGCCCGCTCACCCTGGCCATCCCCAATGAGAAGCCCTCAGGTAGCTGGGCCTGGGAGCTGGGGAGGTTGTTGGGATCCCGGAGTGGGGAAGGAGATGTGTGTCCCTGCCCCCAGAGAGCTCAGGATAGGACAGAGAAGGAAGAAAAGGCCACTTCCAGTGATGCAGCGAGGAGCCTTCCAGCCCAGAGCACCCTGGCAGGAGAATGGGGCCTTTGTTGACTTCTTTGTGGGGAAATTCAGAACATTGGAGGACAAAGGCACCTTTCTTCTGCCGGGACTCTCAAGGCCACGGGAGGCCCTCCCAGGTGGATAGCGCTTGAGGCTTTACCAAGCCCTGTGGCGAGGAGGCCTCCTGGTGAAGCTGAGCCCGCCCCCACCCAGAGCCACGGCCCTGGAAGAAGTTGGTCATTCGGCTTGGGGCCAGTGAACGCCACGCTGAGGAATTCCGTCTCCGTCCTAGAGGCGCTGGGGAGCCATGGAAGGTGTTTTTGAGCAGAGGGTAGATACAATAGTAAGTCTGTGCTAGTGGATAGAGAGTTTGGCCCTAGTTGGGAAGACCTGGGGTTCCAGTCCCATGCTGGCTTTGTGTCCCTGGGCCAGTCACTGAGCTCGGTGACCCAGACAACTCCCAAGACTCATGAGTTGCAGAGCAGCGTGCTGGTGGAGGGTCTCTGTTCTTGGGGAGTTCGTGCAGTGGTGATGTGCCGGGTCTGGTGCCTGAGCAGGCCAGGACAATGTCAGCAATGCGTGGTGAGCCCTCCCCCCGGCCTCCATCTTGGGGAGGGGCCCAGGCCGGCCCACCTTCCTCCCCGATCCTGCCGGTGCCCCCCACTGACACCCCCCATGCCCCAGCTTTTCAGTTCCTTTGGGGTGGTGCCTTCCCCCATTCGAATGTAAACTCTGAGGGCAGGGACTGTCTTTTTGTGCGTACTCGTACCCCTGGCTCTTAGCTCAGGGCCTGGCATGCAGCAAGTGCTTAATAAGTACTTATCGTCCTGCCTCATCACTTCTAGCTCTGAGGTGTAGCAGGGAAAGGAAAGGAGTGGAAAACAGCGTCGATTAAGTGCCTGTGGCGCTGTACAAACAGGATCTCCTCTGATCCCCGCGACGCCCGGGGAGGGAGGTGCTGTTGTTACTCCCGTTTTGAAAATGAGGATACTGAGGCAGACAGCTGAAGTGACCTGCCCAGGGTCACACAGCTAGTAAGTAACTGGAATGACACTTAAGTTCAGGTGTCCCCGATTCCAAACCAAGCACCCCTTCCACTGTACCGCGTAGCGGCCAGTGTCGTAGAGAAGTGAGCCCCAGAGAGGGAAGCCTGAGCCCCGTAACGTACCCGCTAGCCTTTGTGTCCAGCAGGTTACTTTCATCCCCCTTCCCCGCCCTGGGTTAATCTTCCTGGGCTCCCTCCCTCCTGAGAAATTAAGGGATAACATGGTCTAAGAACACAAGGTAACCGTGCACTTCAGAGCCAGAAGCCAGCAAAGCCTTTATTAGGCGCTTACTTTTTGCTGGCCCTGAGCCAAGAGATGGGGGTAGAGGCTGTCTGTGAGGGGAGGCAGGTGGGCCAGCCCGGACCCCTTCCCAAGATGGAGGCCTTGGGGTGGGGGGGCCTTTAAGACCATTCACCCCAAACCTCTTCATTTTGTATTTGAGGAAACTGAGGCCCAGAAAAAGCAAGGGACCTGGCCAATGCCTCAGGGTCATTAACAGCTTCTAGGATTCTTTCCACCATCCTAGGCTGCCTCTGCATTGAAGAGATTCCGTTCTTGTTGGCAGGCATTTGTGGGTGCTCCTGTGTGCCTGGCACTGCACACAGTGTGTGCGCAGAAGGGACTGGGCACACAGAGTGGAAAGTGGGTTCTGCTTTCAAAGAGCTTATGTTCTGAAGGGGAAAATGGGGGTGCAGAGGAGCCAAGACCTACCACGCACAAAGTGCTGGAGCCGCTGGGGCCATCTGCAAAGGTTTGCTGGGGCTTAATTAGTGATGGATAGTAGTAATCATCGCTAGCATTTCTGTAGAGCTTTAATTTGCAAAATACTTTACAGATATCTCATTCAGTCCTCACCACCACCCTAAGTAGGTGCTTTTATTATTCCCATTTTGCTGATGAGGAAGCTGAGATTGACTGGAGTAAAGTGACTTGCCCAGGGTCATAGAGATTAGCAGTTATCTAGAGCAAGATTTGAACTCTGGTCTTTGGTCCAGTGTAGCCTAATGGAGAGGGCACTAGGATTGAAGTCAGAAAAACCTGGGTTCCAGTCCTGCCTCAGACACTTACCAAGTGATTTTGGGCAAATCACTTCCCCTCTCTCTGCCTCAGTTTCCTCATCAGTAAAAGGAAGGGGTTGGATCCTATGGCCTCTTGGCCCTCTTTCAGCTCTGGCAGTTGGGGATGAAGAGCCTGGGGACAGGGGGAGAGTCGGGGATGGGTCTGCTCAGTCCTGGAATCCCCCCAGATGCCTCCCCAGACGGCGTGCTGGGCCGCGTGCCTCGGAACGTGGTGGACGATGAGGAGTGCCGCCTGATCACCGATCACGATGTCTCCTCGGAGCTCCAGAGCCTGCGGCGGGTGGCCGAGAACGCCCACAAGCAGTACGTCCGTTCTCGGCCAGGGCCCTCCCCTGAGTCGATCAAGAGGGCCAAGGACCTGGACCCCGCTCTCCTGGGCCTGCATCCCCTCTTCAGTAAGGCCCCCTCGTGTTCCCTGGGGGAGAGGGCGCCCTAGGCTAGGCAGGACGGGCTCCGCTGATGGGCTTCCTGTCTGCCTGCCTCTAGGCTCCCAGTTTGAGGACGAGGAGCTGGAGAGGATGAAGCTTGTGGACAGCATCAGGAGCTACCGATCACGGGCTGTAAGTGCAGACGGCCCAGGCTGGCTGGGAGGGGCCTGCAGGCACAGGGGCCCCAGGGTGGCTGTAGACACAGAGCTGGGCTGCAGCTTGCTGCCGTCCAGACGTCGCAAGCCCTGAGCCATAGACGTTTTCTCTAAACTAAGTATTGAAAGATTAGCCATGAACATCAGAAGTGGCTCAGTAGCTCTTCACACTTTGGTTCATCTCAGTGCCTCGAGGGTCCCGCCGGCCCCTCCCTCCCAAGCTTCAGTCCCTTTGTCCTCCTCCTGTTTTTCATTTCAGGCTCATAAGCTCTTAGGCTTACAGCCAGAAGGGCTTTTAGAGGCCATGGAGTCCAACACTCATTGTACAAATGAGGAAGCAGGCGCAGAGAAATCCACTACCTGCCCGAGGTCACACAGCTGGTGATTTTTCCTTGACATTCGTTCATATGGTCCCTCTTGCCCCTGCCCAGGGAGCCTTTCCCAGTAATAAAGATTTTAAAAGACAATACCACCAGCAAAAGCAACAGACACACAGTGTGTGCAGCATGCTGCACCTGTAGGCCCCCACCTCCTCGGATTGTGAGCTAGAAGAGACCTCCAGGGCTAGCCGGGATACCTCCCTCCATTTTGAAGATGAGGAAACAGGCACAGAGCTTTAGTGAGTTGCCTAAGTCACACACCTTAAGAGTCGGAGGCAGGATTTGAACCTAGCTCCTTAGGACTCTAGGGCCATATGCCCTGTGCCATGCTTTCTCGACTCTTCTCAGGGACCAGACTTGATCTTTAAAATTCCTCGGTGTTTGCCTTCACTTTATTTGTATGTAGACGTGTTTTCATGATTCTTGTCCCTTTAGCAGCCTGGCATAGTGCCTGGAGAGCTGGCCTTGGCGTCAGCAAGCCTGGGTTCAAGTCACACCTCGGACACGTCCTGGCTTTGTGACCCTAGTCAAGCCCCTGAACCCCTCGGGCCCCCCCCCAGCAGCTCTCTAAGACCATAATCAGCATTGATTAAGCACCTACCGGGTGCCGGGCACCACGCTCAGTTACAAATGAGAAAAAGACCAGAGTGTTAACAATTGTAGCCATATGGAATCAATCACGGTGGCCTTCCTGGAGGAGACTGGTTTGAAGCAGCTACCGAAAGGTGGCTGCCGGCCCCATCCCCATCCTAGCCTAGGGATGAGGCAGGACAGAACTCAGGGGTTTCTGCTCTTCCTTGTCCCTAGACCATCTTTGAGATCAACACTACCACGCGGGACCCAGGCAGCCGGGTGATGCGGGCCAAGCGTAAACGAGACCACAAGGCCATTGCCAAGTTTCAGCAGGGACAGAGTGAGCGACGGCAGGCCCCGCCTGACCCAGCCACCCTCCCCCCGAAGGGCCAGGACCCAGAGGAAGAGGAGGAGGAGAGTGTGGAGGTACAGACCCACAGCCCGTGCTGGGGAGCTTGGGCGTCCAGAGCACCCAGGGTTGATGTCTGGTGTTATGTAAGGGGCACTGGGGAAGTGGGGGTCAGGATGGCTGGGGACAGAGCGAGCGACAGCAGGCCCCGCCTGGCCCAGCCCCCCGCCCCCCAAAGGGCCAGGATCCGGAGGAAGAGGAGGAGAGAGGGCTGGATTTGGACTTGGGAAGATCTGAGTTCAAATTCAACCTCAGACACTCACTAGCTGTGTGACCCTGGGCAAGTCATTTAACCTCTGGCTGCCTCAGTTTCCTCTTCTGTAAAATGGAGATAATAATAGCAGTTGCCTCCCAGGTTTGTTGTCTTACCTAATAAGACGACACGTCCAGTCCTTTGTAAACCTTAAACAATATGCAAATGCTGATTATTATCGTATTACCCTTATTAGGTCTGCCCAGAGAGGGAGAGAGAGCAGAATCATCCTTCAGAACGTAAATGTAGAATCCCAGAACATCAGACCAGAGGGGCCTTATGGTTGGAAATTGCCGAGCTGGGAGGGAAATGCAAAGGTCACAGCAAGTCAGTCAAATTTCACAAACGTGGACACAGGGCCCGCTGTGCACTGTGACCTTGTTGGGGGTGGCCCTCACACCTAGACTCTCCAGTCTGAGACAGTATGTTATAAAGTGGGAAGAAGAGGACAGAACTTGGTGTCAGAGGGTTCAAATCCTGCTTCTCCTCCTTGACTAGCTGACTGAACCCGTGTGAGGCCCTACAGGCTCCGTCGAATAAGGATGGCAGTCGCCATCACGGTTCCCTCTCCTCAGAGGTGTTAAGAGGGTTGGGTGAGATAAGGTGGAGCGCCTCAGCTAGAGGAACGTGGTAGAAAAGAGATGGGGTATGTGCACCAAAAAGAAGGGGGTTGTGAGAAGGAAGGCCATGAGGGCCATCGGAGGGCCTCCCATGGAGAACTGGAGGCCCCGGCCTCACCCTCAGCACCTGGAGGGCTGCATGGAAGAGAGGGCACCCAGGGGACCGGGAAGGATCAGTGTGACTTTGACAGGCAGAGACAGTGGGGACCGTGGTGTGCTTGGCCACATTAAGCGCTAAATTAATGCTGCATCTATCCATCATGCATGTATGTATGTATGTGCATCTGTCTGCCTGTCCATCTGTCTGTCCCACCATCTGTCTGTCTGTCTGTGTCTCTCCATCTACGTATCCATCCATCTGTGTACCATCTTTCTCTCTTTCCGTCCTTCTGTCTATCCTACCCTCTATCTCTCTCCCCCCATCCATCCACTGCTCTGTGTCCTGGGGACCAGTGGGCGTCCGGCTTGTCTGTGGGAGGTGAGGCCAGGCAGGAGGTCAGGGCTGACCTCACTGTGTCGCTGGTGAAGCTGAGGCCCAGAGCGGGGCCTAGTGCCCAGGCCTCCGTTCACACTTTCCGTGGCGTCCCAAGGCAGAGTCCTTTGGCAGACAGACCAGGAGCAGGGCTGACCCAGCAGCACTGGGTACGAGTTTCTAAAAGGGCAGAGTTAAGCCAAGGTAAGAACAAACATCCTGTGCCCAGGAGCCGATCAGCCAGTCAGTTTGGCTCCCTTCCTCCTTCCCAGGGGGCATTCTCAGAGGTGCTGGGCCGGAAGAGATGGCGGCCCGAGGCGCCGGGCCAGGAGAAGAGGCGGCAGGAGCCCCAGCGTCGGGACGAGGAGTTCTACGTGCCCTACCGGCCCAAGGACTTTGACAGCGAGCGGGGGTGAGGGGCACTGCCCAGGACAAGTGGGGGAGGAGCCAGATGGGGCCAGGGCCAGCGGAGGCATGCTGAACCTCGACTGCCCCTTCTCTCCCTTGCAGCCTGAGCATCAGTGGCGAGGGCAGCGCCTTCGAGCAGCAGGCATCCGGCGCCGTCCTTGACCTCATGGGCGATGAGGCCCACAACCTGACCAAGGGCCGGCAGCTGCTGAAGTGGTAAGGCCGGGCCAGGGGCTGAGGGGAGGGGCCGTGTCAGCCGCCAGCCCCGAGGTGCCCAGAGAACCTGCTCAGCGCTGCCTCCCCTCCCCCTTTGATGCCCCCAGGGACCGTAAGAAGAAGCGGTTCGTGGGGAATACGGGCCAGGAGGACAAGAAGAAGATAAAGACGGAGAGTGGCCGATATATCAGCAGCTCCTATAAGAGAGACCTGTATCCTTTCCTCTTGGAGGGGCATGGGGGTGGGGGCACTCGACGGCTGCCCTTCTGGGCCGGGGTCTCCAGGAGCTCTGTCTCCTTTCCAGCTCCCTCTTCCATGTGCTCCGGGCTGGGCCCCCCAGCTTGGGGGTGGGGCATGGCTGCCCAGAGGCTTCCCTCTGTGGCAGAGGGGGAAGAGGATTGGATCTGGGGCCAGAGTTCAAATCCTGACCCCACCACATCTTCCCTGGTGGTCTCAGTTTCCTCATCTGAAAAGTGAGAGGGGTTGGGCTGGCTGGTGCCTACAGTCCCTCCCGGCCCCAGGCCCCTGTCTCCATCCTGTGACCTCCCTAACCACCAATCTCAGGTATCAGAAGTGGAAGCAGAAACACAAGATTGGTGACCACGACTCGGAGGAGGAGGGAGAGGGAGAGGCCAAGAAGCCGAGGAATCAAGCCCGAGGCCGCAGGAGAGGGAGAGGTGAGGGGGCCCTGACCTGGGAGGGGGGGCCGGGGCGGGAGGTGACACCTGGAAGTGACCCGTGCGACCATCTTATGGGTAGGGAAACTGAGGCAAGGTAGGGAAGTGACTTCAATGACTGGTGTGTCCATCGACACCTCATCTTAGAGGTGGGGAAACTGAGGGAAAGTAGGGAATGACTTGCCAGTGTCACCCAGTAAGAATATCGGAGGGGGACAGCTAGGTGGTGCAGTGGATAGAGCTCTGGCCTTGGAGTCAGGAGGACCTGAGTTCAAATGCAGCCTCAGACACTTGACACTTACTAGCTGTGTGACCCTGAGCAAGTCACTTAACCCTGTTTGCCTCACCCAAAAACAAAACAAAAAAAAAAAGAAAATCAGAGGGCTGAGACTGGAGAGCTCAAGTCCAGCGCTGTCTGCCCTAGAAGATGCTGCTCTGCTTTGGCCTTGTGATTTATGGTCAGTGCCGGTGCCTCTGAGCCCCTGGGAACCTGCTGGTGTCCCAACCCCCACCCTCCCCCAGAATCAGTGTCCAGAGGGCCTTGGTGATGGCGCCTTGCAGACCGACTGGGCAGCTGGCAGCTGGCACACGTGAACGTGCTGCCCACTTACGTAGATGTTTTCCAGGAGCCCACTGTTGGCAGGACCCCAGAAGGCTCCCCTCACCAGTGGGCTTCCCGCTCCTGCTGGAACCCCTCCGGGGTGGGGAGCGCGCAATCTTATTCCTGCTGTTAGAACTTTATTATGATTTGGGGACTTGTGCTCAGACCTGTGGTGCAAGGGGCACCTCTGCCCGCCAGCCCAGGCACCTAGGAGCACGTCTGCCTACAGATAGACACACGGTGGCCCTCGCCCCTCTCTCCAGGGCTCCCTGCTGTGGACCAGGCCCTTCTGTCTTTGGTCCTTACATTGGGAGCGAAGGGTCTTGAGGGCACAGTAAGGCAGCCAAGCGTGGTGGTTAGAGCTCCAGACCTGGAGTCACCTTTTTACTCACTTTGACCCCTGACCCTCCGGCAAGTCATTTTTCCTTCCCAGCCTTAATTTTCACATCTGTAAAGTGGAGGTAACAATAACCTCTACACCCAGGGTTACTGTGAGGATAGGAGAGTTTTGCAGACCTTAAAGTGCCCCATGGGTGTCAGCGCTTATCACTGAGGTGTCCTCATGACCCCCCTCAAGTGTCTTAAGGCTAGGGAGGAGTAGAGCAAGGCTGTGGCCCTGGTCCTCATTCTACACAACAGCCATGTAGAAACACAGACCTTTATTCTGTCCTCATATGTGTGCATGTATGCATGTGTGTACATGTGTGCTGGGTTTCTGTCTCCCTCCTGACTATCCATTTCTTCCTTACTCCATGTCTGCTGCCTGTGTGTGGGTCCTCTTGTGAGACAGAGAGAGAGAGAGAAAGAGAGAGAGTGTGTGTGTGTGTGTGTGTGTCTGTCTGTCTGTCTGTCTGTCTGTGTGTGCGCATGTGCATCTTTGCTCCCAGGCTCCCCTTCTCTGCCTCCTCCTCCCTCTGTCTCTCTTGGCAGGTCCTCACACATGTACCCCGTTTCTGTGTGTCTCCCCCTTTCCGTGTTCCTTTGTTCCTTTGTGCGTGTCTCTCCATCTCCCCATGTTTCTCCATCTCTGCCTCTCTGGGCTCCTTTCGCACCCTTGCCTTTCGGTTTCTATTTTTAATTCCTAGCAGTGGCTTGTGGGGGGCTGCCTCTGGGGTGAGAGAGGGAGGTGTGATAGGAAGCCTCTTCCATGCTGGGGGTGGGGGCAGCTCTGGGAGGCTCCCATCCCCCAGTAGGCTCCTAGTCTTTAAGCTGACAGTGACCTGTCAGGTGTGTGAGCCTGGAGATGGGAATGCCAAGAGGGAGGCTGCTATCTGCACGTCCAGGGAACGGGCTTACCCCGGGGCTAGGGACCAGCTGCTCTCTCCATCCACCAGCGAAAACCTTCCCATTGAGATGGACTTGAAATGGCACCAGTAATGATTGGAGTTAGGCAGAAGGAAGGCGGGGAGATCCTGGAGAGGGTAGCTGAGGGGTCTAGGTGGGGATGCTCATCTGGGGTGCAACAGCAGCTGTTCTGGGCGGCCTGGCCTGTGTGCGAGATTCCCCAGGGACAGCTGGGAGCCAGGGTTCTGATCCTGAGGCTCTGGAGAGCCCTGCCTCTCTGTGCCTCAGATTCTTTAGCTAGTAGAACGCCATCCCACTGCCCAGCTTCTCGGAGGGCCTTGTGTCATAAGAGTCAGGAATACGGGGTTCATACCCTGCCTGAAACACCTGATAGCTGTGGTTGCCTTCTCTGGGCCCATTTGCTCATCTGTGAAATGGTGGTAGTAATAGCACCCACCTCATAGGATTGTTCAGAAGTTCAGTTACCATTGTTATTATCATAATGGTCTTTGATTCGTTCACCGGAGTTACCTCACCCCAGCAGGTCTCCATCCCTTTTTGAGATGTACTGTCCATTGTGGGATCGATGGACTCGTTGGGAGAAGGGTGGAGGGAGAAGAGGACTTTTGAGAACGAGGGATTGTATGGGGTACTCCTGGTTCCCTCTCCTAGGACCTTCCATTCAGCTCAGTCTGTGCTGAAATCTGTGCTATCCTGGGTGCTCTGAGGGACTCTAGGGTCACAGATTTAGAGCAGGAAGGCACCTTAAAGGGCATCTGGGCAACCCCCTCGTTTTACAGATGAGGAAACTGAGGCACAGAGTGCCTGGGCAAGTGACTTGCACAGGGTCACACAGCTAGTAAGTGTCTGAAGAATGATTAGAAGGCAGAAGATCTGTGTCCCCCTCCCCTCCCCCATCCCCTTCCTGCAGCCTCAGTACCCCAGGTAGAGAAGGGGCCAGATTGAGACGCTGGAAACAGCCCCAGACTTGGCATGAATGGCCCTGAGTTCAGGTTCCCAGCTCCGTTTTTCCCACCCTGGGACAGGGCAGACTCCTATATTCCTCAGGCCCTCCCGCTGACCCTCCCTCCCTCGTGTCCCATGCAGGGGTGTCAGCAGCCAGTGGAACGTCGGGGGCCCAGGGGTGCGTGCGCTCGGAGCTGAAGAGCAAGCAGCAGATTCTGAAGCAGCGCCGCCGTGCCGAGAAGCAGCGCTTCCTGCAGCGTGGAGGCCTCAAGCGGCTCTCTGCCCGCAACCGGCGCCGGGCCCAGGAGCTCCGGCAGAGCGCCTTCGGCCGGGGGCCTGGGGGCAACCGCAAGGGCAAGATGAGGAAGAAGATGTGATGTCTCCCCCCTCCGCCACCTCCTCGAGGATGAGGGATCCCTGTCCATCTAACCCCCCGCTGCCAGGGCTCCCGCCTGAGACCTGCGGTGGGGACAAGGCTGGCCCCTCAGGGCCCGGGCTGACTTTGGGCGCTGCCCTCTGGCTCCGAGGGAGTTAACATGCTCTGCTTCCCCTCCTCCCTCCCAAGAGGAGAAACCTGTTCTTCCAGGCCAGGCGCACCCCGGGCACTCTGGGCCAGCCTTGATCTCTTCACCACACCCCCAGAAGGGACTCCCAGAGATGGGCGGTGGGGCAGGGAGGCATTGCCGCCAGGCCTTACGCACAGCGAGTGCTCAATAAATCTTGAATCACGTTTGTTGAGTTGTGCTGAATGTGAAGGGGTTAATGGCATGGCTTTCTGACTGCGGGTTGCTCCTAGATACACATGAACATGTCCAGATGTACCGGGGCTCCTCACTGCTAGATACACACACGTGCTCAAGAAGATGCCTGGGTCCAGCCCTACCTCTTCTGTCAGCAGCTTCCCTCAGGGAACGGGCCTAGTGGTCAACAGCGGAGGGTCCAGGCCGTCCTTGGTGAGCTTGGCCAACGTAGCGGAAAGGTCCTGGAAGTGCTGCTGTACCTAGGAGCCCCCAGCCCCCCTGGAGTCAGCTAGCTGGCTTCTCAATTCCCCAGGAGGCATCGCACTGGGATGTGGTGGGGTCTGGTAAGCACCGTGCCAGGCTCGCAGTGTCAGAGCTAAGAGCCTTTCCCTGCCCCTCTTCACTAAAATGGTTTACTCAGAATTTCCCCCCTACTTATACTGTTTGTACAGTTAGCTTCTGTGTCCTCTTTTGTTGGCTTGTCTCTTCCATTGGACTGTGAGGAGAGGGGCTGTCCAATATGAAGAGTAAGTTACAGGCAGAGCCAGGTCCAGACCTCCCTCTTAGGCCAGGGTGTTTTTGCTTTTTTTTTTACCACTTTGCTGACCCGTACAGGGCTCAGCTCCATGATTTTGGCATTATTCACTGTGCTCTGACCACCTGAGCTAATGAGCCATCTACAGGTGGGGACACAGAGAATGAATGGGAGATAGGGTAGAGGGGCTTCCTAGAGCTTGGAAATTATGGCTCTGGGTGCATCTGGGGCTTTGGGCCCCCCTCACCTGCTCCAACTGCCCCTCCGTGTCCTCCACAGCCAATGCAGGGACCTCCTCCTTCTGCTTGCAGACCATCTGGAACAGGTTGAGAGCTGCCATCTTGATCTGCCCAAGAAGCAGGGTCTTCTGGGCTGCTGTGTTCTGGATGTGGACCCATCTTGACTCCTAGAGACACCCAAGGGAAGAAGAGCTCAGCTGCAGAGGGCCATGGCGGGCAAAACCCCTGTCCATCTTTATTGGCCCTAGCCCTCAATTTACATAACCCTGAACCCCAACTCACAAAGGTCCCCAACCCCCCACACACGTTAGCCTTCAACTTTTGGATCGTAGGCTGGAGGAAATCCCTGGAGACTAGTCAGCCTCCCCCCCGAAGCAGCTGAGAAGAGAAATATTAGCCCTCCCATCAGCGTCAGTAAGAATCAGTCCTTTAGCCGAAAGGGGAGACTTGGGGACAATATGGTTATTGTTGAAATAACAGACCCTGAGTCCTAGAGGACAAAACTAAAACCAGTGGGTGGAAGAGGAAGATGGATTTTAATCGAATATAAAGAATTTCCTGATGGGCCTTTTAACAATGGGATAAACTGCTTTAAAAGGTAGGAAGCTCCCCCCACCCATGGCTCCTTAGAAGGATGATGGAGAGATTCCTCATTACCATAGATTGGATTCAGAGGTATGCCAGAGCCGGCTTCAATGGGAAGGGAGAGCCGATTGTTAAATTGTCAGCTCAGAAATCAGCAAAGGCTACAAATCAGATCTCGATTCATTGTTTTATTGTCTAGACTTAAGAAAGTGACATAAAGAATGTTAGTGATGCCGATTGAACTTAAAAGTGTGCCCGGCATGCGGTTTTCCCACCTCAGAGAGTCGGTTGTTAAATATTCATCAGCACATGCCTTGTTGGGCAGGATGACTGTTAAGATTGTTTCCAAGCCCTAGATGACCTACTAACATATCAGTCAATCAACAAGCATTTATTAAGTGCCCGCTGTGTGCCAGGCACTGTGCTGGGCACTGAGGAGGGACAGACAGATGAGAGTGATTTTATGGGGAGATACCAGCAGCTGAGGGGATGAGGAAGGTCTCTTATGTAAAATGTAGAGTTTCAATTAGGTCTTGAAGGAAGCCAAGAGCTGAAGAAGCAGAGGTGAGGAGGGAGTGCTTTCCACGCCCGGTGCAGAGCCAATGCAAAGGTACAGAGGTGGGAGATAACAGTAGGAAACAGCTTGGTTGTTGCCTCCTCTGATAGAATATAAACTTGAGGGCAGAAACCTGTTGCCTTTCTGCCTTTGCATCCCTAGTGCCTTATGTAGGCACTTAATAAATGTTTATTGGATGGATTAATTGACCATAGTGTATATAAAGGGGAGTAACAGATCATAGGACAGGTTGGAGCCAGGTAGTGACTTGTGCTTTAAATGCCAAATGGAAGCTTTCATATTTGATCCCAGAGATAACATTGGAGATCACTGAACAGTGTGGTAAAAAGAACACTGGACTTGTAGTCAAGAGTCCTGAGTCTGAGTGACTGCTGTGAGTCCTAGTTTCTCTGACACCATGGCCAAGCTCACCACACTGTGCCTCAGTTTCCTTCTCTGTAAAATGAAGATGGTAAAGAACACTAGACTCGGCACCAGGAGACCAGATTGGGTGTTCCCTCTGAGCCCTGGTCACTGTGACCGTAGCCATCACGCTGCCTTTCAGTTTATTCACCTGTAAAACCGAGATAGTATCTGGCCTCCCTTTCTTCCTAGGGTTGCATTGAGCAAACCTGAAAGATGAGCTATTGTTTTTCCATGACTTCCCACCCCATTGGAGAGCAGAAGTAGCAAAGGGAAATGGTGCTTTGGAGAGCACGCTGGGCCCTGGTCCCAAGCCCACCTACCCATTGCAGGGCCTGAGTCCTGACATCCTCCAGCTGAAGCTGCAGGTCGGCCAGCTTGTTATTCTGATGAAGTATCTCATCGTTCTTTTCTTCCACCAGTTTGAGCAGCTCGGCCCTGGCATCCTCCACAGCCTTGTGCAAAGCCTGCTCCCGCTCAGCCAGGATGGCATGTGTTTCAGACAGCCCACTGAACCGGGCCATCAGCTCGGGGATCTCCTGAAACTGGGAGAGAAGGCAAGAGTGAATGGTAGCGATCGTACCAGTGACTCTAAGCTTATTTCCCCCAACAAACCTACAAAGTAATATTATTATCCCCATTTTACAGATCAGGCTCAGAGGAGTAATTTAACATGAGTTCTTAATCTGGGAGGTCTGTAACTGTATTTTAAAGTATTTGTATCACTACTTTTCAATGTAATTGGTTTCTTTTTCAGTCCTGTGTATTATATGGTATGCATCTAAAAACATTCTCCTTCTAGGTTTGGTGACTCAGCTCCCCCAGCTACTGAGGACGATCATCTGAGCTCAGGAATTCTGAATTGGGTGTCAGCAATAGAGCGAGCTCCCCTGGACTGTCTAAGGAGGGGAGAATGGGCCAGGCTGGAGACAGAGCAGGTCAAAGTTTCCTAGCAGATGAGCCCATGAGGGACTCTTCATTTCCAGGCGCGATAGTGATTTTGTTGTTCAGTCACTTCAGTCACGTCTGCTTCTCCATGACCCCATTTGGGGTTTTCTTATCAAAGATACTGGAGTAGTTTTCCATTTCCTTCTTCAACTCATTTTACAGATGAGGAAACGGAGACAAACCGGGTTAAGTGGCTTGCCCAGGGTCACACAGTTATTAAGTGTACGTAAGAGGCTGGATTTGAACTCAAGTCTTCCTAACTCAAGGTCCAACGGTCTCTACTGGACCACCTAGCTGCCCCCGAATAATAGGGAACCTCGTTTAAAAACCACAAAATAAATAAACATCTCATGCCAGACTAATCCTCTTTCCTTTTTCTGATAGGGTTACTTAACTAAGGGATCAGGGGAATGCTGTAGCTATTGTTTGCCTCAGTTTTGACAGACCATTTGATGAGGTAAATACTGCTGCCATGTTGGCCAATAGTGGGATTGGGCCAGTGAGTGGCCAAGGCACTTACAACCTCCAGAGATAGGGAGATCCAGTCTCAAGAGAAATACAAAACCAAGACAAAAACAAAACCCCATCATTCGTGCTTCCCCAGAGTGACACACACACACACACACACACGCACACGCATGCACACAGAGAGCAGTTACCCCTCCGCTCCCCCATTCGGAACCATTACAACAATCAAAAATGAGTTCTGTTGAGGTTAAAAGGACCAAGATTGACCACATTCAGTCTGTCGATTTCTCAAGTGCCTGCCACATTACAGGTGCTGAGCTAAGTGGTGAGGATGTAATGAAAGTAAAAGACAGATTCTGCCCTCAGGGAGTTCACAGTCTAGCAGGGAGAGGACATGCCAACAAGCTGTAGGCAGATAAATTGGAGATAATTCCCTCCACAGAGGGGAAGTGCTAGAATTAAGATGGGCTGGGAAAGGCTTCCTGTAGAATGTGGGAAGAGGTCGGGAAGTGAAGGTGAGAAGAGAGAAAGAGGGATGTGAGATTCTGCCCCACTCCCTTCTTTGCAGAGGTGGGGACCTATGGGTATAGAAAGCTGCATAGACTGCTAGACGTGGTTGATTTGCTAGTTAATTTTTCTGAATTGTCTTTTTCTCCTTTAAAATTTTCTGTTTAAAGGATGCTTGGGGGGGATATATTGGGAAATTAGGTGATATAAAACCAAAAGATAACAAATATTTTAAAAAAGAGAGAGGGCTTATTGCCAAGAATGCCTCTTTTTTTCTTCTTTCCCTTCTTCCCTTTCTTTTTCCCTTCCTTCCTTCCTTCCTTCCTTCCTTCCTTCCTTCCTTCCTTCCTTCCTTCCTTCCTTCCTTCCTTCCTTCCTTCCTTCCTTCCTTCCTTCCTTCCTTCCTTCCTTTTTCCTTCTTCCTTCCTCTCTTTCTTTCCTTCCTTCCTTTTTCTTCCTTTTCTTTCCTTTCCTTTCTTCCTTCATGCCTTCCTTTCTTTCTTTTTGATATCTAAAGCCTCTAGTGGGTAGGTCCCTAGAAGGGAGGGTATCTCTGGGGCTGCCTTGGCTCCAGCTGAACCCGAGTGCTCACCTCCTCTGACTGGGCCACCACCTGCTCCAGGTACCGGGCGAAGGGTCTGTATTTGTGCAGTCTTCGCTCCAGCTGCTCCTTTTTCTTAATGAGCCCCTCCAATTCCTTCTTCAGTGCCATGGCCTCAGCCTCCTTCTGGGCAGCGGTCTGCCTCCCTTCCTCTGCGCGGCGCAGGGACCGACTCTGCTTAGCCTCTGTGTCCTGGCAGGACGAGGACCCATCTTTCCAGACTGGACACCTCCCCTTGACCTCCCGGGTTGGACTTTGCCTGCCCTGCCCTCTTGTATACCGGGTTCGATATAGATATGCCTCCCTGGAGGTAGGGGCTACTGGGTGATGCCAGGGCACAGAGTCGGGCAGGAGGGGAGGAATCTTCAGAACTGGATGGAGGCGCCCACTAGGCCTAGCCTGGCTGGAAGTCTAGCCTGGGATTCTAAGCTGGCCATCCTCTGCTCTGTGGGACTTCCTCTGTGGATGCCTCAGGGAAATAGAGGGTCCACAGAGTCCCAGACAGCTTCCTAGGAGGCACGGCGCTCCTGCATCCCCACGGCCGCCCACCTTCAGGAACTTGTCAAAGCGGACCATGGATGCCTTCAGATCATCCTCCTTTTGGTCCAGGGCCTCCCTTCGCTGCTTCAGAGCTGACATCTTTATCTGGAACTCCTGAGGGTTGAGAAGGGAGAGGAAGATTCAGCTGGAACCTGGAGGTGGGCTCCACTGCTCCGATGCATGCACATGCGCGCGCGTGCGCACACACACACACACACACACACACACACACACACACATTCCTTCAGGTCATTGAGTGTTTACTGGGCTATGAGAAGAGAGGAAGTGAGCCAAAAGCTGGAAAAATTCTAGAATGTCAGAGCTCAAAAGAGCCATAGAACATGGAGTATAGGGTCTAGGCCAAATCTGAGAACAGGAAATGTCAGAAGCGGGAGGAATCTTAAAATATAGACTGATGGGGTGAATAAAACCTTAGAATGCATAATATCATATTTGGGACAGACCTTAGAACAGGGAATGTCAGGGCTGGGAAGGGCCTTAGAACAGGGAATGTCAGGGTTAGGAAAGACCTTAGAAAAGGGAATGTCAAAGCTGGGAACCTTAGTATAGGGAATGTCAAAGCTGGCGGGGGCCTCAGAACAGGGGATGTCAGGGCTGGGAGGGGCCTTAGAACAGGGGATGTCAGGGATGGGAGGGGCCTTAGAGAATATCTTATCCAACTCCCTGTTTTTACATATAAGAAACTCCAGCCAAGAGAAAGTAAAAATGCCCCAATCCACACATCACCCGGATTTAGTGGCCAGTCCGCGCTCCTTCCATTACAAAATCTCCCCCTGCCCACCAAGACCCTGGCACTCATCTGCACAACTACCCCAGAAGGACTCTCAGCTGCACCTGAGGGAGAACACAGGATGGAACTGCAGGAGCACCCCGCAGCACCCCAACATGTAGAGGCTGGCCAGCATCCCTGGAAGCCAGGGAGAGATACCAGGCTGGCAGCCCCATCTCTTCTCCCCTGCCTCCTCCCTTCTCTCCCCTTAGTACTTCGGACAAACAAGGTCACCTCCTTCTTGGCCTGCAGGGCCTCCTCCACCTCTACCATCTCCTGCTTCTTCTCTAGCAGTTGGGTAGCGTGGCTGATATAGTCATCCTCATGCGCCGGGGGCTTCCTGAGGGAAGAAGAAAGTGGATTGTGGCACTTTGAGGCAACTCCCTGGCTGCCCTGCCTGAGGCGCCAGGTGGAGATAGAAACCAAGATCCGGGTCCACTGAGAGGAGGCAAGAAGAATCACACGGATGGGTAAGGACCAGTCTTGCCCATAGACACAGTGGGTGGGTCCCTCCTTGGTCTGATGTAAGGAACCAGGGAAATCCCTCCTCAATATCTTCCCAATGCTACTACAGATTCCATTCCACCTCATCCAACCCCCAGGTGCCACGACCTAGCTATGGGACCTTGAACGAGCCTCAGTTTCTCTCTATGAAATGAGAAGGTTGGACTAGATGGTCTCTAAGGACCCGTCTAGTGCTAAACCTGTGGGGTCCTCTGATGTTCTGTGTTCTAAGATAAATCAGTCAATCAGGTATGTGCTGTGTCCTCCCTCTGTGCTGGGCCCTGGAGCTGCGGCCACGGTTCCTGTGCCCAAGGAGAGGCACCGACGGTGTAAGTGAGTGCAGATTAAATGTGAAGTGAAAGACTACAGTCACCCAAAGTAGACAGATACCAGGTGGAGCGTGTGGGGTGGGAGGGGCACAGCTGCCACTCTGACATCCTGAGTCAGAGTAATCCAATTTAATTCAGCAAGCTTCTCTTAAATGGCTGCTGCGGGCAGAGCACCGTGTGTGTGAGTTAGGGGGAGTGTCTCTGGCCTCAGGGAATTTCCAGTCTCCTGGGGGAAATGACATGTGCACAGACAAATGTGGATGAACCTTGGACTTGCAGATGGGAACACCTGAGTTCGAATGCTGCCTCAAACACATACTAGTTGTATCACCTTGAGGAAGTCACTGAATCTCCTTGTGACTCAGTTTCCTCATCTGTAAAATGAGAGGGTTGGATTTCACGGCTCCAAGGTCCCTCCCATCTCTGACATCCTCTGTCCTGAGACCCCTCCCAGCTCTGACATTGCCTGTTCTGAGTCCTTTTTCCATTCAGTTCAGAATTCTGTGTCCACAGGGCCCTCCTAGCTCTGATATTCTGTGTTCTAAGAGCACCGCCCCCCCAGCTCTTACATTCCATATTTCTATTTTTCTTCCCAAGGCGGTCCTTCCTGGCTATCACAGCCATTTCATCCTAATCTGTGAAGCCCCCTTCCAAAGGTGGGCAGAGATTAGAGGAAGGGGGGGAGGAGAGGGACCATAGGGTGTCAGGTATGGAAAACCATTGAATAACATGGGATAGGAAATCGCTGGGGTACAGATTTGGGATCGGAGAGAGCTCACCCCATAGATCTGGCAAAGCTTCACAGCCCCCCCCCCCACTCCCGCAGGAGTTGTTGGGTAGGCTGGCTCCTTCTGTGCACCCCTCTCCCCATCTCCTCCCTCCCCCACACCCCCATTGGCCAAAGCCAGGAGACAGCTCTTGGGAATGACTCTTCACTCCAGCCAGGGGCCACCACATCCTATGTAGGGGCTCTGCAGGGGGAAGTGGAGTCCACCTGACTGTGTCCCAGACCCCTCCGCTTCCCCACTCACTCTGCCAGCAGCTTTTCTTCCAAGACCATCTGGAAATATTCTTCCCAAGGCACTGACATGTTCCCTGTTTGCTCCTAGGACTCTGTAAAGCCTGGAGTTTTGTGAGTGCGTGCGCGCGCACACACACACACACACACACACACACACACACACACGCACACACACACACACACACCAGGCACCCTGGGGGGCTAAGGATTAGGACCTCACTGCATCCTCCCTATATGGAAATGGGAGCTCAGCCCCCACGCGGTTGCTAAGGCAACAGTCAGCACAACGTTCCGTTGCCTGGCACTCTGCTCTGGCTCTGCATTCCCTAGCTCTTTCTGCAAGGCACTGTTAGCAAGCTGCCAGCAAAGGCAGAGGACCCGATAATGTTTCTTAGGGGTGCGGCTGGAGGGATGGTGATGGAGGATAAGGGAGGGGACAGTATCTGCCCCTTCCTGGCTTGCTGTTACAGGGGAAGAGATCAGGAGATTCACAGAGTTTTAGGGGTCTCAGTCAGTCATAAGTGCTTACTGTATCTCATGCACTGTGCCAAGCCCCGGGGATACAAAGGAAGCCAGTAGTCCCTGCCCTCAAGGAGCGTGCATTCTAATGGGAGAGACAGCAGAAGAACGACTATATGCAAACACGTGAATACAGAATAGAGGGAAGGCTGTGTGAGAGGCCCAGGCATTGGCAGGGGGTCGACTAGGAAAGACTTCCTGCGACTAGGGGGATGTGAGTCGAGTACTGAAGGAAGCTGGAAAGATAAAGAGGCAAAGGCGAGGAGGGAGATGGAGTGGCTTTGTGTTATCCCTAAGTCAGTCAATGAATGGGCATTGCTGCATTGTACCATGCCTGGGGAGAGTAATGTGTGAGGTAAGAAGAGCTGGATGTCATAGGGGGCCACTGGAGCTCACTGAGCCGGGGGTAGAGGGTGGGGTGACATTTCACTTGACCATTGTCAGGTGTCTTTAAGGCGTGGCATCCCAAGGATGAGGAACCTTCGACCTCGAGGCCGTGTGTGGCCCTCTAGGTCCTCAAGTCCGGCCCTTTGACTGAATCCAAACTTTCACAGAAAAAATCCCCTTAATAAAATGATTTGTTCTGTCAAACTTGGACTCAGGCAAAACTTGGACCCGAGGACCTAGAATGCCACACTTGGCCCTAGGCCCAAGGTTCCTCAGCCCTGTGCTTGGACTGAAGGAAGGCTGGGGCTCTCCAGCCATCAGCGCCTTTCCTAGGCTGATGGGAAAGAGAGCCCTGGGAAAGCGGATTATGTTCCTTAGCCCCACCATCCGTCCCCACACTCATCCAGCCTTCTCAGTTCTTTTGTTGGATTATTGGACCCCCAAATCCCTTATATAGGGGTCCCTCCAAGACAGTCTATCTCTCCTTCTCTCCCTCTCTCCTTCCCTTCTTCCTCTTTCTCACCCTCTTCTTCCCCCCTCTCCCCACACATGTGTATAGGTATGTGTACATATGTGTGCCTAAATATATACGTGTATTATATATATATAACCAAGTATATATGTGTAGACATTACCAACTGCATGTGTTCTATAGGTGTGCACACACATGTATGTGCAAACATGTGTCTACACACGTGTGCACATGTGTGCAAGCCTTTAAATGTTTTGTGTGTATACATGTGTAATGTGTGCATTGCATGTATATATACACACACACACACACATACACACACACAGTAATGTCATCAGCTCCCAGGTGTTCAGATATCACCTCCAGGCTGATGAATCCCAAACCTAGACATCCCTTCTTCCTAACAGGGTCCTCTATGTCCAGTACGTCCTTTGTCTAGCTGTCAGAAGAGTCTTCCTCAAGCCCAGCCCTAGTCACGGCTCTCCTGTGCTCAAACATCTTTCAGGGCTCCCTACGAATCTAGGATAAAAATACTCCTTCCATTGGCAGCAAAGGCCTTCCAGAATCCAGTGTTCACAAACATCTCTATATTTATTGCATACCAGTTGTTATATTATATTATAGCCAAACTGGATGTCAAGTTGTAGAGGGCAGTTGGGTGGTATAGTGGATAGAGCACTGGCCTGGAGTCACAGAGACCTGAGTTCAAATCCAACCTCAAATACTAGCTGTAGGACCCTAAGCAAGTCACTTAACCTTTGTCTGCCTCAGTTTCCTCAACTGTAAAATGAGGATCATAGTAGCACCTACTGCCTAGGGATGACAATATTTGTGAATTGCTTAGCACTATGCCCGGCACATAGCAGGGACTTAATAAACCCTTGTTTCCTTGCGTTTCCCTTTCCCAGACTTGGCATTCCAGCTCCTGTTTCTGGGTATCCCCACAGCTCTTCCCCCATGTTTGATAGATACTATTTCCACCTCGAAGAATCTTTCCCATTCTTTGAGCCCAGGACAGTGCTGCTGCCTCTGTGAATGAGCTTGCCCACATAGATGTTTTTTTGTCATCCAATTATGTCTTTGTGACCCCTTTTGGGGTTTTCTTGGCAGAGATACTGGAGTGGTTTGCCATTTCCTTCTCCGGCTTGTTTTACAGGTGAGGAAACTGAGGCAAGCAGGGTGAAGTGACTTGCCCAGGGTCACACAGCTAGAAAGTGTCTGAGGCCAGATTTGAACTCAGGAAGACTCATCTTCCTGACTCCAGGCTGGCACTGCTGCCTGCCCCCCCCCCAATGGATCATAGGAAGATAGATTTTAATTACTCGCCTTTCTCTTTCACTTTAAGGTTCACACAAAACACTTAATGCCTGTTAACTCATTTTATCCTTACAATCACCATGGAAGGTAGCTGCTATTTATTATCCCCATTATACGATGAAGACACTGAGGCTGAACCAAGATTGTCCAGGGGTCGCTCAGGTACTAAGTGCCTAAGACAGATTTGAGCTTGGCTCTTCCTGACCGCACCACCTAGCTGCCTCTTTAGATTTAAAACTGAGAGGATGCCAGGGAGTACAACCCTCTCAGTTTACACATGAGTAAACTGAGGCAGAGGAAGTGACTTGCCCACATGGATCATACGCTTAGAAAGAGAAAGGACCTTGGATGCCTACCTCCTGAGATTACAGGTGTGGTTATTAAGTGGCAGGGACATGATTTGAACCCAGAGTTCTCTGCGTCCAAAGCAAGTACACCATGCTGCCTTTTCTAGGACCTGATTTGTCTAAGGTCCCACAGATAGGAAGTAGGAAAGCCTGGCCTTGAATCGTGGCCCCTGAATCCCAATGCTTGGTTTTGTCCCTTGTAAAATAAGACCTCTTGGGGGCAGCTAGGTGGCGCAACGGATAGAGCACCGGCCCTGCATTCAGGAGGACCTGAGTTCAAATCTGGCCTCAGGCACATAACACTTACTAGCTGTGTGACCCTGGGCAAGTCACTTAACCCCATTGCCTAACCAAAATTTAAAAAAAACCTCCAACAACAACAAAAAAAGACCTCTTTCCCCAAATAAGACCTATTCCCCATACTTGTCACAGGACAAGTAAAGGCTGAAAGTAAAAATTCAGAGAAGAAAGAGATCACTGTGTACTGTGGGAGGTGAGATGGGTCAAAAATCCTGGAAGTCTTCTTGGAGGAGGCGCCATCAAACACAGCTGTGGCTGTGCCCTGGTTTGTTGGGGGATTTTTTTGTTCTGTTTTGTTTTTTTAATCTTTCTTTGAAAGAAAAATATAGCCAGGGCCGTGGCTCCCTGCCCAGTCTTTCACTCAAAAATCACAAAGGGGGTTTTGTATTCCAGGAACAAAGGAGGCCAGCACCCTTGGCCAGCTCCTCCTTTTTCCCTCCCAGCTCCACTGTGGCCCCAGATGGTACCGTGACCACTTCACAGAAGGGGAGATTGAGTCCCTGGGACAGTGAAGGTTATGTGGTCTTCTGACGCAGCTGCAGGGCACCAAGGCTCTGGAGACCTCAGCAGCCTGGGACATGCTCAGGAAGGAGCAAGGGAGGAGAAAGAGCCTTGACCTTGGAGTCAGAGGCTCTGGGTTCAAATCCCACCTCAGACACTCAGTATGTGTAGGATCTTAGGCAGTGGGGCCAAACTGAAATAGAAACAGGTCACTAAGATATTTAAAAGGATGCCTTTCAGGGCCTCAAATTCACTTAGAAAACCACAAATTAACATGATCAGTGTTTTGTTGTATTTTTATTTTGTTAAATATTTCCCAATGATATTTTAATCTGGTTGGGCTGCACTTTTGAGCTTTGTGGCTGCCTGCAGCACATTCGACACCTCTAACCTGGGAAAGTCAATTAATGTCCATGGGACCCAGTTTCCTCAGCTGTAAAAGGTGAGGGGTGGACCAGATGACCTTTGAGGCTCCTTTTATCTCTGGTTCCATGAGGCCTTCTAGAATGCCATACCAGAAGAGAGTTTAGAACAGAGTGTTAGAACTGGGAGGGCACCTTAGAACAAAGGGAAACCGAGTCAAAGGAAGCAGGGGGCTTGGCTGAAGTCACAGAGCAAGTCAGTGAGCAGGCTTGGATTGGAAGCCAGCTCATTCCCCTGCACACAGCACACAGCCCCTCAGGGAGGGCCCTTGGCCAAGCACAGGGTGCTTGTCTTTGGCCTTTCCCAGGGGCCATGGAGTGGCCTAGTGCTAGAGGCCCAGAGGCAGTGGACCCCTACTCAGGGTCTAGAGAGAGTATCCCAGCCAGGAGCAGCCTAACCGGCTCTAAGGAAGTCATTATAGCTTGTGGCCCCTGGTGGTTATCTTTGTTCTGAAGTCAGTGTAAGGGGAGATAAGAAGCAGGTAAATTCTTGGGCTGGGCACTCACTCACACACCTGTCCTGGCTCTTGGCCAGCCCAGGTCACTTCTGTGGGAGCTGCAGGGTCAGGTCTCCGGTTTTCCAAAAATCATTTCATTGACTCAACACCATGCTGGGGAACTGTCCTGTCAATAATTAAGGGAGGACGTTCACCAAATAAAGACACCTCCCCCTACTCTGTGCACTGGGGGAAGGTAGGGGCTGATCTTTGAATCTGTTTTATTTGCTATGTGTGCCCGGAATTCCCTGGGTTCAGTAACCTGGAGCAGAAGTCAGCCAACCAGAGCCCTCCTCGCCCTGGGGCAAACACTGGCTCACGCTTTTGGCTTACACAATCCCTTTGAGGGACAGGAAGCTGCCAAGGCTGCATCTTAGGACCCACCATGGGCCCAGATCCATAGAAATCAAATATAAAACAGCCTAGGTTATGTACTTAGCAAGGGACTCAGTGATGATAGCTGACCTTTATCTAGTCCTTAAAGGTTTGTTTTGATCTTCACAGCAACTGACTGCCCAGGAGGTACTATTGTCATACCCATTTTACAGATAAGGAAACTAGGCTCAGAGGTAAATGATTTACCTAGGCTCATGTGTGTGTGTGTGTGTGTGTGTGTGTGTGCGCGCGCGCGTATGTGCGCTCTCTCTCGCTCTCTCTCTCTCTCCCTCTCTCTCTCTCTTTCTCTCTCTCCGCCCCCCCCTCCTTTGGAAGCTTCCAAGTTAGGACAAGGAAGAAATTTTGTGGGGTCTGTTGCAGCCGCCTTATCTACCTACTCAGCCATCATGTGGTTGTAAACACACGTTGCCACCATGATTTCTTTTGTCTTTTGTCTGTGTTTATTCTTTTCTGTTCTAAGGTGAACAGTATTAGAATGAAACAGACCAGGCCATGAGCTGGTGAGCTTTGAAAGGTTGGGAGAACCATGAAAGGTCCAGTAACTGGAGTCCATGGCAGAGACTGACAGCGGCCACAGCAGTTATGTTGGGGGAAATCAACCTTGAAGACTGCTTGACCTGGATCACTGAAATACCACACACTACAAGCAAGGAACGTTGTTGTTCAGTAGTTTTTCCAGTCATGTCCAACTCTCTGCGACCCCATCTGTGGTTCTCTTGGCAAAGATACTGGAATGGTTTGCCGTTTCCTTCTCCAGCTCATTTTACAGATGAGGAACTGAGACAAACAGGGTTGAGTGACTTGTCCAGGGTCACATAGCTAGTGAGTGTCCAAGGCCAGATTTGAACTCAGGAAAATGAATCTGATTCCAAAACCCAGTGCTCTAACCACTGCACTGTCTAACAAGGGATAGACTTGGACATTAACTATGCCCTACCTAGACGTGGACTTGGTCGGGGAAATGTTTTATAACCACCAGTTTAAGTTTGAGCCTGCTGTCCCCAGGGACCACCATGTGTAGAGGAGAGCATGTGCTCCCAGTTTAGAAGGGTTGTGTGTGTGTGTGTATGTGTGTGTGTATGTGCGTGCACTTTGGGTCTTGCTATGTTTTCTCAGTAAATATTCCTCTGTAAAAGCTAATCAAAGTTAACTGATTAATTGATAATGAGGGGGACACATAAGATGGGGGCTTGTGAACCATAGTACTAGACAATCTCCCAGCCCTTCAAGGGTACCCCTCGGATGCTGAAGGGAGAGGAAGTAGCCAGACTCTGGGCACCTAACCTGCATGTTCCAGTGGGGATTGGGAAAGTGAGCCCAGAGTACACGCTACAGGTGTGACCACAGAGAGAAGTTCATTCAACAATCCTCCAATTATTTAGAACAAGAGAGGCATAGAATGGGAAGATGAATGCTTGCCCAAGGAATTTGGTGCCCATTTTTTTTTAATCTGGAGGTTTTAATGGGCTGTGAATCAGGAGTGTGATATGACAGTCCCCAAAGCTGTCTTTATGGAGTCATGTAGGACTAGGAGGGTGATAGATCCTCCTTCCTCCGCTCTAGTCAGACCATGTTCCTGGTACTGGGTTCCCCTCTGGGAACTACACTTTAGGAAGGGGCATTGATAAGCCTGAAAACATCCAGAAGAGGTCAATTAAGATTGTAAAGAGAGAGGGGGAACAAACATTTATATACACCTACTATGTGCTCAGGGCTTTTACAAACATCATCCTGTTTGATCCTCACAACGACCCAATGAGGTAGGTGCTATTATGACCCCCATTTCACAGTTGAGAAAACTGAGGCAGGAAGCAGTGAAATGATTTGCCCAGGGGTCACACAGCCAGGAAGTGTTTGAGGCTGAATTTGATCTCAGCTCTTTCTGACTCCAGGTCTAGTGCTCTATTCACTGAGATTATGCCAAGGTCGGGTAGATTGCATAGTAGCTAACACCTCCAGAAGATGATAAATAAATGCTTGTTTCCTGATTGATTGACTATTGGAAGGACTTAAGAATGTTTAGATTGGAAGAGAGAAGATAGTGATGTGATGGGCGTCTTCAAGTACTTGAAGGGCTGTTGGGCAGAAGATGGAAGAGATTTGATCCGTTTGGGGCCCGAGGGCTGAGTTAGGAGCCTTTTGTGGACATTTTAAGGTGATTAGTTTAGGCCTGATGCAAAGAAAAATTGGAGTTATCTGAAAGTGGAATTGGGGCTGCCCCTGAAACTAGTGGGTTTCCCTTCCCTGGAGGTCCTTAAGCAGAGGCTGGAAAATCGCTGGTTGGGGAGGGAGACCATAGAGGGGATTCTTGTTCAGGGAGGCTTCTCAACCTTGTTGTGTCCTTCTCAGAAGACTCTTTTTAAATGAATTTAAATGAATAGAATTAACTAATTAATTCAATGAATAAATTAAAAGACATAAAATGACCAAGGAAGCCATTATATTGAAATATAGTTTTGAAAAAATTTTAAAGAAGTTCACAGATGCCAGGTAAAGAGCCCCTGGGCTAGAAGGATGCTGAGGTCTGTCCCACCTTCTGTGTGATCTGACAAGGTAGTTGTGAGACTGGCATGAGATAAAGGAAAGGGGAAGGAAGCAAGCATTTATGTAGCACCTACTATGTGCCGGGTATTTAAGTGTTAAGGGCTTTACAAATATTAAATCATTTGATCCTCATTTCAATTCAATAAATATTTGTTAAGTGCTTACTATGTGCCAGGGACTGTGCTAAGTGCTGGGGATATAAAAAGAAGCAAAAGATAGTCCCTGTCCTCAAGGAGCATACAATCAAATGGAGGAGAAGACTTGAAACAAAGCAAACTATAGACAGGATAAATAAGAAATCATTAACAGAGGGAAGGCACTGGAATTAAGAGGGGTTGGGAAAGGCTTCTTACAGGAGGTGGGATTTTAGTTGGGACTTAAAAGAAGCCAGGGAGGGGCAGCTGGGTGGCACAATGGATAGAGCCCCTTCCCTGGAGTCAGGAGGACCTGAGTTCAAATCTGGCCTCAAACACATAACACTTACTACCTGTGGGACTCTGGGCAAGTCACTTAACCATTGCAAAAAAAAAAAAAGCCAGGGAATAGAGGAGGAAGAGCATTTCAGGCTTGGGTGACAGCATGCCCAGAGATGAGAGACTGAGTGTCTTGTTTGTGGAAGAGCCAGAAGGCC
The DNA here is from genome assembly GCF_003287225.1 of Phascolarctos cinereus. Lineage (NCBI taxonomy): Eukaryota > Metazoa > Chordata > Mammalia > Diprotodontia > Phascolarctidae > Phascolarctos > Phascolarctos cinereus. The sequence goes on along the minus strand of NW_027555847.1, from coordinate 701,447,757 downwards.
ATCGTCTCTGGATTGGAAGGATATATTGAGAAGTAAGGTATAAGAAGACTGGAAAGGTAGGAGGGGGATCCTCACAACCAATGGATATACTTATTATGGCCATTTTACAGGTGAGGAAATTGAGGCAGGCAGAAATGAGGAAGGGAATGGAATAAGTATTTATATAGCACCTACTAGGTGCTAGGCACTATGCTAAACACTTTATAAATATTATCTTATTTGACTCTCTGGGAGGTAGGTGCTATTTTAATCCCTATTTTACAGATGATACATGTCAAGTGTTTTACAAACTTTGAAAAGTACAGTGTCTGTCACATAGTAGAACTTAATAAATGCTTAGTGACTATTGACCATTGTATATTGATTGTCTGAGAATTATAGTGGGATTTAATTCAACAAACATTTCTGAAGCTCCTGTTCTATGCAGGGCACTGCACTTGGTTCTGGGGACAGAGAAGAAAACCTGACACAGAGAAGCCTTGGTCTAGTCTTTGCCCTGGAGGAACTTATGTTCGAGTTTGATGGATTTGGAGTCTCAGATGACCTGGGTTTAAATCTAGACTCTTCTACTTACTTGCTGTATGATCTTGGGCAAGTCACTTCCTCCTCTTTGCCTCAGTTTCCTTATATGTAAAATGAGGGGGTGGACTAGGTAACCTCTGTCTCTTCTGGCACTAAACCCATGATCCTATGTCTTGGCTAGAAGAACCATGAAGGCATGGAAAGAGTCCAGGACTGGGAGTCAGGATTCCTGAGTTCTAGTCTTAAATTGGATACTAACTCACTAGATTATGGCGTAATCTCCTTCCCTTCTTTGGGGCTGGTCTCTAAGTTCCCGATTATCTCTGAAACCCTAACCTTCAGTGATTACATGAAACTCCTGATACAAGATCTCTTGTGCTTAAGGACAAATAACAATGAAGTGAGAGTTTATAGGGATCAGAGACAGAATCATCACTAGGGTGGGGGTAGTCATGGCATTGTGCCAGGGAGCTGAGATTTCGAAGGCGCTAACAGAACGTGTAGCTCCTATAGCAGTTTGAAACAATTGAATTCGGGACATGGTTAATGCAAATAGTTGGAGGAGGAAATGGCAAACCACTCCAGTACCTTTGCCAAGAAAACCCCCAATGGGGTCGTGAAGAGTCAGCCTCTACTGAGACAACTGAACAGCAACTAAGCATGCATAATTAATTAAAATAGGAAGCTACCAGATGGTGGATTCTTCCCCCATTACGGCCATATCTAAGGTGAATTCCTCCCCAGCCTAGTCGTGGCTTGGTGATGACATTCTCAATGGAATGGAGTCTGGTGGCATTTCCACGACTCCATCCTCTTCCTACAGGCTGTCTTAGGGTTAGTTCTCTTGACCCACACCTCCTTGTGTCCCGCTATCTGAAGTCTCTCCTTATACCTCACTTTGCCTTGAGCACATTTGGAGTGCTTGCCTTGGTTATCCAAATAGCTAGTTATAGCAGAGGAGATGACACCAGAGAATCTGGTAGGTAGACTTAAAATCATCAGGTTCAACGCTAGTTGCCCTTGTCTTAGAAGACCAGAGCTGAACCTCACCTCCAATGTTTACTGGCTCTGCAACCTTAGACCAAGTCATTCCAACTCTGAGCCTTCAGAGAACCACTGAATCTGTAAGATGGTCCAGCCCATATGTGAAAGGAATCCTCACTCTAACATACCTGACAGGTGCCCATCCCACCTTTGCTTGATGTTACATAGCACTGAGCTGAACACTGATCCCTGGGGCACTCCACTGGAGACCTCCTGTCAAGTTGGCATTGAACCATTAACTCAGTGGTTCTTAAAGGTTATGCCAAAGTGCATTAGTGTGCTGTTAAGTTTTGCTAAATGTGCCACAAATTATATGGAGTTTATACTTGCAACGGCATGGGAATGTGTGGGTCTCTGACTCTCTTGCAATGTGCCTAGATTCCTTACAGCAAAGAATGATAAATACTGCACTATGATTAAAAAAAGTGTGAGAACCACTGCTCTGAGAGGTGACCCTTTGAATCCAGCTGTTTAATCCTGCTTGAAGCCATAAATTTTATCATATTTTAGTATTCCTGTCTCCATCTTCCCTAGCAGAACAGTGTAAGTAACAACAGATCCTGCTGGGTCCTTGGGGGCTGGGGTGCTGGCCTTATCGCACTAAAGGGGCCTTAGCTCTAGACAGGGGATGGGGAACCTGTGGCTGTGAGGCCACAAGTGGCCTTCTAGGTCCTCAAATGTGGCTCCTTGATGGAATTCAAATGGAATCTTTTTATTAATAAATTTTAATTATTATAAAAATAAATATTAACTAATAAAAAGATTTGTTCTGTGAAGTTTGGATTATGTCAAAGGGCCATACTTGAGGGTCTAGAGGGCCACATGTGGCCCCAAAGCCTCAGGTTCCCCACCCCTGCTCTAGATCCAGAGAAGCTTCAGTCCTGGAGAAGTCTAGCTCCTAAGAGACAGGCCAAGTTCTTTTCTAATAATACACGTTGGCTCCAAAAGCTCCATGTTGGAGTCCCAGGAAGTCACTTCAAGCTTAGGTATAGCTCCTGTCCAAGGTCTCCCCCAAAAAGGAATACTCAATGAGCAGCATAGATCATATGTAAGGAAACTTTTTTCCCACACAAAAAAAAAAGACCCAAAAGAATCATAATCATCCTAGCAGCATCCCAGAGACAGCAGCAGCTGTTGGTAATGTCTACATGAAGGGTGAAGAATAGGCTGGATGGGATGAGGAAAGTCAGATTCAAGGCGCAACAGAAAAGCTACAATATACCCGAGCAGAACCTCCTCAGTACCCCAGGAAAGAGAAAAAGACTTCCAGCAACCAGGGGTGATGTCCCACTTCAGTAAAATATCCCTTTCTAGAAGGCTAGTTAAGAATGGTTGACTGATACAAATTGATAATCATGGAGGGGGGACACACCGATGGGGACCTGTGAGTTATAGCATTAGGAAGACAACCATCAGACCCTCAGAGTACCCCTAGACTCTGAGAAGACAAGAAGTAGTCTTGATCTGGGGACTTGCCCTGCCCATGGAGTTGGAGTTGGGAGAGTAGCCCCAGAGTACGTGTGGCATATGTCTAGGGCGGTGTTTTAATGCCAAAGTGTATGCAGTTTAACGCTTTTTGGGGTATGGTTCCAAATCACTTTCTAGGACAGTTGGACCACTTCATAGCTCCATCAATAGTGCGTTAGCATGCCTATCCTCCCACATTCCCTTAGACACATGTTGTTTTCCTCTTTTGTTTTATTTGCCAGTCTGATGTGTGTGAGGTAGAAACTCAGCATTTGCATTTTTTGTTTTAATTGGAATTTCTCTTATTATTAGTGATTTGAGATCTTTTTTCATATGTTCATTGAAAGCTTGAATTTCTTCCTCTGAGACCGGTTTATATCCCTTGACAATCTATTGCCTTCATGTCATGACTCTGTGGTCTTTGTTGTTGTTCAGTCATTTTTTAGTCATGTCTGACTCTTTGTGACGTCATTTGGGGTTTTCTTGGCAAAGATACTGGAGCAGTTTGCCATTTCCTTCTCCACTCATTTTACCTGAGGCAAACAGGGTTAAATGACTTGCCCGGGGTCACACAGCTGATGTCTGAGGCCAGATTTGAGCTCAGGAAGATGAGTCTTCCTGACTCCAGGCTTCTATCCACTGCATCACTATATGGTCTCTGAGATCCTTTCCAGCTCTGTCATCCCTATTATTTGCCAAGAGATTTCCCTGATCTTTGATGTTAGATGAGTGAATGAAAAATACTGGGAGTAGGGGGAAGGTTGGGGGAGCTTTTAAAAATGTGTTGGGCTTTCTCTGGAATCCATACTTGCTCAAGGTTTTGGCTTCATAGTTCTATCCTCAGCTCCAGAAGGTTTGGGGCTGCATTGAGTGGGCAGGGGACTGTGGCTCATGCCCCATGGAGGGATGGTGGCCAGGGCTTCTTCACATCCTAGGCCTGGGCAGATGAAGGGAGCACCTTGGCTGGTTGCACTGTCACCAGAGCCTTTCTTTTCTGAGGCCCTGTTGCTATCCTTCCCTTAGCGAGCTGGCAGACTTGAGCCATCTGATGTGTGTGACTGTGGGGGTGTGGTGAGGGGGAGGGGAGACCACTGCAGGGGAATCCAAGGAGGACAAGTCACAGCTCCTCCAGGGTGGGTCCATATGCCACCACTTCGTGCCCTTTCTCTCCCCTTCCCTCTCCCCTTGAGGGGGGTATTGATTAGTTTTTTCTAAGGTATGAATATCCCCATTCTCGGTTTCTGTTTAGGGAAACCTGTCTCAGCTCCATTTTCTGGACAGGGAAAACAGGAATTGCAGGTAGAATGGGGGTAGGAATTACAGGCCAGCACTGGTGTTGGGAATAGGGCTCAGGGTGCCCAGACATCCAGTCCAATGCTCTGTCTGACCTCCACAGAGTTCAGAAGATCTCCTTTGTCCCTCCATGCAGGAGCCTGGCCCTTTTGGGGAACAATCCTAGGAGCTTCAAAGAGTGGGAGGTCATTTAGGTCATCCCCCTTCCCCCACTCCATCCCCACAGATTTGGAGATGCTTGGGGCAGGGCATGGAGCTTGGCCATTCCCAAATTTTAAGGGCCCTTAAGGAGATTTTGCAGTTCTTGGTTTTGGGGGGAAGCTCAGGAGTCTCCCTTGTCCGTGGTGGCCCGAAGAAGCCTCTTTCTCAATCCCTTTCCCCCCTCTGATTCCCCCCTTCCTTCCAGTTTCTTCCAGAGAGTGTGAGAAGACTGCATCATCTGGCATACATTTGGGTTAAATTAGGAACCACTGGGGGATGGGAGAGAGGATGGGGAACTGGCACGGAGCAAGAGGCTCCTTATTTTGTAGCAGTCCGGGGCCCTCCCTCCCAGCAGTCTCCTAAGCTTGCTTGGAGATCTGGAAGCTGGAGCATGAGGTCCCTTCCTCCCCCAGGGCAGCGGTGACTCCACAGTGCCCACTCTGGCCAACCGGAGAACTTTACCCAAGAACTCAGTTGGCTGGTCAGCCTCGAGGGGGTGGGTGGAGAGGCTCCTGGCACCGGGGAAACTAGGGGTAAAGAGAGGGATTAAATGGAACGGGTGGCAGGGGAGGAGACTGGTTTTACTATCCAATCAATCTGCCTCTAGTCGCTATATTGTGGCCTGGGAGGGATGAGGGCAAATTCTTTCTTCATTCTACCTCAGTTCTTAATTTCCTATGCATTCTAGCCCCCAGGAGCCATGGCAAACTTCAGGTCTTTCCTGGCCCGGGCTTCATCCCCTAAACCCAGAACAGAGCCATCTGGCTAGTCCCAGGCTAGCCTCTCCCTCAATCCCGGGGCAGAACAGTTGAGCCTCCTGCTAACCCGGGACCTGAATTGAGCGACCCTCAGACCCGGGGCCAGAAGCGAGCGCGGTCAGTCCAGATCAGAGCTGAACCTCCCTTCTAGTCCTGGAGCAGAACTGCCTCTTTCCCAATCCCAGGCCCCAGCGGAACCCCCATTAATCCTTGGCCAGAGCTGCGCCCCACCCCATCCCATGCCAATCCCAAAGCAGAGCTGGACCCCATTCCCAACCACAGCCGCTTTTCCCCCCACCCCGCACCCCTCAGTCTCGGACTAGAGCTAAGCCTCGGTCCCTACCCTTAACCCATACTGACCACAACGGCTTCCTTCCCACCCTCCAGTTCCCAACCAGAGTTAAACCTTTCTAACCACCCCTCATTACATCTCTATACTAAATCAGTTCTCCCTCCCCTGCCCTTTCCCCGGGTCAGAACTGAGTTCTTCCCCTCCCCCCCCAACCTGGACAGATTGACTAGAGTTGTACCCAAGTCTCTAGTCAGGGCTAAACGTCTTCCCACACCTCAGACTGGCGCCGCAGCCCCAGTTCCAAACCGGAGCTGGAAAAAGGGAGATACCTTTTCCCATTCCACACCACCGCTGCTTCCTCCCCACTCCCCAACCTCCGACCAGAGCTAAACAGCCTTCACCACCCTCGTTTATACCCCTGTCCTAGACCAGCCCACTCCCACCTTCTCCTCCCCTCAGCCCTCTCCCCTTTCTGGATACAGAAGGTGAATCCCAGTTTCCCAGTCTCCCAGTCTCCAGCCAGAGCTAATGCTTCTCCTACGTCCCAATCAGCGCAGCACCCCTAATTCCAGGGGTATCCTTTCCCATCTCGGCCCAGAGTTGCGTCCCTCGATCCCAGGCTAGATTTGCTCCCCAGAGTGGGGAGAAGTTCTAGGGACCGACCCCGACGGGGGGAGCGGGGCAGATCTCGCGGGCAGTCGGCAGGGGGCGTACGTGAGGAGGTGGGGGGGGTTGCCACGGGGGAGGGGTGTGGAGAGATTTCGAGAGCCCGCCCCCTCCTCCGCTCTCCCCCTCCTGCCCCGTACCAAGCCCGCCCGTTCTGTGCTCCAGCTGGCCCGGGTGGGGCGCGGGGGGCGGGCCGAGGGAGGTGCTCCGGGAGCGCGGCGCTGGCTGCCGATGCCTCCTCCTTTGCTCACTGCCACCCTCCCGAGCCACCTGTAGAGCCGAGGCAGCCTTTGGTTTCTCCCCCCACCCCACCCTAGGACCGCTCCACCCCTGCCCCTCGCTCCTGCGGGAGGCCCGCGCACACCCTTGCTCCCCATCTCAGCTCCGCAGCCATCTGCTCCCCCTCCTCCCCACCCCCGCACACTGAGGCTCAGCTCTCTGGACATGTAGCAGCCGCGACGGCGGCGGCCCTGGGACAACCAGCCCCCTGCCTCTGCTTCCCGGCCTCCAGCCGCACCCCCAGCGCAAAGTTAGACTATGGCTCGGAACATCTCTCTGAATTTTCGCGTGGTGGAGGGCCGGGACCTGCCAGCCAAAGACGTGTGAGTCTCCCTTCTCCCCGGCCACCCCATTTCTTTCTGCTCCTCCTCCCCGGTTCTTTTTGGGGGCATGAAATCAGTCAAGCATTTCATACGCGCCTATTATGTGTCTGACACTGTGCTGGGCACTGGCGACGCCTAGTACTCCCCGTCCTCAATCTAGGTGGGAAACCCTGGAGAAAAGCAACCTTTCCCAAGCACAGCCCTACCCTTGCCCCTGCAGAGCCTGTCTACTCTCCCAGAAGTTTGGGGGAATGGGTCGTGCCAGCTTTGACCTCCCCAGACCTTATCATTGTCTCCCCACCTCTCCTCTTTTTTTCCCTCCTGCGTTCTCCCAGCCGGTCCAGGCAGATGGCTTCTCATTCTAGGCCGTCTTAAAATTAGGGCATCTCTCCCCAGACAGTCCTGGGGGAGGGAGTTGTGAAGTTTGAGCTGAAGCTTTCCCACAGGGCTTGGGGGGGGGGGAGCGTAGAACAGTGGTGCAGAATAGATCCCCTTTGGGAGTTCAGTTTCAACCTGCCTGGGGCATTGGCAGATGGGGGATGGCTCTTGGAAGGGAGATGAGAGGTTGTGGGCATGTGGGCATCCTCTTCTGTGCCTTAGAATCTTGGGGTGAGCTCCCTTTGACAGGGAGCTCTTATCCCCGTGCTCCCCCGATGGCCCTAGGTTAAGTTAGTTGTCATCCCTAGTCCCCACCCTATACTGGCAGGTCAAGTTTATACTGATGAGGGGTGGGGGTTCTGTCCTCAGCCATAGGCAAATCTCACCCTCTCCCAAGGTTCTCAGCCAAGTTAAGCCTATTTTGGGAAGAAGGAACAAGTAGCCTTTCATCCTGTTCCTTTCTTAGCCTAGGCCTCAGGACTCCAGGGTACATCTGTTCACCTTGGCTTCAGGTGTTGTGGGAGGAGGTGGGTCATCGATTGGTCCATGCCTGGTGTGGTCTGATTACAGCAAGAGACCCTTGGCTCTAGAGCTTCTATACTCCTTGCTCCTATGATATGGCCCCTTTTCAGAGGCATTGGGTCAGCACAAATGTGGAACACAGTCTCCACCCCCTTCCCCATAGGGCTTGGCTTTATCAGGAAAGGGACTCTGCCTGTGATTCTGCACCTGGGGATGGATGCCCCGTGGAGGAGATTGGAGACAGAAGTAGGCAGGCTGAGAATCCCTTTGAAGTCACTGGGGGTATTTCCTCAATGGTTGGGGGCATGGACAGATCTCCATTTTGGAGCAACCGTAACAATATGCTTGGAATCAAGAGAAACCTGGGTTCCCTGTGCAATGGAATGAACATTGGACTTAGAATCAAGAGAGACCTATGTTTGTATCTCAACTCTAACCTTGGGTGAGCCATCTCAATCAGTCAAATCAACAAGCATTTATTAAGCACTAGGGATACAAGGAAAAGGCAGCTATGTGGTGAAGTGGACAGAGTGCTGGTTTTGGAGTCAGAAAGACTCATCTTCCTCAGTTCAAATCTATCCTCAGACACATACTAGCTTTGTGACTCGGGGCAAGTCACTTCTCCCTGGATGCCTCAGTTTCCTCAGCTGTAAAATGAGCTGGAGTAAGAAATGGCAAACCATTTCAATGTCTCCACTAAGAAAACCCCAAATGGGGTCAAGACAAGTTTGACTGAACAACAACATACAAAGACAAAGAAGGAAATGGTATTTGCTCTCAAAGAGTTAACCCTCTGACAAGATGGCAGATCAGTATGTAGCGTGAATATTAGGGGAGTAAGTACAGATAAGTTGAAAGCAGTTAGTTACAAGATAGTTTGGAAGGGAGGGCAGGCACCTGCCATTGGAGGGATTGGGAAGGGTGGCACGAAGAAGCTGAGGCTTGAGTTGTGCCTTAAGAGAAGAGAGCGCTTTATGAGGAAGAGGCAAGGAGGCAGAGCATTCCAGGTATGTGGGATGGCCCGTCTAAAACCACAGAAATGGGAAATGTAGTGTTGTATTAGAGGAGCGGAGAGCAGGTCAGTTTGGCTGGATTGCAGAAGGGAGAGTAATAAGTCTGCAAAGGTGGTTTGAGGCACTTATCTGCGAACTGGGGGTAATAGTATCAGCAGTACCTGGCTCACAGGGTTGTTATGAGACTCCAGGGAGATAATGGATGCAAAAAGCTGTTTGAAATGTACAAAGCGAAGTGTAAATTCCAGATTTTAATATTAAGCATGTCATAGCTGTGATCTCTTAACCCTCTCTCATGTTGGGGAAACTGAGGCATGGAAAGGTTAACATGTTGGCATGTTGGAGAACCTGCCCTGCCCTGGAGTGCCCAGATATGTCTTCTTGCTCACTCACAGTCTTGTCCACCGAAGAGTTGGTGCCAGGAGACGTCACTACCCACATTGCTGGGGTGGAGTTGGGGTGTGTGTGTGTGTGTGTGTGTGTGTGTGTGTGTGTGTGTGTGTGTGTGTGAAATTCGTCAGGGTATCTAGCTTTGGCTCTGGTTCTTTTCCCTAGGTGCTTTGATTTAGGAATTTAACAAGGAAGCTGCAAACAGAGCCACCAGGATGGGGGAGAGCCCCTGGACTTTTCTAGGCAGGTGGAGCGAATTGGGGAGTTCGGCTTCTCCCAGAACCTTGTGTCCTAATCCTGTTCTACCCACGCTTTCTTGGCAGGGAAATGCCATCCTTTCTCATAGATCCAGTTTAGTCCCATATATTGGAAACTTCCCCTTGGTGGGGCGGGGAAGGGAGTGGTCCCCCAAGTTCTGGGGCTGACCTCAGAAGCCACATTTGACTCAAGCCCCAACTTCTTTGTCTCAAAGCACCAAAGCCACTTCTTTTGATTCAAATGCCTACTTCTTTGGCTGCTTGGAAATTGGTCTGGGCACCTAATATCCCCTTTCTTCCTGGGCAGAATTTTGAAAAGAAGAGAAGCACTGGTGTGGAAGTCAGGACCTCTGGGTTCTAGTACTGAGGAGATTCCTGGCTCTGGCATCAGAGTCTGGGTTCAAATCCTGCCTTTTATGCTTGCAACATTTGTGTGACTTTGGGCAAATCGTTTAGATCCCTTGGGTCTCAGCTCCTCGTCTGTAAAAGGGGGGAGGGGGGTGGAGTTGGACTACTGAGGTCCCTTCCAGCTCTAGATCTGGGACCCTGAAATCTTCTATGGGACTTCGTTCAAGTCCCCTCTCTGAGCTTTAGTTTCCCCTTCTGTAAATAAGAAGGTTGGACTACATGATCGTTAAGCTCTGATATTGTAGGGTTTTTTAAAGGACTCCTTCATTTTTCTCCAAGCTTGAAGTCATGAGGTAGGTTTTGGGGCAGAGTGTCCCCTTCCAAAGGGAATTTTGGGCTGGACTAAGGACAAGAAGCTGATATGACCTCATTCTGAATTGTGACTGTTGTCTGCTTCAGGCAGACTCTCTTTCACTGCCTCAGTTTCCCCAGTTCTGAGCCAAGAATGACAAGCCTCTTCCCCTACTTTCCCCTTACCTTAAACTTGCACCTGAACCTGTTCCTCATCTTGGAAGCATCATCTAGAGGAAGAAAGAATTCTGTGGGTCTCCAAGGACTTTGCTGATGGGAGGTATCTCAGGGAGAATCTTTCCTTTTCCACCACTATTTGTTCAGTTGTTTCAGTCATGTCAAACTCTTGGTGACCCCATTTGGGATTTTGTTGGCAGAGATACTGGCATGAGTTTGCCATTTTCCTCTCTAGTTCATTATATAAATGAGGAAACTGAGGCAAATAGGATTAAGTTACTTGCCCAGAGTTACACAGCTAGGAAGTGTCAGAGTGTGATTTGAGCTGAGGAAGAAGAGTCTTTCTGACTCCAAACTCAGTGCTCTATCCACTATGCTACCTAGCTGCCGCCATCTACAGATGGGGAAACTGAGGTACAAGATGGGCTATCAAAGCCAGGTGGACTGCTGATTCTTTCAGCACTAGGATGTCCTGGGTGAATATAGCTGCCTTCCTATTCTAAAAGTTTCCAGCTCTGAAAGGCAGCTTTGAAAGGAGTTTGGTCCAGGATTGATCCAGAGGTCTCTGAAGAAAGACCCACCAATCGATGTCAGATATCCTTACTTCACATGAGAAAAGTGGGAGGGAGTAGGTTGTAGTTGCCTTTCCCACAAATAGAGAGCAGGAGGGCCCAGGCCCCATCCCTGTGGGAAAAGCTAAGAGGCCAGGCTCAGGGCAGATCACATCCTGTGGAGTAGGCACTTTCCTTGAGTGACATCAGACCACCCCTATGTGATGGGAGCTTGATAAGGACCCTTCCTCACGTCAGCAGACTTGAAGGTGAAGAGTTGACTGGGGGGGGGGGCAGCCTTCCCAGAGAGGCATTCAAAGGGCAGAATGTTGGGAGGTCAATACAAGGGCACCTGGGAAAGCACTTTTGCTTATGGTATCTCCAGCCCAGTCTCAGCCCTCCCCCAACTGACTGATTGAAATGCTGAGGCAGAAGGGAGAAAAACTGTTCATTCAATGAAAGGGAGGCTATAAGTCAGGAGGGGATTTCCAATCCAATGTGCCAATATGAATGCATAGGTCCCACAGACATTGAATAAAATGGGGCTTAGTTGAAGAGATGGGGGATAGTAATGGTAATTACTCAGAGGATCATCGATCCAGAACTGGAAGGATCCTTAGAGGCTGTCTAGTCGAAATCCCTAAGGTTAAGTGACTTGCCCAAGGTCACACAGCTAGAAAGTATCTGAGGGGCAGGTGGGTGGTGCTGTGGATAGAACACCGGCCCTGAAGTCAGGAGGACCTGAGTTCAAATCCGGCCTCAGACCAAACACTTGACACTTACTAGCTGTGTGACCCTGGGGAAGTCATTTAACCCCAGTTGCCTACAAATTAAAAAATAAAAAATAAAAAAAGTATCTGAACCCAGATTTGAACTCAGGTCTTCCCGACTCCAGGACCAGCACTCTAGACACTGTGCCACTTACCATTGTGGTACACATTCATTCTGGAGTCGGAGGACCTGAGTTCAAATTCCGCCTCTGATTTAGTACTGCCAGTGCTTGATACAAAGTTGAACCATAATCAGTTTTTGATTGATTCCTACTTGGGTGACTTTGAACAAGTCACTTCACTTTCCTGAGCCTCAGTTTCCTCATTTGTAAAATGGGGAGAATAATAGCCCCCATTCCCAGGGTTGTTGACATGAGAAAACCTTAAAGTGCGATATGAAGGCTAGCTATCAGTATGGCTCAGGATTTACAAGGCCTTTCGGTCTTCACGGTCCCATGAGGGTAGGGCATGCAGGTATTATTCCCCAATTTTTTTTTTTAATGAGTCCCGTGCTTCCCTTGGTGGGCAGTGATGCTTCCAGTGAGGCACTGGTTCTGACAGTGTAAGTCAATGCCTGTTCTGACGTTTACATTCTTAGAGAGCTGACGAGTGATTAAGTCACTCACCCAGGGTCATGTAGCCGGTCTGTGTTAGAGGTGGAACCTGAATCCGGGTTTTCCTGCCTCCCAGGCTGATCCTCTACCCAGGTCACCACGTTGTGTCTCCATCTTCCTGATGAGGACCCTGAAACTCAGAGAAGGAAGTGACTCCCTCAGGGTCGCCCAGTAAGTGTCCCAGTGGGGCGCTAAGCAAGCCCTCCAGCCCCTCAGCTAAGGGAATGGGACAGGGAACCAGACCAAGCAATGGGATGTGGAGGCGGCGTTAGAAGAGCGGTCAGGATCTGACATCGGGCAGGTCAGAGTGCAGAAGGCTCGAGAACGAGGTGGAGAAGGCTGAAGTCACCAGCTCCCAGATTGTTCCTGGGTGACCCACTTAGCATCACTTGTCCTCCTGTTTCCCCTCCCCTCTCCAAAATAAACCAAACCCAACAACCTTGACTTTGTTCATCATTCAGTCATTTTGGTCATGTCCAACTCTTTGTGACCCTCTTTGAGGTTTTCTTGGCAAAGATGCTGGGGTGGTTTGCCATTTCCTTCTCCAACTCATTTTACAGACAAGGAAACTGAGGGAAATAGGGTTAAGTGACTTTGCCAGGGTCACACAGCTAGCACATGTCTAAGGCTGGATTTGAACTCAGGTCCTCCTGACTTCCCGACTTGGTGGCTATCTACTGTACCACCTAGCTGCCCCAGCCTTGGATTTGTCCCAATCATATTTGTTCTTTCCTGATGGGCCAAGTCCTCAGCTCCTTCAGAAGATCGTAGGGTCCCTTGGGCCACTAGGGCACCTATTTGACTATGGCCTTTCTCCTCTTTCCTCCCCACTCCCAAGGGCTGGTCAGTTGGTGCTGGGTCTAATTGTAATAAAATGCAGTTATGGGCCAGCTTGAGGGGCAGGATCAGGAACACCTAGAGTCTTTCCTCAACATCTGACTTACAAAATGTCTTTATAGGTTCCCCTCCCCAGAAGAAGCTTACAAGGGGAGGATAATGCTTAGGCCAAAGGAATTCATCCCAAAGAGTGGAGGGCCATCTCTTACCCATCAGTCCTTTCCTGATGACCTCCCCTCCCACCACTTACTAAGTCAGTCCCGCCCATTACATTCCATATAGCTTGTATTTATTTATCTGTGAACATGTTGTTTTTCCTCCAGTATGTATGATTCTCAAGGGTAAAGGATTGTTTTATTTTTGTCTCTATTCCCAGGACCTGGAGTAATGGTGGGCTTAATAAATACTTGAATAGATGAGGAAACTGAGAGTTGGGAAGGTTAAGTGGGAAGGGGCATTCTTTTTCAGGCTTGGGTAGGTCCCTTCCAACTTTGAAATTCCGTGACTTAGCCTGGCTCACGCAGTGTCAGAGGTAGGTTTTGAACCCATGCCTTCCTGACTGCACTCTGCCAGTGTTCTGTCCACTATGCCCCAGGCAGTAGCCCTTCTGTGGGGGAGATACTGTTCAACACTTGTCATGGTTGAAAAAGTCATCCCTTCAGCCAGCCTTAGCTAATCTGGTCCCTGGATGACAGAGAGCTGGCTTTGCCACTGAGCTACCTGTGTGAGAGACCTTGGGCACATCATTTCACTTTTCTGGGCCTTTGTTTGTACATCTTTAAAATGAAGGGGTTCAACTAGGCGGCCTCTGTGGTCCCTTCCAGAGCTAGGTCTACAATCTTATGACTTGGGATTGAATCGTAAGTCAGCTTTGTACTTTCTGTGTGTCCCTGGGCAAATCAATCAACCTCTCTGGTCCCCAGTTTGCTCATCAATAAAATAGCTAACATTTTTATAGTACCTACTATGTGCTAGGTATTTTATGAGATTATTCCCTCATTTAATTCTTAAAACTACCCTGGAAGGTAAGTGCAATAATTATCCCCATTTTACAGCTAAGGAAACTGAGGCAGATAGAGGTTAAGCGACCTGCCCACAGCTATTAAGTATCTGAAGGATTTGAACTCAGGTCTTCCTGACTCCACCCCTGGTATTCTATCCACTGCACCGCCTTGCTGCTTGTAAAATAAGAGGGTGAGACCACATGATGGATGAGCTCCTTTCCATCTGATGCTATCTATGATTCTTAACTCACAATTAGCACAAGAAAAAAGAGGAAAAAGAGAGAAAAAAGGAAAAATGGATTTTACATGATAACTTTATTATATATTTAGAAGGAATAGCGGGTTGTATAGAGTAGAATTCCAATTTCATGTGTGCTCATCTTTTTAATTGTATTATGTTATGGAAATGCTTGTTTTAGTTCATAAATTAAAAATAAAATAAAAAATTTGTAACAATTAGCACAGTGTTAAGTATTTAATAAATGCTTTTTGCTTCATTGCTTCATTGCTTCATTCTTTCATCCATCCTGTTGAAAGGAGTGAGGAGTTGAAAAGAGGTGGTTTGTTCTTAGCACGGACAGGATCAGCCAGTGCAAAGTCTCGGGGATGGGAGACTGCCCACTGTATGTGAGGGTCTCTAAGGAGCGTCCGACTGTAAACAAAAATCAAAGTTTTGGCATCTATTAACCATGAGGTGCTCTTTCCACAGGTCCGGCAACAGTGACCCCTACTGCATAGTCAAGGTGGACCATGAGGTGGTAGCCAGGTAAGTATGTTGGAAGGTGCCCAGCCAAAGCTCTGTAAGGGTGGGTCGGGGGGCTGCCCTGCCCCGGGCATTGGGCATGCCTCTCTGTCCTCTGAGGTTATTGACCTACACTTGTGGCCTTTCTAGGCAAATGGCAACTCACTCTGAAATTCATTCATTTTCTTTTTATTAAGTGCCTTTTTATATAGATGAAAAGCCCTATGTTAAGTACTAGAACCTGGTGTTTAAAGCCATTAAGCCTTAAAGAGTTACTTGAGGCAGGGATTCTTGGGTTCTTGGGTTCTATTGCTAGCAAATCTTAGAGTCCAATTGTCTGGGTTGAAACTGTAGTATTACCACTTCCTACCTTCCTACCTTAGTAGCTCTGTGACCCTGGGCAAGTCACTTAACCCAATTTACCTCAGTTTCCTCATCTATAAAATGAGCTGGAGAAGGAAATGGCAAACTACTCTTGTATCTCTGCCACAAAAACCTAAATGGGTTCATGAAGAGTCAAACATGACTAAACAACAACTCTTGTGACCTTAACTAAGATCATTTCCCCTTCTGGGCCTCAGTTTCCTCTGCGGTAAAACGAAGGGGTTAAACTAGTAGCTTCTGGGTCCCTTCTAGATTTAGAGCCCATGAGCCCCACATGGGGCATATCTTGATTCTTTGGGGAACTCCTGGATGTGGCTTTGGTGGGAGCAGGGTGCGAAGGGTTTGACCCAATCTCCATATCACCCATCCCCGTGACTCCGTACCTTTCCAATCCCTCTGACCTCCTCCCAGTGCTGACTCACCAGCTGCCAGGGCTCCTGCCTGTTACCCCACCCTGTGTCATCTCCTAATTCCCAGGCTGATCCGGTTCCTTGCTTCCCCACCCTCAGCTCTGCCCACGCTAGGGGTGTGTGTGTGTGTGTGTGTGTTTGGGGGCCCCTGCTTGGGTGTCCAGCTCCTCTCTTTCACCCTCAAGGACAGCAACTGTGTGGAGAAACCTGAATCCATTCTGGGGAGAAGAGTACACCCTGCACCTGCCGCTGGACTTCCATCATTTGGCCTTCTATGTTCTGGATGAAGACACCATTGGGTGAGGCCCCTGTGGGGTGGTCTCAGGCAGGGCCAAGGACTACTTGATGAACCTGTCACTATCCAACAGCAAGCGGGCTTGGCAGGAGCCTGAGGATAATCACCCTTCTCCTTGGGCAAAGCCCTGTTTGGCTCTCAGAATAATAGATGGCAGAGCATTAAAGTAGGAAGGCATCTGAGAGTATAGCCAGGAAGGCCTTCAGAATATGGCATGTCAGAGCTAGAAAGGCCCTTAGAACAGGAATGTCAGGGCTGGGAGGGGCCTCAGGACAGAGAATGTCAGGGCTGGGAGGGGCCTCAGAACAGGGAATGTCAGGACTGGGAGGGACCTCAGAACAGGGAATGTCAGGGCTGGGAGGGCCCTTAGAACAGGGAATGTCAGAGCTGGGAGGGCCTTAGAAGACAGAATGTCAGTGCTGGGAGGGGCCTAAGAGAATATCTAGTCCCACTGCATTATTTCACAGAGAAGGAAGGAAACTGAAGCCAGTAGAAGGGAAGGGATTTATCAATATCACACAACAAGCCAGTAGCATCTTGTCTTCTGTCATTCTGCTTATGGTGAGAGTTAGTACCTTTAGGAAACTGAACCCGTTTCCTCATCTGTGAAGTGATGGGGTTGGACTTTATGAGGTCTCTTCCAGTTTTATCTCCTATGATCCTCCTTTGGTGGGAAGGACCAGCCATTCCAACAGGCCAAGAGATGGCAGAGTGACCCCTCGGAGTTCTAGATGGGCAGTGCCCAAGCAAAGTGACCCCAGCAAGTATGATTAAATCCTCCCCAAAGAGGGGTCCAAGACTCCATTGTCCCCTTGGCCTCACAGACAAGGATTTAGAATGAGCAGGTTTGTTGCCCTGTTCTTCCCTGCTCCCTGGAGGACTCTCACTGCAAGTATCCCTCACCATGTTCCCTGCAGACATGATGACATCATTGGCAAGATCTCACTGAGCAAGGAGACCATTGCAGCAGCAAGCCCCCGAGGTGAGGATGGGAACTTGTCGCAGATATGGGGAATGGAGCCAAGGGCCCAGAGGGCTCTTAGAACATAGAATGTCAGAGGCAAGAAGGGTCTTAGAACCTTGGGAGGGCACTTAGAACGTAGAATGTCAGAGGCAAGAAGGGTCTTAGAACCTTGGGAGGGCTCTTAGAACAAAGAATGTCAGAGCCTAGAAGGGTCTTAGAATGTTGGGAGGGCTCTTAGAACACAGAATGTCAGAGGCAAGAAGGGTTTTAGAACCTTGGGAAGGGCTTAGAACATAGAATGTCAGAGCCAGCAGGGGTCTTAGAATGTCAGGGCTAGCAGGGGCTTGAAAGCATAGATTATCAGATCTGAGAGGGGTGTTAAAACAGAGAATGGTTAGCATGTTGAGCTCCTTAGGTGCCACGGAGAAAGATACATTAGCGTCCAGCTGGGCGATGGTGTTCGTTCTGACCTTTTCTGATGCCAGGGATTGACAGCTGGCTCAATCTGAGCCACGTGGACCCAGATGAGGAAGTGCAAGGGGAGATCCACCTGGATGTGAAGCTACTGGGGGAAGCCCAGGGACCCCGGCTCCGCTGCCACATCATTGAGGCTCGGTATGGTCCCTGATGTGAGGGGTGGGGAGCCTCCTTGTCTCTGGGGGATAAAGTGGATGTAGTGAGAAAGAGGGAGGTTGGGTGCGTGAGCGGGCCGTAGCATTGGAGGCTTCCTGGTGAAATTTGTCTTCCCCAGCTGCTTCTGTTGAGGCACTTTGAGATTGGGAAAGGTTATGGGCAGTTGGAAGTGGGGGCTAATGAGTGGGCGGCTGGTGCAGAGGAGGCAGCATGGTCTCGTGCCAGCCTGGGAGGGGGCCTTGCAAGTGCTGTCTTTCTCTGACTCATCCCCAGCCTAGCATCGTGAATCAGTTGTGGCCACTCTTGGAAACAGCCGGGTAGACCAGCTGTCTCTTCCCCAACTATCTCCAACTCAAGGCCATCCTGCTTTCCACCCTTTCTCCTTCCTCCCCTCCCTCCCTCCCTCCCTCTCTTCCTCCTCCCTTTTTTCATTTGGGAATTGGGACAGAGAAGCCAGCCCCTCTTCCCCTTGGGATCGTTCCCTTTCACCCCCACCCTAGAAGTCTCTGTTCTCTCTGCAGTATAATAAGGTGACCTGTGCGTGACAGATTGTAGCATGGAGGAGGGGAAGCTGTTGGCTGCCAAGAGCCTCTGCTTTGCCCCTCAAGGCTCATGGGACCTTGGCATGAGTGCCCTAGGCAGCTCTCCAGTGTCTTTGTATGCCATCTGATATACCATCCTGTGGTAGAAGAATCTTTTCATAGGGTCATAGGAATCTAGAACCGGGGGAGGGGGACTTCAAACCTGGAATGTCAGAGCTAAGAGAGACCTTAGAATATGGAATGTCAGAGCTGGGAGGGACTTTAGGACGTGGAATGTCTAAGCGAATTAGAACATGGGATGTCAGAGCTAGGAGGGATTTTAGAACATGGAATGTCAGAGGTGGGAGGGACCTTAGGGATAACTTTCATTTTAAAGATGAAGAAATTGAGTCCCACAGTTGGAAGTGATTCACTCAAGGGTCATTCAGCTGGCCACTGGAGAGCCAGGATTTGAACTAAGATCTTTTGACCTCATGCCTCATGCGCCTTCCCACACCCAATGTTACCTCTCAAGGAGTCTGTAGTCTCTAGGTGGGGCAGTGATCTGAAGAGGGTTGCTGCAAAATTGTCAAAGAAAGCCCAGGCCTTTTGGCGAATTCTACATTCTAGTCTATGGGTATGCTCTGCTTAGCCCAGGTTCTCTGGTGAGCTAATCAGGTCAAGAGAACCAGGAAGAGCACCTGAGATGTAGCTGGCCCTCTGGCAAGGCTGAATCTGCTGTGTCACTTCTAGAAAATGACATCCCCTTGAGGAGGCTCCTGCCATGAATGGGAGAGCCACGGATCTTGGAAGGTCTGAGCTCTGAGAGTCCATGCCCGTGCAGTCTGGTCCATTCCTCTCCGTTCTGTGGCCTCCAGCCACGCATCCAGGGTTGTGAATGACTCAGTGCAGACCATCTCTATTCCTGGAAACACACCTGCCAGGGCGCCTTCAGCTGCAGCGAGTGCAGAGAATATCTGCGTTAATGAAGGATGCCACCTCCTTCCCATATTTCCTCATAAACGCTTAGTCACATCCCCACCCATTTTCACTCCCACAAGAACTCACTCACCCCCACCCCCTCTACTTCTAGCTAGGTGTCACAGTGGATAAGAGTACTGGACTTGGAGTCAGAAAGATCTGAGTTCAAATCCAAGCCCCACTGCAGCTGCTAACTGTAAGATTCTAGGCAAGCACTTCATTACTCAGCCTCAATGTCCTCTTCTGTGAAATGGGGCTAATAATAACACCTATCTCACAGAGTTGTTTTAAGATGCAAACGAAATAGCGTACGTACAGTGCTTTGTAAGCCTTAAGGTGCTGTGTACGTGCCAGTTACTATTATTGTTTATTACAGCTTCAGGTTTGCTACCTAAACACATCATGATGTTGGGCAGATCCTCTCAGAGCCTCATTTTCCTTGACTATAAGATGAAAGAAGCTAGGCTGAATAACTTCTAACATCCCTTCCCTCTTTTTGTGCTCTGCCCGGCAGAATTTCCTTATGTTCCTTAGGAACACAATTCATTGAGTTCCTGACTCAGCCCTTGGCTTTCTGTGGGAGCTCAGGGTCAAAGCTCTTCCTTTCCTGTGTCTCCTTCATTCCCCACCCCACCCCATACTTTGTATGGGGTGGGGTGGGGGGAGGGGACTTGACCTAGCACCGAATGTGGCTTTGAAATCATTTGAACATAAGGCATAAGACTGATAGTTTTCATGTAGAAAGGCCCTTGAGGATGGAGAAGGGAGATGAATATGGAGCTGGGTGCTGAGAATATAGAATGTCAGAGCTGGGAGGGGCCTTAGAACAGAGAATGTCAGGCTAGGAGGGGCCTTAGAACATAAAATGTCAGAGCTGGCAGGGACCTTAGAACAGGGAATGTCAGCGCTGGCAGGAGTCTTAGAACAGAGAATGTTATGATGTTTGGGGGAAATCTAGGCAGAAGAGATGGTGCTCCTGAGATGCCCACTCCGAGTTAGGGAGTGGATTGGAAAGGGGATTCCAAGCTTTGTACTCTCTGGTTTTCTTGCCCTCTACCTCCAAACAGAGGCTGTGTGGGATCCTAGCACTCAGAAAAGGGACCATTGTATCTTAGCAACCAGACTCGGCTCCTAGGAAACCAAGGAGGGGGCCAATGGATCAGTTGGAGGGATGGGAGAGGAGGGTCTGGGGTGCTAGTGGTGATAGCAGGGAGTGGGAAGAAGCTAGCCTGGGGTCTCTGTCTCCAAGAGAGTGTGACCTACCCACACCCGTTGTGCCTTGCATGGGGGAGGAGGTGACAGTTGGCCTCGAGAGAGAGAGACAAAAGAAAGCCTCGGTTTGAATCCTACTCTGACACTTCGTACCTGTGTGATTCAGGGCCGGTTATTTCCTTTCTGTGGGCTTCTCTATTTCCATATTTGTATAATGAGGAGTTTCAACTAGATGATTATTATAGCTTCAGGTTTGCTACCTAAACACATCATGATGTTGGGCAGATCCTCTCAGAGCCTCACTTTCCAGCTCCCAGATCTTATGAGCCTTCCTTTTAGGGGACAGCTCCCCAGGCTCCACAGTCTCATTTCTCTCTTTCTTTTCCATGTCTCTTTGCTTCTGTGTTATTCTCCTTTGGGGAGAAGGTGGTTGGGGAAGAGCATCCCAAGGAGAGATGGTGTGTCCTTGAATGACAGAAACATACCCTACAAGCGACTCAGGGAGAGAGGGGGAGGGACCCTGTAGGATCCTAAGGGACTGAGCTGTAGGACCTGCCTGGCTCTGGGGAGCAGAAGGCAAAGAAGCAAGGCTCAGAGGGTATAACAAGGATGGCAAAGAGTTGGAGAGGGTGCATCTGAGCTTCTTTGCCTTAGCAATCCACCTTCTGCACCTCAGAGTTTCCAGAACGTAAAACCTCTCTGAACCTCAGTTTCCTTGACTGTAAGGTGAAAGGAGTTGGACTGAATTACTTCTAAGGTCAAAATAGTGTTATAGATTTAGAACTGGAACAAGCCTTAGGGGTCATCTACTACAGCTCCCGCATTTTGTAGGTAAGAAAACAGGCTCAGAGAGGTGTGAAGTGACTTATCTAAGGCCACACAGGTAAGGGGCAGAGATAGTAAGTATGATTTGAAACCAGGTCTACTGACTCTATATTTAACCCTTTTAACACTGTATTCTCAATGCAAACCACAACCCCTTCGAATCCTAGAATCAGGAGCTAGCATGGTATGATACAAAGAACACTGCATTTGGATTTAGGGGACTGTGTTTGAATTCTAGCACTGCCATTTGCTAGATGTATGACCATGGGCAAGTTGCTTTGCTTTTCTGTGCCTCAGTTTACTCATCTGAAAACAGGGGAAATGATCCTTAAAGCACTCATCTTGCATGTTGGGCATGCAAATGTGCTTCGTAAACCTTCAAGTACAGACATGTGGTGTTATTCCCTTCCTTTTCTGTCTTCAGAGACCTGGCTCCCCGAGACGTCTCCGGCACCTCAGACCCTTTTGCCCGCGTATTCTGGGGCAGCCAGAGCCTTGAGACGGTGGTGAGATGGGTCCAGATGGAGCCCTGGGAGGGTGGCAAGGGATATATTGGTCCTGGGGTTAAACTGGGGAGAAATGATGCCTAAACTATGAGTCTGGGGCTGTTAATGATGGGACCTGAGTCAGGAACAGTGGAATTGGACAATTTCTTGGATATGGTGTTCTGGAATCATCTTGGGGGATGGATCTAAATGTTTAAGGGGCTAGGGAGAGCCTTTGTAGAAAAAAATGCCTGCCTGGGATATAAGCTGAGATGCTACTTTTCATTCCCACCTACTCACTCCCTTCTTCTCTTCCTGTTTCCTATTATTGGCAGCTAGGTTGCATAGCGGTTAGAGCATTGGCCCTGGAGTCAGGAAATGCTGAGTTCAAATGCTACCTTGGACACTTACTAGCTATGTGACTGTAGGCAAATCACTTCCCCTTTGTCAGCCTCAGTTTCTGTCAAATGGGAATGATGATAACACCTGTCTCATAGAGTTGTTATGAAGACCAAATGAGATCACACATGTAAAACACTTTGGAAACCTTAAAGCATTATACTGATGATGATGATGGTGACGATTCCCTGGGGATTCAACCGTGTTGCTATACGGAAGCACGTCTCCTTTCAGACACTGTGCTGCTTATGTGTGGGGAGGTGTGCCTGGATCAGTCTTGGGGTCAGAATGGGGGTAATGCTAGGAACTGGGCTGTTATCTTTTATTGGGAGGGAATGGAAGCGTTTCTCAGGTGGGGAGGGCAGGCTCCCCTCTCTCTCTCAGCTGGCCCTGATGCCCTTCTCACAGATCATCAAGAAGACGCGGTTCCCCCACTGGAATGAGGTGCTAGAGCTTCATGGCGAGGAGGGCCCGCTCCGAGTGGAGGTGTGGGACTGGGACATGGTGGGCAAGAATGATTTCCTGGGAATGGTGAGTCACCACCAGAATCAAGCTAAGCTGTACATCATTTGCCCCCTCCCCAATCCCAGGGTGTAGAGCCATGGGACTGGAAGGGTTATAGGCAGAGAATGGGGAGAGTGGGGCTGGGAGGCCTGGAGGGAGAGTGAGGTGAGCACTGTTTGTAACTGAATCAGGGGTAAGAGGGTGGGCAGAAACAGGGGGAAACAGGATTTGAATGGCAAGTCTTATAGACCTTGATTAGAAGGAGACAGCATGAGGTGGTAGATTAAATGCTACCCACTCTGGCACTATTAAATAACTGTGTGGCCAGGGAAGTCAATTATCTCTTTCAGCCCTAGACATCCCTCTAAAACTTATAGGCAGGTTGGTTGAAGTTATGGGTCATAGTTGCACCAACTTGGAGCTGAAAGGGATAGAAGCCATGGAGCCTGAAACTATCTCCTTCATTATTTCTTTTAGCACAGTAGGAGATGACATAGGTACAGTGCTTTGCAAATCTTGAAGTGCTATATATTATTGTATATTATCAATTATATTAATAATTTGATTTTATATTATTTTATCATTATATACCATCATTTGTTCAATCATTCCTCAATTGATGGGCACCCCCCTTAGCTTCCAGTTTGTTGCCACAAAAAAGAGCAGCTATACATATTTTGTTCATATGCAAGCTGC
The DNA here is from genome assembly GCF_003287225.1 of Phascolarctos cinereus. Classification (NCBI taxonomy): domain Eukaryota; kingdom Metazoa; phylum Chordata; class Mammalia; order Diprotodontia; family Phascolarctidae; genus Phascolarctos; species Phascolarctos cinereus. Next base: position 701,424,649 of record NW_027555847.1, on the reverse strand, counting down.
ACTCCCTCCACCCCTATTTTACAGATGAAGAAACAGACCCAGGCAGACACAGAGTAATTTGCCCAAGGTAATGCAAGCAATAAGGATTAGACAGGATTTGAACCCAGATCCTCTGACCGCAGGTCCTGTGCTTGTTCTACTGTATCATGGCATCCTGTGTTCTAAGTACGCTCCTGGCTCTCCCCCTGCTCTAAATGGCAAACAGAAGAGTTGATATTTAATTCCAGGTGGAGTTTCCTCCTGATGTCCTGCTCCAGTGTCCCCCCAGTGGCTGGTTCCGTCTGCTCCCCTTTGCCAGTGCTGAAGACGATGCTGGGTAAATGAAGGCTTGAGAAAGAGGGGCTCTTGTAGAGCCTTGGTTGAGGTCTTTGGAACCCCTTTCCTAGTCTTCCCTCTCATCCCAGGGACAAGGAATTTAGACCTCTTCATTGGCGTGGGACTCAACCCTATGTCTTAGGTCTTGCCAAAAAGTTCAGTGGTTGGTGCCTCATGCTTTGACTAAGAGTGGTAGTGATAGTAGTGGCAGTAGTGGTGGTTGGTGGTGGTGACTGAATTCTGGATTGTTGGAAGACTTGGGCCCATTATTGAACTAGGTGAGACTGTGCCAGCTAAGAGAACGGGCTTGGGCATGTCCGTTGTACCTGTGTGTGTGTGTTAGAAAAGCTCCAAGGTATAGTAGCTGAAGCATTTGGACTTGGACTTGCACTCATGCTGTGTGATCCTGGGCAAGTCACTTTCCTTCTGTGGGACTCAGTTTCTCCCTCTGTAAAATGAGGAGGTTAGACTAGATGGCTTCTGAGGACCCATCTAACACTAGATCTGTGATTTTATGACTCTATGGTACTTGGAGGAGAGATTTTAGGTGGTGGGTAATGGGGATGCCCCTTCTGTTGTCTAGCTCCTCATCCTATGCCAGAAAAGCTGTGGCTGAGATACACCTATGCCTTCCCCTCCCACTTCAAACATGAGTACCGGTGTGGAGACATCCTCTTGCTGGTGGATGTGTGTGCCCACACCAGCTTACACGTTCTGGTGCTTCGTTCCAGGGGTAAGCTGGGAGCCCTGCGGCTCAAGGTGCGCCTGGCTGAGGAACGCATCTTGCCTTCTGTGTATTACCAACCCCTGATTGAGTTGCTGGTAGAATCTGTTCTGTCTCCGGCCCAGGTAGGTTCCTCTCTCAAGGTCAAGTATTGGCTTCCCCTTTGGAAGTTATGCATATTAATAGCTGGAGGATTGCCTAGGCTGTCTGGGATAATGGATAGAGATCTGGTCTTGGAGTCTGGAAGACCTGAGTTCAAATCTCATTTCTGATGCTTACTAGCTATGTGACCCTGGGCAAATTATTTAACCTTTTGCAGCCTCAGTTTCAATATCTGCAAAATGGATATAATAAGACCTGTGGCTGCTGTCTTGAAAGACGAAGTAGACAGAGAGCTAATCTGCAAGTGAGGGAAAGAGTCCTAATATGATGTACAGTCATTGTGACTCTGGCCAAGTCATTGACTTATCAGTGCCCTAGGCAACTCTGTAAGACCAGCACTGGTAGAGAGAATTTCCTCACCTGGGAGTTCCCTAACCAGTGAAATCAGAGTGCCCCATAGAGTACCCATCTCACAAGTTTGTTGAGGTACCAAGGAGACAATGCATTTTAACCCTTAGTGCTGTACAAATGTCAGTGATGATGGGGATGGTAGATAAACTGTTTCCTTTTCTGTCTCATCCCCCTTCCCACCTTCAGTTCCTACCCACTTTGACTATCTGAGGAGGCCACATTCTCATCCCATAGAGGATGGGTGAGTGGGCTCTTGGTAGGGTACCTGGGGAGGTTGGGAATTCAAGGAGAAACTGTGGAATTGCCCCTTCCTTCCTCATGGTATGTGTCCTAGGACGACGCCATGACGCCTTTGGCCTTGCTGGATGAAGTGAGCTCTGGGGAGAGCCGGCAGGACACTGCAACCCAACTGGTGAAAATATTCCTGGGTCGGGGTCTGGCTGTTCCCCTCCTGGACTACCTCAATCTTCGAGAAGTGTCCCGGACCAGTAAGTGACCCCTCCAGCCTGTTTACCACACAAAGGACTTCTCACTTCCCAGACAGAGTCAGTCTGTATTAAAAAGATTCCCTCCCTTCCTAAAAGCCTCCGAGGGAGTGATTGCCTGCCTACCTAACCCTTAGAGGTAGCCCTGGTGTAATGGGAGGGACAATGGGCTTGGAGTCAGAGGACCTGAATTCGCTGTTCAAAGTACAAAGGGTACTTTGCTGTGTACTCACTGTGTGGGCCTTTGGTAAGTAAGTTCCCTGGGCCACAATAATGTCATGGGTGAGATGAAAGGGTTGGACTGGGTGATCTATGGGGATCCATTACAGCCTAGACCTGCGATTCTGCTAGGAATATTTCAGATGATGGCTTTTATACATCCATCTGTCCATCTGTCTATCCATCCATCATCTATCTATCATCTATCTATCTATCTATCTATCTATCTATCTATCTATCTATCTATCTATCTATCTATCTATCTATCTATCTGTCATCTTAGCCATACCAGAGGAAAGAAGAGGCTCCCAAAGACAGGGATTCCACTCAGGGGGGTTACGATGTGATGATGATGACAGAAGACCAAGATTTTTTCTTCCTTCTGTTGAATCCACCAAGAAGATTCATTTGTAGATAAGAAAAGGATGGAACAGGAATGGCTAATTACTCAGCCAGTCAATAAGCATTTATTATATGCCTACTATGTGCCAGGCACTGTGCTAAGCACTGGGGATACAAAGAAAGGCAAAAGAAAGTCCCTGACCTCAAGGAGCTCACAGTCTAATGGGAAAGACAATATGCAAACAACTCTGTACAAACAAGATATAGATAGGATAAATTACTGATTTGACACCCAGGATAAATAAGTAGCAAGAGATTCCCTTGATCCAATTCCACAGATGTTTTTAAATACCTGTTAGATGCTAGGCATCATGTCACAGTAGCCAGAGAGCTGGCAGGACTGTGTTTGAGTCCTACCTCTGTTGTGTGTGTGTGTGTGTGTGTGTGTGTGTGTGTGTGTGTGTGTATGTGTATGTATACATATACAGAGAGGGAGAGAGAGAGAGAGAGAGAGAGAGAGAGAGAGAGAGAGAGAGAGAGAGAGAGAGAGAGAGAGGGAGAGGAAAGAAGAAAGAAGGGGGGGGTGATTCTGAGCAAATAACTCCCCTTCCATGCTCCCCAGGCAGCTCTCTGTGATTACAAGTGGCAGAGAAGGTGCTAATTACAGGACCAGCTGAAAAACAAAGGATGCCTGGCACTGGAGATACAAAGACAAAGGTGAAGCAGACCCTGACCTCAAGGAACTTACATTCTATGGAGGGGTACAACATAGGCTTGTAGATTTAGAGTGAGAAAGGAGGCCAATGAGTCCAACTCCCTCATTTTACTGTTGAGGAAACTGAGGCAAACAGAAGTTAAGTGACTTGCCTAGGGTCACACAGCAAGTAAGTGTCTGAAGCTAGATTTGAACTCAGGGCCAGTGCTCTACCCATTGCTCCATTTGTACACAGAAGTAAATACAAGAGGATTTGAACTGGGAAGGAACGCTAACAACTGGGATGAGAGGGTTCAGGAAAATCTTTAAACAGGTGACACCCAATCTGAACCCAGAAGGAAGATAGGGATGCCCAGAGGTGGGAATGAGGAGGGAGAGCATGAAGAACAGACAGTGCAAAGGTGTGGAATGTAGAGGCCAAAGAGGCCATTTTTGGGGAGAACATAGAGTATATGAAGGAGGAGTAATATGAAATAAAGTTGGAGATGTCCAGGGGAGCCAGATTTTTTAAAAAATTTTATTAATTTATTTTGATTTATCAACAATCACTTCCATATGCTTTTGAGTTTAAAATTTTTCTCCTCCTTCCTCCCCCACACTCTCCCCAAGGTGGCACACAATGCGCACAATCTGATACATTCCTATTAAGCATATTTTCACATTAGTGAAGTTGTAAGTAAAAATTAAAACCAATAAGAGGAACCATCAGAAAGAGGAAACAAAACTCAACAGAAGAGAAAAAAATGATAGCGATTCAACTTCCATAGTTCTTTCTTTGGATGTGGACAGCATTTTCCATCCTGAGGCCTCTGGAGATGTCTTAGATCCTCATAATGCTGAGAAGGGTTCAGTTTAACAATCTTAGTTATTGCATAATGTGGCTGTTATTGTGTACAAAGTCCTCTTGGTTCTGCTTACTTCACTCAGCATCAGACCATATAAGTCTTTCCAGGTTTTTCTGAAGTCAGCCTGTTCATCATTTCTTATAGCATCAAAATATTCCATTACATTCATATACCACAACTTGCTCAGCCATTCCCCAATTGATGGGCATCCTCTCAATTTCCAATTCTTTGCCACCACAAAAAGAGCTGCTATGAATATTTTTGTACATGTGGGTCCTTTTCCCATTTGTTTGATCTCTTTGGGATATAGCCCTAGAAGTGCTATTGCTGGATCAAAGGGTATGCACATTTTTGTAGCCCTTTGGGCATAGTTCCAAATTGTTCTCCAAAATGGTTGGATCATTTCACAACTCCACCAACAATGTATTAGTGTTCCAATTTTCCCACATCTTCTCCAACATTTATCATTTTCCTGTTTTGTCATGTTGGCCAATCTGATAGGTGTGATGTGGTACCTCAGAGTTGTTTTGATTTGCATTTCTCTAATCAATAGCAATTTAGAGCATTTTTTCATATCACTATAGATGGCTTTAATTTCTTCATCTGAGAACTGTCTGTTCATATCCTTTGACCATTTATCAATTGGGGAATGGCTTGTGTTCTTATAAATTTGTCTTAATTCTCTATATATTTTAGAAATGAGGCCTTTATCAGAGAGACTGGTTGTAAAAATTCTTTCCTAGTTTTCTACCTTCCTTCTAATCTTAGTTGCATTGGCTTTGTTTGTGCAAAAACTTTTCAATTTAATGTAATCAAAATTATCCATTTTGCTTTTCATAATGTTCTCTATCTCCTGTTTGGTCATGAATTCTTCTGTTCTCCATAGATCTGATAGGTAAACTATTCCTTGTTCTCCCAGTTTACTTATGGTATCAGCCTTTATATCTAAGTCCTGAACCCATTTTGACTTTATTTTGGTATATGGTGTGAGATTTGGGTCTATGCCTCGTTTCTGCTGTACTCTTTTCCAGTTTTCCCAGCAGTTTTTTTCAAAGAGTGGGTTCTTATCCCAGAAGTTGTGTGTGTGGGGGGAAGAATCAGATTTTTGAAGGCTTTAAGTGCCAACTTGAGGCATATTTACTTTATCCTAGAGGTAACAGGGAGCCACTGAAGTCTTCTAAGCAAGGAAATGACATGGTCATACTTGTGTTTTCGGAATATTAATTTTGAGAGTTGTGAGAAGAATGGATCAGAAAGGCAAGATACTGAAAGCAGGGAAATATATTAGGTGCTCTTTCTCTAGTCCAGGAAAGAAGTGATGAAGGTCTAAACAAGGCAGTGCCTTCATGAGGATCGAGAAGGGAGCAGATTTGAGAAATGTGGAAATAGAATCAAGACTTGGCAAATGCTTGGATATAAGGGGTGAAAAAAAGTCAAGAGAAGGAGCATGGGTGACCCTGAGGTTGTAAACCTGGGATCTCCAGAGAAGAGGGAGTTATCTTAACAACAATATAGATATTTGGAGTAGGGCTTGGGGGACAGGATTGGCTGGGGAAAAGAGAAAGGGGAGGTGATGAAGTCTGTTTGGGGCATGTGGAGTTTGAGATGCACGGGGACAGCCATGTGGAACTGTCCAGCAGGTAATTGACTCTGTGTTCAGCAGATAGATTCTGACTGCATATACAGGGTATCCCAAAAGCTTCAGTGCAGTTTTAAGCCTTAATAGTCACTAGTGATTAAGCTCCTAGTATGTGCCAGGCACCATGCTAAATTTAATAGATTAAAAATGCACCAAGACTTTTGGGACATCGAATATAACTTTGGATGCCATCTGAACCTGAGGGAGCTAATGAGATTACCCAGAGAGGAAGTATATGGAGATGAGAGGGAATAGGACAGAGCATTGAGGGATACCCATAAGGAAGGAAAGAAGCATTTATTTTATTTTGAAATAAGTTTTTGATATTGTCTGTTTCTTACACCATCATAGTTATCCCAAATATCTATTCCCCCTCCCCCTCCTAGAGAGCCATCTCATATATTGAATAGTATTTTTATAGAGAAAAAAATCACTGTGATTGATTGATACATTGGAAAAGTCTGAAAACATGTGCAGTGGGTAATACCTGTGGATATCCCACCTCCCTGAGGGGCTGAGTTGAGGGATGTCTTCTTATATCTCTTCATTCAGGTTCTGCTTGATCTTTTTTTAAAATAAGTTTTTATTGCTGTTTCCTGATTCTTACATCACTACAGTATCCCATGTATCCCTCTCCCTCCCAGAGAGTTATCCCATATGACAAATATTTTATGGAGGGGAAAAAAGTAAACACAACTGATCAATACTTTGAAAAAGTCCAAAAACATGTGCAATGGGCCCCATCTGTGGCCACCCCACCTTCATGAAGGGGTAGGTTGGGGCTGTCTTTTCATACTTCTTCATTCTAGTTCCACTTGATCTTTATAATTTGGTTACATTTACTTTTGATTTGTTAATGTGTCATTGTTCTTCCCATTTATATTATTGTAGTCACTGTGTATATCCTATTGCTGGCTCTGCTGACTTCATTGCATCAGTTCATGTAAATCTTTCCATGCTTCTTTGTAGGCACCACATACATCATTTCATTCAGCACAGTAATATTCCATTACATTAACGCACCACAATTTGTTTAGTCACTCCCCAATTAATGGGTATCTATTTTGTTTCTAGTTCTTTGCAATCACATGAAGTGCTGCTATAAATATTTTGTAGTATATGGAGACTTTCTACTTATTGATGGCTTCCTTGGGGTACAAGCCCAGTAATGGAGTCTCTGATTCAAAGGGTATGGACATTTCTGTCACTTTATTTGCATAATTCCAAATGGCTTTCCAAAATGGTTGCACCATTCCATAGCTCCACCAACAATGTATTAGTGTGCCTATCCTTCTACAACCCCTCCAATATTGGCTAAGTGCCTTACTATATTCCAAGCACTGGGGGTACAAAGGGAGAAGTAAAACAGGTCCTGCCCTCAAGCAGCTTACATCTATTGAGGGAGATGACATGTCCCTTTGTGGATATATATAAAATAGACGTAGAGGGAGAAGTGAAACAGATCCTGCCCTTGAGGAACTTATATTCCACTGGGAGAGACAACATGTTTATTTGTACCTATATACAAAACAGATACAAAGTGTGAAATAAAACAGGCCTTGCCCTCAAGAAGCTTACATTCCATTAAGGAGACAACATAGTTATTTGTGGGTATATACAAAATAGATACAAAGTGATTTGGGGGAGGAAAGGCATTAGCATCTTTGGAAGGGGGATCAGCAAAGGCCTCATGGAGGTGATAGTGCTAGAGCTGAGTCTTGAAGGAAGACTGGTGATGCTAAGATGAAGAGATGAGGAAGGAAATAGTATTGCAGGCATGTGTGGCCCGTGCAAAGATACAGAGATGGGAGTGGCATGTGGTAGAGAAGGAACAGTAAAGGTTAATTTGACTAGGAGCACAAAATAAGTAATGTGTAATGAAGTTGGAAAGGTAGGTTGGGGCCTAGTTGTGAAAGACTTGAAATGGCAACCAGAGGAGTTTGTTTTTGAACCTAGAAGTAGTAGATAATTTACTAGTATTTATTGAGTAGGAGAGTGACATGGTTGGACCTATGCTTTAGGAATATCGCATTGGCGGCTACATGAGAGATAGACCGGAAGAAGGAAAGGCTTGAGGCAGGGAGACTTCTCTTAAAACTGAAAGGGACCTTTGATATCATCTAGTCCATCCCCTTCATTTTATAGATAAGGAAATTGAGGCCCAGAGAAGGGAAAGGCCTTGGCCACAGTCACACAGGTATTAGGTGGTGAAGCTGGGAATTGAGGCCTTGTCCTCCGACTCCAAACCCAGTGCTTTTCCCACTCTGTTAGGCTACCTGCTTTCCTGTTGGTTTGCTCCCAAAGGGCTTTATGGATGAGAAAAGTTACCTGGCCCTGCCTAGGCCACCATGCTGGGGATGCCCCAGACTCCATTCTGAGGCAAGGGGAAGTACTCAGAGCACAAAGTTCTCTGTGCACAGCCCTACCCCCTGCTCCAGGGGCCATATCCCTTCTCTTCCAGCGGATCCCAATACCCTCTTTCGCTCCAACTCTTTGGCTTCCAAGTCCATGGAGCAGTTCATGAAGGTGAGTGTTATCACAGAGTATGAGGCCTCCCAGGACTGCCCCTGCTTCAAATTCTAGCCTTAAGATATCAGACTTAGGCATTATCTTAGTTTGGGTAGCATATTTCTGACTGGAGTAGGGGAGGGGGAGATAGAAGAGAAGTCTGGTTTCAGTCAATAGGGCAGCATGGTATCCTGTCTCTCACATTGCTCCCCTGAGACTAGACTGTCATAGAGTCAGAGAACTTGAGTTTAAATCCTGTATCCAATGTTTACTACCTGTGTGCCCTTGGGTAACTTTCTTGTGCCTCAGTTTCCTCAACTGTAAAATAAAGGAGTTGGACTACAAGGGACTCTGAGGTCCCTTCCAGCTCTAAATCTATGGCCATGTGACCTCTCCAGGCCTTAGTTTTCTCTGTAAAGTGAGGAGGTTGGAATAGATGAGTCCTGAGGTCCCTCCCAGCTCTCACACTCTTTTCCTAGACCCCATTCCAAGGTCTGGTTCATCTTTATCTCTGGGTTATACCCTCTTTTTTCTGTCTGCTTCTTGCCTGTTCTTTTCTGCAGTTGGTAGGCACACCTTATCTCCATGAAGTCCTCAAGCCTTGTGTCAACCGCATCTTTGAGGAGAAGAAATACATTGAGCTGGACCCGTGTAAGATAGAGCTGACCCGGACCAGGTGAGTAGGGGTATTGGCTCAGACCTTCTGGGGTTGGAGAGATTCACAGAGAAGGAGGAGCAGGAGAGATACATGATTAAGTAGATACGCCCCCTTGTATCCCAGAAATCATAGGCCTAGGCCTCGACTGCTCTGCCTCGTTCCTCCACTTTAGCCCATGTTGGATCCTAGATGTGACCCCTCCCCAAACTCTGGGAACCCTGAGTTTCCATTCTTTATCCTGGTGATTCAGGTGGTCTTGGACCTTGTTCACTTGTCGTTTATCTGACTTTGGTCACAGGTTCATATGGTCATAGATTTAGAGTGAGAAGCGCCCTTAAAGGTCATCAAATCCACCCCTCTCATTTTACAGGTGAGGAAACTAGGACCCAGATAGGTTAAATGACTTGCTCAAGGTCACACAGCCATCATAGAGACCCAGGAAGGGCTGGATTCAAACCTTCCTCATGCACTTATTTGCTGTGTGACCTTAGGGAGCTCACTTAACCTCTGTTTGCCTCAGTTGCTTTATCTGTAAAGTGAGGGGGTTGGGCTTATTGACCTCTAAGGACCAGTCTTCTAGTTCTAAAATCAGTGGTCATGCTGTGCTCCATGATCCTAAATATCTGAGGAATCCAGCCCTTCTGGACTCCCCAGACCAGAGCCCTATCCATTATACTTCATGGATTATGTATATAATATGAAGTATAAATGTATATAAGGATAAAGTCTTTTCACTCCTCAGTTTTTTTGGGGGCAGGGGTGGATTTGTCCCTGGGCTATATCTGTGGGGCTTGTCACCTTCCAGATGGAAAGAGAAGCCCAAGGTTCTCTGCCTAAGCTTGGGAAGCTCAGGAGGCTGACGGGTTGGGGTGGAGATAGGGGGGCTGCTTCAAGCTGATCTGGAAGCTGGTTGGGCTTAGGACCAGGCAAGGGGGACAGCCCCTCAGCTGATCTGAGCTGGAGCAAAAGGCTTCCCTAATAAGGGAGGGTGGGCCAGGAAGTGGTAGGTGAAAGGGCAGGGCACAGGTTCCTGGGAGATTGCTGGGCCACCAGAAGAGAGGATGCGAGGGCACCAGGAAGGCTGGGGCAGAAGGGGAAGGGAGTCCTCAGGGAGGACTGACCCTGGAGAGCCCAGAGAAGGGTCATGGGGGTGGAGAGCCTGGGGGATTCTCTCCTGAAGTGGAGAATTGCCTTCGAGGAGCCAGAAGGAATGGAGCAGAGCCTGGGGGGAAGGGGGATGATAGGAAGCCAGGCAGTCTACAAACATTAATAAGTGTATAATATGTCCCAGGCACTGAGTATAGAAAGAAAGGCAAAACCATGATCCCTGCTCTCAAGGAACTCTCATTCTAGTGGGGGAGACAACTGCAAATAATTATGTACAGGCAAGATACAATCAGTACAAATGGAAGGTAGTGCCAGAGTGAACGCACTAGTATGGGGGTGCAGTGGGATAGGGAGCAGGAAAGGACTCTTGGAAGGTGGGATTTGAACTGAGTTGTGAAGGAAGCCAGAGGAGAGGGGAGCATTGTAGGCATTGAGGAGAGACAGTAGTACAAGGGCATAGAAATGACGGAGTATCGAGCTTGAGGAACAGTGATGTCTTTGGATTGAAGAGTAGGTGGTGGGGAGGAAGGGGTAAGAAGACTGGAGAAGTAGGAAGGGGCCAGGCTAGGAAGAGTTTTAGAAGCCAAATAGAGGATTGATCCTAGAGATAATTAGGAGCTGTTGGAGCTCATTGAGAAGAGGGGTGACTTGGTTAGACTTAGACTTAAGGAATATTCATCTGACAGATGAGTAGAGGATGGATTGGAGCTGGTGAGAGATGATCTGGGGATGACAATTAAGAGGCTGTAGTAGTCTAGGGAAGAGGTGATGAAGGTCTGAATTAGGATAGTGACAGTGGGAAGGGAGAGAAGGGGACCTGGAGAAGAGAGGTGGTGATGGCAGAAGGATCCTCAGTCTAGAGCCAGAAAGGAACTCAGAGGCCATTAGGTAGATTAAGTGATTTCCCCACAGGTAAATGTCAGGTCATTACACAGGTAAATTACGCAGGTCATCACACAGGTAAATGTCAGATGTGGGATTTGAACTGAGATATTCTAAATGTTCTTGCCTTTAAACCATGTTGCCCAGGAGAGAGAGAGAGAGACAGACTGATAGAGAGAGACAGAGACAGACAGAAAGAAAGAGACAGAGAGAGACACATGCAGAGGCAGAGAGAGACAGACAGACAGAGAGACACACAGGCACACAGAGAGAGACAGAGAGAGAAAGAGACACAGAGAGACAGAGAGATACACACACACACACACACACACACACACACACACAGAGTGAGTGAGTTAGTTTTCACCTTCAGGGGGTGCTAATGAAGGTGGTGAAAACAGAGGAGTGTGGCAAGCTGTTCCAGGACCTATAAATAAATGCCGTGGTCCAGAATACAGGAGTGGGCATCTGATATATGAGGCAGGGGTTCACAGAGAGGACACAGCTAAGGACTGACCAATAAGGCTGAGAATTCCCAGACAGAGGGCATTCTCCACCCTTGGGAGTCTCTCCAGAACCCAAGCTTCAGCTTCTAGAAAGGAGGACCCATTACCTCCCATCCCACCAAGGCTAAGACCCCCTTTCATCCTTTCTCTTTTGAATTTCCCTAGAGGCATCAAAGCTTGTTGCTAAGCAACTGGTCTCAAGGGATACAGAGGAGGGCAGGGTCTTTCCTTCCATTAGCTGAGAGGCCTGCAGGGGGCCAGGGCATCTCCTTCCAGGGCCTGGGAAAGTCATCCAGCCAATTTGTTAAACTAAGCCCCATTTATGAGCTAATGGGAGAGGTACCATTTGTCCATTTATACAAGCACCTCGCAGAGAAGATGCCCCTGGAATTTGATTTCTAACCGATTTGTGACTAATGAGTAATCTACTCCATGGTAGTTGCAGTGAAGAGGGGACCTAGTGGAGGGACTTTAGACCAGATATGCCCCCTGAATTTATATTACCTAGGGAAGGTTTCTACCACTTTCCTTAGTTAAACCATTCTAATACAGGTGTGATTGACCCTTAATGTAGCTTTGTTTTTTGGACTCTGAGAGGACACATGCCCCCTTGGCTGAGGTTAGAACCAGTGGAGGGGGGGCGGGGTCCCTAGGAGATGCTCAGACCCAGAGTGTGCCTCCCTCCTATATGTAAGCAATGTTGCCACTCCCTCTGCAGGTCATGGTTTCTTATTCATTTAAAGCATCAGGGATGGGCCGCCCTACCATAAGTTATCCATGCATCCAGCCAGTATCTGATGGACCAGAGACAAGCTTCTGAAAGATTATTTATTGGCCCATGTTAAATTATCTCTAACTGGAAAAGGATGTTGCCACCTGGCCCATCTAAGATTCTACCAAATCAGTCCTTTTTCTGGCTCCTGCCAAACACTGCCCTGGGCTCTGCCCAGGTCACTAAGTGCCTAGAGATGGGACGCAGGACAGTCCAGGAGCCAGGCTGGCAGGAGTTCTTCTGCATCTCACCTTCATCTTCTACACAATTCTAGCTTGTCAGTTCTGGAAGGAAGGGCTCTTAGAAACTCAAATGCTGGAGCCTTAGGGCAGCGTTATGTTAGAGCCAGAGGAGAGAGAATCTAGGCCAGTTTGCTCATTTGACAGCTGGGGAAGCAGAGGCTCAGGGAGGGGGAAGGTGACTTGCCTGAGGTCATACCAATATTAATGGCAGAGTCTCCTCTACTAGACTGGAAGCTCCTTGAGGCCAGGACCATATTATCATAGTCTCACAGGATTTGGAGCTGGAAGGGGACTTAGAATCTTAAATGTCAGGGGTGGAAAGGACCTTAGAACATAGACTGCCAGAGCGGGAAGGGGCCTTGGAACATGTATGTCAGCGTTTGGAGAAGCCTTAGAACAGAGAATTCCAGAGCTGGGAGCAAGTTTAGAACATGTCAGAGCCAGAGGCTCAGTCTCCTCTCATGGGGATTGATGAGGACAGATGGGGACACTGAGGCCCACAGAGGGGGACGTGTCTTGTCTGAGATGATGCAGTGACTTAATGTCAGGGTTTCCCCAGCTAGATTATAAGCACCTTCTAGGTAGGACTGTTGTCTTAGCTTTAGAACTGGAAAGGAGCTGAGAGATTAGTCTAATCTACCCATTTTATAGGTGGGAAAACCAAGGCAGGAAGTAAAGGGATTTGCCCTGGATCACACAGGCATAAAGGAGCTGAGGCACTTATTTGAACCCAGATCTTCCAAGCTCTTTATGTGATACTCCCTCTCCTAATTACCCCTCTATTCCTCAGATGCCTAGCATAAGACTTGTAGGATGGGTTGGAATTCAGCTAAGCCTTCTTGCCTAGGGCAGAAGACCCCCCACCAAGCTTCAGGGGGGCTGAGTGAGCCTTCAGGGGCAGCTCACTGCCCTCTGCCTGGATTGGGGTTCTGTCCCTCTAGGCGAATCTCCTTCAAAGGCACCCTGTCAGAGGAGCACGTGCGGGAAAACAGCCTGGGGCTGCTGACCGGATACCTGGGAGAGATCCTGGAAGCCATCACGGGCTCAGTGGACAAGTGCCCTCCGGCCATGAGAGCGGCTTTCAGACAGCTGCACCAGAGGGTGGAGGAGCGCTTCCCTGAGACTGAGCATGAGGTGGGAAGACTCGGGGATGGGAAAGAGAGAGGGGAAGAGGGAATGGGCTTGGGAGCCTGGGGCCAAGGGGAGGCAGACAAGGTATGGAGGCCCCTTCACGTGCATGCAGTACACTTAGAAACTCTCTTTTCACAACTGATTCATACACAAGGCAGCGAGTAACCTAGGTCAGGTGCTGTTATCTTCACTTTATAATAGGGAAAATTGAGGCCCAGAAAGCATAGAATGTCAGAGCTGGGAGAGGCCTTAGAACATCAGAGCCAGGAGGAACCTTAGAACAGGGGGTGTCAGAGCTGGGAAGGGCCTTAGAACAGAGAATGTCAGGGTTGGGAGGGGCCTTAGAACAGGGAATGCCAGGGCTGGGGGGGCTGTAGAGATTTTCTCTAACCCCTTTATTTTAATGAGGAGAAAACTGGGGGTCAGAGAAGTTGTGACTTCTGCTTGTTCAGCAGAGCCAGGCCTCGAACCCAGCTCTCTTGTCTCTTGGTAAGTAAAGAGAGAAACTGAGGGATGGAGAAATTCTTTTCTCCCCACCTCATAGGGTCAGGGACCCCAGAGTCTCTTCCCTCCCATAGCTGGGACTCTCAGACAAGGTCATGCTGGGAGCTAAGGGTGCCCCACCAGATAGAACCTTTGGTGTCTTACAATTCCAACCAAGCAGATGAAGTTATATCTTGTGTATGATAGATGCTAAAGAAATCCTTATTGATTGATTGTTTTCTCATATTCCCCAGTAGAACTGCCTGCATCTCTGGTCCCTTGCACAGGCACTGGTGCTCTTCAATCTCTCCCTAGGGAGAACCCTAGAACACAGAACAACACTCCCGCAAACCCCAGTTCACTTACTTGAATCCCTCCTTTCAAAGTGAATGAGATGTGTGACTATCTGGACTCATAAAACCAAGTCAGGCAGCCAGGTGGTGTGGTGTATAGAGTATTGGACTTAGAGTCTGAAGACATGAGTTCAAAGGCTGCCTCAGACACTTGCTAGCCATGTGGTGCTAGGCAAGTTAGTTAACTGCTCTCTGCCTCAGTTTCCTCATCTGTAAAATGAGGCCCACATGAGATAGATAGGGAGCTTTGCAAGCCTTAAAATGCCAATAACAGTAGCTAGCATTTACAGGGCACTTTAAGTTTCCAAAATGTTCTACAAAGGTGATCTCATGTGACCCTGATGACTCTGTGAAGTGGATGCCATTATTACCCGTATTTTACAGATGAGGAAATTGAGGCTGGGGAGGTTAGGTGATTTGCCTACGGCCACCCTGGTTGTTTCAGAGATGGGTATGTGAACCACTTATCCAAAGGCTCTGATTCTGACTCAGCCTCCCTTCCCCCAACCCTCCCCAGGGGAGCGAGTCAATGAGACACTGGCAGAGGCTAAAATTAGCCTAGAACAATGGAGGTGAGTGGGAGGCATTGAGGAAGCAGTGGGGAGCAGGGATCTCACTAAGAGCAGCCCAAAGATGCCAGGGAGGAATCAGGCTGGGGTGGGAGGGTCTCTCTCTCCTGGCATCCCCTCCCAGTGTCTCCCTGAGGGAGGTTCCCAGGGAGCCAGGACACCCGGCTGGGACAGAGACACCTTTACATCGTTCTGGAAGGACCAGTTTCCAGATGAAGCTGTGGAAGAGCAAGATGCCCCCAGAGATACTGGGGATGTGAGATGGGGATATGATTCTTGCCTAGCAAAGAACTCCAGGACTTTAAGAATTTATCAGGACCCCAGAGACCCAAGGAGGCCAATCCGCCCTTGAACAAAAATTGTGCCTGTGGGATCCCCAGCAAATGGCCACACAGCCTCTGTTTGTGGACTTCCCTCCTGAGGCAGCCCTCTGCCCCCTGGGGACAGCCCCAATTGTTAGGAAGCTGTTCCTTGTATCTGACTGGAACTTTCTCTGTGGCTTCTACCCTTTATTTCCTGGTTCTTTTCTAGTCTCTTTCTTAAATACAAAACACCACCCCCTATGTATCCATCAGCTGTCAGGTGGGGAGCCTGCAGCCTCGCGTGTGGCTGATTCGGTCAAAGGGCCACACTTGAGGACCTGGAGGGCCACATATAGTCTCGAGGGCATAGGTTTCCCACCCCTGCACAGTGTATGCAGAGATACACAAACGAACAAAGCCTGAAGGCTAAATATAACCAGGGAAAGGGGTGGGGTAGGGTGGGCAGGGAAGTGGGAAGTTGGCATTTTGCACTGCTGAGAAATCGGATTCAAGATGCCAGCTGCATCCTGGATGTGATGGTAGTGGTGGTGGCGGCGGGGCTTCTCCCCAGAGCAGCCTGACTGATGGGCACAATGCACTGGGGAGAGGCAGTTCAAGAGAGAGCTCTGGATCTTTGATGACCCACCCTGGATTTCATGCCACCTTCAGAAGTATTGATCATAGAGTTGTGAGATCAGAGAACTGAGGACTTTAGAAATAATTTGTCCAACTTCCTAATTTTACAAACAAGGAAAATGAGGCCCAGAGAAAGGAAGTCACTTTAGGGGGAAATGTTTGATTGATCAAGCAAGTAAGCACGCATTTTTCAAGCACCCATGATGTGCCAGGCTTTGTACTAGGCACAGGGCAGACAATAACAAAACAGTCTGCCCTCGAGGAAATTGCATTCTGTTAATGTTCTTTTTTTTTCTCTTTCTGCCAAGTCGTTGGGACTTCCCAATGACCCACCGTCCCCTAATAGAACGCTTCCTTATTACAAAGTCCATGTAAGCACATTGAATCAACTTATTAGCCATGTCCGAAAAGGTCTGTCTCATACCTACAGCCCCCTACGTTTCTGATGCTGCGTCACCATCAGCCCTCTGGAAGTTACAATTGTTCCTGCATGGATCAAAGTTCTGAAGGCTTTCAGTATCGTTTCCTTTAAACCCGACTGTGGCCACTGTATGAATTGTTTGGGCTGCGTTTATTACGCCTCACGTTGTACACAGCTCTCCGGAGTTTCTCTGGAACCTGAGATCGTTCCCTGGGACTTATCTACTAAGTCACTGGTTAAGATCTGTCATGGTAGCGGGAGTTGCTAGATGGGGAGTTCTCATAAAGTGGCTTTTCTGAGGTCATGCAGATGGTAATGGAGTTTCAAATGGAAGCCAGGTCCTCCTGCTGCAAATCTAGTCTTATTTTCTACTGTACCATGCTGCCTTAGTTTCCCCATTTTGCAAAAGAGGGAGAGGGGTTGAGAACAACAGGGAGAAGGCTCTGAGCTCCCTAGCTGTGACAACCAATGCCAAGCCCCTCCCTCATACTGTGGGGCTGTCCTCTTTGTGTCTAGGAGGTGAAGTATGTGGCCATCAGTGGCTTCCTCTTCCTCCGGTTTTTTGCTCCTGCCATCCTCACCCCAAAGCTCTTCGATCTCCGGGACCATCATGCTGATCCCCAGACTGGCCGCTCCCTGCTGCTACTTGCCAAGGTGTCTGTGGGGTGGTGGTGTTAGAGATCCCCCACATGGATGATGTGAGGCTGGGAAGGCCTCACACCCAATGTGCCAGATGCCCCTGGGAGATGGCACAGATCTTGTACCCATTAGTCATTCACTCAGCTTGAGTATGACTCAGTTGATTAGACCGTTTTTAACATCACAAGTTCAGTGAAGCTTTGGAAGGAGGTGGGGGGGGATAGGCCTGGAGCAGGGTCTCTTAGGGTTGAGGGAAACAAAAGAGGGGAGAAGGGATTAAAGATGAAATGGTCTGAGACTGTTCTTCCTTAGGGCAGGGATCCTATCCAAAGAGACATCAGCTTCCCCCGATCCCTTTTCCACTCAGTTATGTTAGCAATAGGCTGGGAGTTGGGACACTGGAATTTCTTTTGGGTCACCAGCAATGAGAAGTATGCCCCTTTTCCCCCGCCAGGATTCCTCAGCCCTGAGCTGGCCCCTCTTCTGGGTTCAGCAGTGGGGAGTGGGCCAAGGAGAAGCTGCCTTCATGCTAACTGGGGTCCTGGTCCATTGTTCACCTCCTGCCAGGCTGTACAGAGCATTGGCAATCTGGGCCAGCAGCTGGGCCGGGGAAAGGAGCAATGGATGGTCCCCCTACATCCCTTTCTTCTGCAGAGCATCATCCGGGTGAAGGCTTTCTTAGACAAGCTGGTAGACATTGATGCTGAAGGTGGTGAGTTCTGCTAGCTGGGCTGCGACCATCTCTCCTCTTACATGCTCAAGGCAGCCTCTTTTCATTCTGTCCCGGGATACAACTTGAGTCTGAGCTCTCTCCCTCCTCCTTCCCCTTTTTCTCCCTCCCTCTTCCTCTCCCCCCTTTCTTCTCCCTTCCTTCCCCTCCCCCTCTTCCTCTCTTCTCCCCTCCCTACTCTCTCTCTTCCTGCCTCTCTCCTCTACCTCTCTCTCTTTCCCTTCCCCCTTCTTTTTTTAAGTGCATGGAGGAACTGTAGAATAGTAAGTGGATGGGGTGCTGGACTTGGAGTTGAATCCTGCACTTGGCACTCTGACCATCAGACCATTCCCTAAGTCTACCAAGTCATTGGTTAAGATATGCAATGGTAGAGGAAGTTCCTAGACAGGGTTTCATATGCTGGCAAAATCACCAATTGTTTGAGTAATTTTGCCTATATATGGATTTTTTTTGCCTCCTTTTGGACATCTCATTTTGGAATATATTCAATGGAACCATAAATACAGGGAATGTCAGGGCTGGGGGCGGGGCTTAGAACAGTGAAGGTCAGAGCTGGGAGGGGCCTTGGAGATCACCTAATCTATGCACTTCATTTTACAGCTGAAAAAGCTTGGGGCCCAGGATGGTGAAAGGTCCTGCCCCATGATATACAGCCCCTAAGTGGCAGATTGGAGAGCAGAGCCCAAGCCTTCCAACTCTAGTACAGTGTTCTTTACCCTTTGCCATCCCACTTTCCTTGAAACCATCAATATTTGGAGCAGTATAGTGGGAAGCCTTAGTCAATGCCAAATGAGTGAGGTGGGCGGAGATCTTTGGGTCTTCAGTCATTCAACATTCATTCACTCACTCCGTCGCTCTCTCAGTAAAGCAGCTGGGTATATGTGGGGGTTGATAGCAGCAGCCCCACCCCCATTGCTAGGGTACTTGCTGGACCTCCTTGGTCCGGGAGCCCAGCCCAGCACTGATGGCGCTGTCCAAGCAGGAATAGAAAGGGCTCGGTTTGCAGCTCAGATTGGGGGAGAGTTAGGAAAGCAGATTTCCTGGGTCCTGGAGGCTGTGACCTCACTCCCTCTTCTGTCCTCCCCCAGCCCTGGAGGCCCAGCCACGACTCCTGTTCCCCCCGTCTGCGGTCATTAAGGAAGGCTACCTGCATCTTCGGAAGGCAGAGGCTGGGGCCCTTGTCCCCCGCTTTGCCTTCAAGAAGAGGTACTTTTGCCTCAGCAGTGAAACCTTCTCCTATTCCAAGGCTCCTGAATGGCAGGTAAGGCTGCTCTGGGAGGCTTGCTTTGAGGAGTGAGGGGAGGGGGGGAGGGAAGAAAAGAGGAGAGGAAGGAGTGGGGAGGGAGAAGGGCAGATGAGGAGGGAAAAAGGGAGAAGGGGGAGTAGACAGGAGAGGGAAAGGGGAGGAGGCAAAGAAGGAGACAGAAGGGGGGAGAAAAGGAAAGGAAGGGAGAAGGAGAGGGGAAGGGGGAGAAGAGGAAAGGAAAGGAGAAGGGGACCTTCAATGCTCTTCTCTCCTCTTGCCTCTCCTCCTTCTGCCCCCAGCTCTGGCTGCTTAGCACTCTAGCTTGCTCCAACACTCACATGAGCACAGTGGGATCCTGGCCCTCCCTCACCCCCACCCCCACCTGTATAAAATGAAGTTGGATTAAGTGATTGTGAAGGTCCTATTGTAGCTAAATCTCTGAGCCTTAGGTGGTCAGCCATCACATTCAACATGCGATGAATGTTACTCACAGATAGACACATGCACCCCAGCCCATTCCCATGAGAAAAGTGCTGCACAGACTTTAACTCGTTCTGTCCATGTGTTGTTGACATCAGCCTCATCAATCCAGCATTTATTATTTGCCTCCTGTGTGCCAGACACTTTGCTAGGTGTTGGGGATACAAGGACATTGAGTTGGGTCTTTCCCCTCAAAAAGCCTACATTTTGTCTGGGGAGCCAACACACACACACACAACAAAACACACACACACACACACACACATACACACACACACATGTACGAAGGGATTTTGATTATATTCAGCCTTAGTTTTTGCAACTGTAAAGTGGGGACAGTGACGGCACCTGTCTCCCAGGGTTGTTGCAGGGAGCAAATGAGATACTATTTGTAAAGGGTTTTGCAAATCTTAAAGTGTAATATAAGTGCTAGATATTTTCTTTATTAGCAGTGGTAATAATACTAATAGTAGTAGTAATAATGATGGTAATAGTAGTGGTAATATTAATAGTAGTAGTGATAGTAATACTAGTAGTAATATTAATAGAAGTAGTAATAGTCATAGTAGTAGCAGTAATAGTAGTAGCAGTAGTACTAATATTAATGGTAGTATTAGCAATAGTAGTAATAGTTGCAGTAGCAGCAGCTGTAGTAGTAGTATTCTACCTGAGAGGAAGGCACTGGCAGCTGAGGGAATAAGGAGAGGCTTCATGTAGGCGTGCTATTAAAACCTCTGTCAAATAAGGGTCCCTTCCAGTTATAAATTCTATGATTCTAATAATAAGATCATAGGCTCACAGATGGAGAGAGAGAAAGGGCCTCAGAGGCCGCTGAGCTGAAGTGACTTGCTTACATTCCACAGGTAGTAAGTGTCCCAGGCAGGATTTGAACCCTTCCCCACAACAACTCTATGAAGCAGGCAGTACAAATATCATCATCCTGCACAGAAACAAGACTGACTCCGTCTTGGAGTATCCCTGATTGTTAGAACGGAGTGACAAATCAATTCATATGAAATAACAAAGATGCTTTATGAGAAAAAATATTCTCAAATATCAAAGAGGGATATTGCAGAATTAGAATAGGAAATGTAGATACCACAGAGTGTTATAGCATCCTTATTGCTTAATTGATTCCACCTTCAAACCTATAAAAAAGTAAAGTGGTGCCATATAGAATTGGGGCAGCTAGGGGGCACCACTGTTCACAGAGTGCTGGGACTGGAATTGGGAAGACCTAAATTGAAATCCAACCTCAGACGTTTCCTAGCTGTGGGACCTTGGACAATTCACTTTACTTCTTTCTGCCTCAGTTTCCTCATTGGTAAAATAAAGTGGTGGGACCTCAATTGGCCTCTGCCTCAGCTTCTCATCTGTAAAATGGGGATAATGACAGCAGCTGCTTCCCAGGGTTGTGAGGATCAAATGAGATCCTATTTGCAAAGGCACAGTACCTGGCACACAGTGGGTGCTTAATAAATACTTGTTTCCTTCCTTCCTTCCTTTCTTCCTTCCTTCCTTCCTTCCTTCCTTCCTTCCTTCCTTCCTTCCTTCCTTCCTTCCTTCCTTCCTTCCTTCCTTCCTGATTCTACAAGTCATTTAGCCCCTCTCAATCTCAGTTTTCTTATCTATAAAATGGGCTTAGTAATTGCACCTACCTCTCAGGTTGTTGTGAGAATCAAATGAGATAAAATTCGTAAAGCACTTTGAAAACCGTAAAGTGCTGTATAAATGCTAGTTATTGCCATTGTTATTATTATTAATTATCGTCATCACGGTCTGTTTACCCTTGTTCAAACAAGTAAAATCATTTGGTGCATGTGACTGTGATTCAGTCTGGTTTTCAACAATCTTCATTTTTCAGATGAGGAAACCGAGGCAGACAGAAGTAGAATGGCTGTTGTAGGACACACAGGAAGGATTTAAAACTGAGTGTTCTTGATGATGAGAGCTGTAGTCATGTGACTCAGTGCCTCTCTAAGCTCAGGTCAAACAAATCCAGGAGAATGATATATGCACACGCATGCACACACACACACACACACACACACACACACACCACACACACACATGCACGCACACACGCTGACTGGCCCAGACCCACAGGCAGTAGTGTCCACTTCTACCTCCAGGACATGCATTTTCATGCATACACATATAGGCACACACAGACATGCCCTCATATGCCCACACTCACTCATAGCCAACCAAGGGGCCCGATCAGAGGCATTCAGTGGGTCCCCGGTGGTCATCCTGGGTTCTACAGCTAGAGCTCGTGGAGAGGGTCAGCTGGTGGGGACATCTTGGGGGCAGGGGTCGGGTATGGGGATTAGTGGGTGGAGGGGAGCCCTCCTTCCCTTCCTGCCTCCGGCTTGGTGTGAGCAG
This sequence comes from Phascolarctos cinereus, assembly GCF_003287225.1. NCBI lineage: Eukaryota > Metazoa > Chordata > Mammalia > Diprotodontia > Phascolarctidae > Phascolarctos > Phascolarctos cinereus. The sequence goes on along the minus strand of NW_027555847.1, from coordinate 701,402,802 downwards.
GGTGTGGGGGCTGGCCCGGGGCAGGTGCGGACCTCCATCCCGGTGTGTAGGATCTGTGCGGTGGAAAGGGTGGATGAGAATGCCTTCCAGCAGCCTCACATGATGCAGGTCATCACAAAGACCAGGGACGGGCAGCTGGACACCATGTACATTCAGTGCAAGGTGAGAATGCTTCATCTCCCTTCCCTTCCCTCACCCCCAATCCCTCACCTAACCACCCTGGTCCCTTAGATTTCAGCAGTGACCATAGCATTGTCTGTTCTGTCCTTCCCTCCCCCTATTTAATATATGGAACTTCTGCATGAGGAAACTCCCCCTACCAATGCAGATCACCACTCCTCTGCAATGTAGAATCTTTGAGAGCTGCCTAGAACATTGAAAAGTTAAGTGACTTGCTCAGAGTCACACAGGTGATATGTGTGAAAGGCAAGGCTTTAACTCAGGTCTTTTGGATTCAAAGACCCTATCTCCACTGTGCTATCATCATCATCATCATCATCATCATTTCTTCTCCTTCTCCTCCTCCTCCTCCTCCTTCTCCTTCTCTTCCTCCTCCTCCTTCTCTTTCTTCTTTTTCCTCTCCTCCTCCTCCTTCCCCTCCTCATCCTCCTCTTACTACTACTACTACTACTACCACCACTACCACTACTACAGTCCCTATCTAACGCCGAGCATTTGTTGCCCATCAGAATGTGAATGAACTGAACCAGTGGTTGTCGGCCATCCGCAAAGCCAGTGTCTGCAATGAGGGCATGCTGCCTTCCTGCCACCCAGGGGCTTTCCGAGGCAACCGCTGGACCTGCTGCCTCCAGCAAGATCGCACAGGTGACTCACAGGCTGGGCCAAGGGCATGGTTGGGCTGGCACATGGGGATGGGTGTAGTGATGGGATAAGGTTGGCCTGAATTGGGGATTAGCAGTGAGGATTTGGAATTCAGGCACCATCTCCACCCCCCAACCTCCTTGTCTCTCACCCCGCCCCCATCCTCGTATCCTCCCCCACTCCATTCCCCTGTCCTCCCTCTGTCCCCATTCTCCCCCTGCCACCTGCCAATCTGGTCCCCTCTGCCCTTTTCTGGCAGTCCAGGGCTGTAGCCGCACTCACTCAGCTGTGACCCTTGGAGACTGGAGTGACCCCCTGGACCCTGACACAGAGGCCCAGATGGTATATCGGCAGCTGCTTTTGGGAAGGGACAAACTCAGGTGGGTGTTCATGAATCTCAGGGGAGGAAGGAGACTTTAGGGTGAAGAGAGAGCTGGGGAGGTGCAGTAACAACTATAACCACCAGAGGTCACTGTGACCAGGCAGCCCTTCCAGGATAGGAGCTCAAAGGGACCTTAGCCTTATTTTACAGATGAAGAAACTGAGGCCAAGAGAAAGTAAATGACTTACTTAGGATTATATAGGTAGTAAATAGCTGATCCAGGATTTTAATCCAGGTTTTCTGGATTCCAAATCCAGCATTCTTTCTACTACCACAGGATCATGGACTCAGAGATAAGATTTTATGAAATTTAAATAATAATAATGATAATAGCTGATATATGTGTATATACATATATAATATCCAACATTTATATAGCATTTGCTATGTACCCAGTACTGTGCATATATATATATATGTGTGTGTGTGTGTGTGTGTGTGTGTGTGTGTGTGTATAAAATGTGTAATATATATATATACATACATATATACTTTAAGGTTTGTAAAGACTTTACACATATTATTTTACTTGATCCTCATCACAGTCCTGTGAGGCACTGAAGATGTTATGCCCATTTTAAAGATGAGAAAACAGGCTCACACAAAGTTCAAACTCTGGTCTTCCTAACTCTGAGGTCCCCACTATTTCTACTATACTACACTGTCTCTGAGTGTGAGAGCTGGGAGGGACCTTAGACCATCATCTATAAAATGGGGGGGGGTTGAATTACCTGGCCTTAGAAGGCTCTTTCAGCTCTAAATCTATTAACTCACATGATTATGCTGAGTTAGAATGGACTTTAGATGCCATCTGGTCACACTCCCTCCCTACTTCTCCCCCCCCCCGCCAATTTCACATATGAGGAAAATGGGTCCCAGAGAAGGAAATTGACTTGAAGGTTTCACAGGTAGTAAGTGGCAGAATTAGGGCATGAGCCCGGGTCCTCTGACCCTCTGGCTCTCTCTTTGTGTCTCTGTGTTTCTGTGTCTCTGTCTCTATGTCTCTGTCTCTGTCTCTGCCTCAGTTTCTCTGGCTGTGTCTCTCTGGCTCTGTCTCTCTCTGCCTTTGGCTCTGTTTTTGCCTCTTTCTGTCTGTCTGTCTGTATCTGTCTTTCTCTGTCTTGCTCTCTTTCTCTCTGCCCAGGAAGAAATATGTTGAGTTTTCTAAGGAGGAGATCAAGCTGGACCAGGAAGTGTCACAAGGCCAGAGTGGCCTGGAAGGTGAGAACACCTGGTTGGAGTCCTTTTCCTCTTCTCTACTCCACCTGTGGGCATATTCTCATCACTTATGCACGCATGGGGCTCTGTGCCAGGGTTTCCAAAGTCACTCTTGGTGCCTAACCAGAGCCCCTGGGGGCATTAGCACTTTGACTCTGGGTGGAAAATTTAAAGAGCACCTACAGCTCCATCTGGCCCCAGCTCTTCACTTGCTCTGCTTTGCCCCATTTCCAGTGGCAGCGCCAATGCACGCACACTCCTTTGCCATCTAGTGGCTGCATTTTAGGCGAGCCCCCACTGGTGGTGTTTGTCCCAGGGACAAAAATCCATGGTTCCAACTCTTAAGTCATCAACCAGCTTCACAACCCTATTTGCAGCTGGAATCACTGACCTAGAATGTTCTCTGCTCTCCTCAAGCACGTGTGGCCTTGGGATCCCCTCTCACTCACCTGTGGCCAGCATCTAACCCCATTCCACCTTCCCAAATTGCTGTGTACTCCAGTTTAGTATTAGCAGAGTCTAGCAGTTACATCTCCCAAAAAAGAAGACCTCCTAATATTTTCCACAGTTCAGGGAATTATTTTATCTGTTCTTTGGGATTCTCTGGGGGCCTGATTCTCCCACTTATTTGGATGGAGAGTTCATCAGATTTAGAGCTTTGAGCTCATGTCCAACTTTTTGGTTTTACATAATAGGGAAACTGAGGGCCAGAGGAGTAAAGTGATTAGCCTAAGGTATGGGGTAGCAAGTATTAGAGCCAGAATTTGAACTCAAGTCCTAATTCCAAACCAGTGACTCTGACCTGATAACATACTTGACTTTGTCTCTTGATAGTCTCTTGACTATTCTCCTGTTTTCTCTCCCATCAGGAGGGGGATCTGCTGTTCCTGAACAGGAAAGGCCCCCCACAGCTGCAGCTGTTGCCCGTCTGCTGGCTGTGATTGAGGACCTGGAGCAGGCCCACAAGACCTTTGAGCAGCGAGAAAAGGAGCACGTAACTAGAGGCTCCCTGCTTTCCTAAGGTCTCCATCCTTCAGTCCAGGACACTGTTCTCTCCCCATAGTCCTGGGACATTTTTTATCAGGGAAGGAAGAGCCGATGTCCAGTGAATAGGAAAGTGCAGGAGCCTAGAAGACAGCTGGCCTGGCCTTGTCTCTCCTCAGGGCTGCTTCCTGACTCTTCTTGCCCTCCTCCTTATTCACTCCTTGGCTACCCAGAGATGCTGAACCTGGAGGCTCCCTTGCCATAGATGACCCATTCAGCTCCCTGGTTACCGTCAGGGCTGAGGTACCCAGGGTCATTGGCTGAGGAGGCCGGATGATTTCTCGGACAGCCCACAGCCCACACTGGCCCAGCCCCTCTGGGTTGCCCTCCAGGGTATGGTGCTGAGACCTCTCCCCTCCACCCACAGCCCCACTCTGAGCTGAGGGTCCTGTGCCCCAGATAATGGGTATCATCCTGGAATGGAGCAGAAAGCCAGACTCCATCCAGAGACACAGAGAAGACAGGGCTGTCTTTGGGGCTCATAGATCTAAGGAACCTGAGGAGCCATCAGGTTCAATCCCTCATTTTACAGGTAAAGAAACTGAGCCTAAGAAGGTCAAGTGACTTGGCCACAGGTAGAAAGAGCTAGCATCAGGATTTGAATACAGGTCTTGACTCTAGAGCCAGGGGCAGACTCCTGGGAACTAGGCTTGTCACTCCAAGAAAGGGACGAAGCAGGATTGGGACCCTGATTGGTGTCTCCGGGAGTGGCTAGCATGTAATCATTCCCACTCTCCCTTGAGAGTCATGGCCTCCCTCCACTGGCAGGGAGCCACAATAGGGGAACAGAGCATTTTTCTAACCACTCCAGATGGGGCACAAACCTCTGTTTCTTCAACAAACCAGTCATTGTATGTTGATTGAACCAGTCTGGCCCCCATAAGCGGTGGTGGTCCAAGGCCTTGAGAAGTGGATTCTTTTGCAGCCATTTTGACCTGTCAGCCCACCCTCAGTAGCTGCTCCTTGTGGACCCCCAGCCCCCAGGCAGGAGCGCTCAGCATCCCCTCCTGTGTGTTTGAACCTTGCTTCTCAGTCTCCACCTGATTATCAAATCCCAGATTGGGAAGAAACCTTCAGAGGCCACCTCTTCTAACCTGTCTCCATACATGGTTCTGATCCTCCACAACACCCCAAACAACATTCTTCTCTTGCAGACCTTCAGTGATGGGGAGCTCACTACCTCCCAAGGCAACCCATTCCTTTCTGGACTGATATCATTGTTAGCAAGCCTTTCTTAACATTGAGTCTAAAAATGCCACTTTGGAACTTTACATTCCGGCTCTCTGCTCCAAGTTTTTCCCTCTGGGAACTAACAGGACACATCTAATCCCCCTCAGTCCTTTATATACTTAAAGATGACCATCATGTCCCCTTTATGTTGTCTCTTCTCTGGGCTAAACCTCCCTAGTTCTTTCAGTCATCCCCCATATGGTCCAGTCCTTTGTTTCTTGTTAGCCCATCCTGTGGCCTGCCTTTGGACCTCTGTGGCCAATACAATGCCTACTCTGTATGAACCTTCTCAGTTCTAGTTGGCTAGCCTTGGGAAGGGGAAGGGGACGGTGCTTCCTCTCCTAGCCCCTACCGTAAGCCTCTAGTGTTGGTAGTAGATATCGCTGGTCTGTAGAGGCTCTGGGACTTACCCACCCACCCAGGATCTTTCATGAATCAGTTTTGGGGAATGACCTTGCCCTCTTCTCTATCAATTAGGGGTTCCTCCCATGACCTGTTGTGCCTGGATGGGTCCGAGCTATAACTTGGGATTGAAGTTAGAAACAAGGGTGGGGCAGCCCAGTCTTCCCAGGCTGAGAAGGTTGAGGGTGAGGATGGCGATATTGCCTTCCAGAAGATTCTAGGATTTAGAATTGAGAGAATGCATTAGGAATTATCTAGTTCAGTCCCCTTAGTTTATAGAATAAACAGGGTCAGGGTCACATAGGTAGTAAATGAGAATTTAAATCCAGGTCCCATGGCTCCAAATCCAGTGTCTTGTCCCTACATCATGCTGGGTCAAAGCAGAGATTCTGGAGTCTGAGATTTGACTCTACCAAAGAAAGCACCACAAGATGGGTGTGGAGAGCGTTGGAGAATCCCAGAGCTAGACAGGACCCTAGGCTGAGGGGTGCCTCAACCAATCAAGGCTGTCAGTGACCCAGTGTCCTCTGGTCCTCCTCAGGAGCTGGGCTTGAGAAAGAGAGGAGGAGATTTAGCTTTATTGGGGGGGGGGAGGTGGGGCAGTAGAGCCTAGGAGGGTGGAGTCCCACGTGAGCCTTCTTTCTACGCAACTTCAGAGCCACCCGAATAAGCTGCAGTTTTACCTTTGGCCACTAAGGGGAGCTCAGCTCCACTCCCTGATAGGAGATTTTGGAGTTCCCAGAGCCTTCCCCAAATAAGCCAGGGCACCATAGAGGTAGGGCAAATGACCCTACACAGGAAAGCCTGGAAGCTCAGGTTTCAGCTAAAGGAGCCTCCCAAATGTAGGCTAAGGGTGACATGACTGGCATGTGCGCTGGGGAGCAGAGTTCAGTGTTTTTGTGGCCGTTTGGGGAAGGGACCCTAAAAACACTTTTCTGGTGTGGGGGTGGCTCAGCTCTCCTAGTCCCCCTAAATATACCTGCTACACTTGGTGAGCTTATGTAGGGGGCGGGAGGGTGCCTTGTAAGGGGTGAGCAAAGGGAGGGGCTGCTGCCAATTCCTGTTCCCCCTCAGTTCTCTAAGGACCACAGCCCTAGTAGGGATCCCTGCCTTGACTTTCCTTGCTTTCTTCCAACATTCTTCCAAACAACACTCATTTATTAAGCACTTACCATGTGTACAATTTCAGGAATCCCCTTGGTCCCAGGCTTACTAAGAGAAAGTACCCTGGGGCTAATGGGACAGGACTGGGGCTTCTTGTTTTTATTAGTTCCTGAAGAACATAGGCTCAGAGATGTAAGGGACCTCAGAAGCCATATAGTCCGATTTCCTTATTTTATATAGTAGGTTCAATAAACGTGCTGAATAACTGAAATGAACGAATGAGTTAATGAACGAGTGAGTTAATGGATGGAAACTTGGCACTGTGTGTACATGGTGGGAGGAGAGTTGAAGAAAAGAGATAATGTGGATCCACACCTTTCTCTAGGACAGACAAGGGAGGGTGCAGATTTCACTTAGTATGAGCTGTTGACTCTCCAGGATTTTCCAAGGGTCCACTGAACCCCCAGGGGCTAGTAACTTTTTCCGTCTGGAGCTGGGATCGCTGCACCACCTTGTGGCCTTGCTCAGAACTGCACTTTCCCCAACATAGGACCTAGGTTGTGTTTTGCCCAGTGGGGCAGCAATGTCTACCCCACTCCCTTCCCCAAATCCTGATAAGCCCATTTTCAGAAGGCAAGGGAGTGTGATGGAACCTTTCCCCTCAAACCCATTCTTCAGTCTTTACCAATGGGAAGACAACACGGGGAGGAGAAAGGCGATTTATTTCTCCACCCACAGTGGGACTGGTGGTTCATTTGAAAGAGCAATTGTTGACATCCCTTTAACTCCTGGCCGACTTCCACAACGCCAGCCAATCCACAGAGGCAGAGCTGGTGAGTTGCCTAGGCAACAGGTGCCTGGTTGGCTGGGAGCTGTTATATCTTTGGGTTTCCCCCCAACACCAAAAATAATAATAATAATAATAATAATAAAGAGAGAGAAAGAAGTTAACTCTTTGTCACCCACTCTCCTTTTTAAGGGTTTTCACGGTAGGGAGGTCTCATCTGAGTCCCTACCCTCTCCCCACCCCCAGCGAGTGATTGGCTCCAGGATGGGGCTTACACTTCTCGAAAGGGATGGCTCAGAAATCCCACAGCTGGGATGGAAAGGGTTTGGTATGGGGGAGGACCACCTGTGTGGTCATATCTGTCACCTCCTATAGGCAGATTGCAACAGGGACAGGTAGATGTCAGGGTGGGGGTAAAAGAGAAGGTGAGACAAAGAGAAAAAGAAGCAAGATTCCTCCCCCTTCACCCTAGTGCCACCCTCTCCTCCCTCCCCACCCAGGGTTATCCATTTATTTTGGCAATTATATGTGCATGATTTCCCCCTCCCCCACCCCCCAAAACACATACAACATAGAACCTAGAATCCACCCAAGACCTCCAAGTCCATCCCTGTCCACTAGCAAGAGACAATGTGATGGAAAGGGAGGAAAGAGGGAAGGAGGGAGGGAAGGGGGAGGGAGAGAGAGAGGGTAGGGAAGGAGGGAGGCAAGGGGGGAGAGAAAGAGGTAGAGAGAGAGAAAGGGGGGTAGTGGGGGAGGGAAAGGGAGAGGGGGAGGGAAGGAGGGAGAGACAGAGGATGGGGGAGGGGGAGAGGGAGGTGGGTGCTTCTAGACAGTTCTGGGTGTTTCTCTATGATGTGTGTGTGTGTGTGTGTGTGTGTGTGTGTGTGTGTGTGTGTGATAACATGGGTGAGATGCTAAATTCCCGTTAGGTTAGTGTGTCAGCCAAGGCACAGATCTGTTACTTCCTGGCTGTGTGGTCTTGGACAAGCCTCTTCTGCTCTGAGCAGATGAGTAGTTCAGACCAGCAGATCTCTAAGATTTCTTCCAGTTCTAAGTCATTTCCCCTTGCCTGAACATCAGTTTATTCATCTGTAAAATGGAACCACAAATACCTGACTTGCCCACCTCATAGGGTTGTTGTGAGGAAAGTGTTTTGTAAACTGAATGCTATTAAATGGAAAGTATTATTTCATTCAGGAGCCCAGGGTGTTTTCTTGGAGGGTTTTTTGGTGTGTATGTATTTCCTCCCTCCCAAGAATGTGTGTTTGCTTGTCAATCTGTCACTTGCTGTCATACTGAAAGAGGGAAGATCTAAATATTTGTCCCCAGCCTAGACCCTGGTAGGACTGATTTCCACCTTCCCGGGTAGGAGGGATCCTGGAAGCCTGCCAGGTGGGGGGGGCAGTGGAGGGTGAAGGGATAGAAGAGTGAGAGATGTCCAGTAGAGCAAGGAGCATGGACAGCCTGGAGGAGGGCCCCAGGTCTCAGTCCTTTGAGGATGGCTCCAAGACTCCCTGGGCTGTGAGCTCTGCCAAGACGTTGTCCAGGTAGTTGGGGTCCGGGTAGCCATGTCCAGTGAGGTTGGAGCCAAACTCCGTCTTGTGGTGAATCTCGTTCCAGACCACGGTATCTGATTCACCCGTGGTGTTGGACGTGCCAATGGTGAAGATCAGCCTCCGGTCCCAGGCCATGATGAGTAGGCGGAGCACCTGAGGCCATAGGGACAAGGAAGTTATGGGCAGAGCCAGGGATGGGGGGGCAGCCAGCCATGTGACATGAAAAGGGGGCCCAAGAAAGCTCCTTTTCTAAAAGATCTTCCTGGCACACGTGGCACCCGATGCTGCTTTTCTAGAGTTCCCTTTTGATATAAGCCACTATCTCCAGGAGGCTCTCTTAAGAGGTGTGTGTTACCCCAAAGGGGAGGATACTTTATTTTTATTTTTTTGGTGAAGCAACTGGGGTCAAGTGACTTGCCCAGAGTCACACAGCTAGTGTTATGCGTCTGAGGCCGGTGGGAGGATACTTTAGAAAGAAGGCTCTGCTACTAACTTGTTACGTGATTCTGGGCAAGCCATTTTCCCTCTGAGGCTACTTTCTCCTCCTCCATAAAAAGAGAGGGGATGGTATTCTTAGATAATCTCCAAGGCCTCTCCCAGCTCTGACATTCTCTCTTCTAAGACTCCTTTTGGCTCTGACAGTAACACAGATTCACTTGGGGTGACTTGGCACTTTCAAACCTGGTCCCTAAGGAGGGCCCAGGGACAAGGGGTGCCATCTGGGCACTGGACCCTACTGAGAAGCCCCACAGCCTGCCCACTGTGGTCTCACCAGCCTTGAGGGAGGGCAGAGGTGGGGAGAAGCTCAGTTCTGCCTCCTCTCCCCTCGGCTGTGGTGCCTGGCCAGCCTGTGGGATTCTTATCCCCTCTTGCTCCCTCCCTTTCCTTCCTTATGACCCACCTTGCGGCCCTTCTCGTTGTCAGGCAAGTAGCAGTGCCGGGGGAAGCCTCTCGCTGTGAACTTCTTGCCAGGGTTGGGGTGCTCTGGACCCTGCAGTGGTGTGGAGAACAGCCGAGTGGGAAAGGAAGAGAGAAGCTGGGCTCAGAGAGGGGGAACTCATTCCCTCCCCTCGTCTGTCTGTAGCCTAGTTTCTGGGCTAAGTTCTGCCCCGGCTGTTCCTCTCCTAAGCCCCAAGCTTTGAATAAAGGAAAGAACTTTGGGAGCCAGGAGAGCTGTATTGAGGACATAAAGGGATTATCTTTGGCAGCCAGCAGGTGGAGCAGAGAACAATCCAGTTTTATCCCCTGGAACTCATGTCTAAGGGCCTAGAGACTCTCCCAGATTCCTTTAGATCTGAAGATCTGAAGTGTCCCCAGGTCCCTATTTTCTCCCCATAGATGGCTTTCTAGGTGGGGTACATCAGATCTCTTAGGACAGATCCCCTGGGACCAGCTTTCCTCCCACTTGAGTCTGAGGGCTCCCCTGGGAGTGGGATCTTCAGGCAGATATTATCTACACAAGTTCTTGGGGTGTCCAGAGGTCTCCAGAATGGCTCCCTATGATTTGAACCCCTACATACCAGGGACAGGCATGACAGGGAAGATGGAGTCGGGCACCTGGTGGTGGGGTAGTGGTGGCCAAGGGCAGCCAGGGGTGTGGCAGTGGTAGATAAGGGTACCCTTTGGACCAGGGCAGTTGCAGTCTGGGATAAAGGGGGCCAACTCACCTGGATCCCAGTAGGGATGTCATAGACGATTCGGATAGTCTGGGTGTCCGTGTAGCCAGGGAGTGAATGGGGGATGAGGTGGAATTCCATCTTCCCAGGGGGTTGAGTCCCCGTTTTCTCCCCATAAATGGCCTTACAGGTGGGGCACTGAAGGCTGCCATCCTGCTGGGCAGAAAATAGAGCTCCGGATCAGCACCCTTCCCCATAGGCTGTTCTCCCCCTGACTCGTGGCCCTTCTCCACAGCACAGCTTCAGGCCCAGGAGCCCAGCCATGGCACAGCCTCCAGAGGTCTGTCTCTCCCCAACCTTCAGTCTATCTCTTCTCCCTATCATCTCTTCTCCCCTCACCCTGTCTCTCCCTCTTAGCCTGTCCCTTTTCTCTCAGTTTGTCTTTCTCATATTTAGCTTCTCTCCCTCTCAGTCTCTTCCACCCCTCAGCCTTTTCCTTCTTCCCCAATCTCTCTCTCTCTCTCTTCAGTCTGTTTTTCTCCCTTTCTCAGCTTGTCTCTTCCCTCAGTCAGCCTCTCTCCCCCACTCAGTCTATCTATTTTCCTCAGCCTGTCTCTCCTCCCACCCCACCCCCATCCTGGGCTCTCCCACCTCCCCCTGTTTGCCCCCCCCAAGGTCACCTTCCCCAGGGATACCTTGTTACCGCTGTTGTACATGGCCACCAGGCACAGGAGGTGGTACATGTGCCCGCACTTGCCCAGCTTGCCCACAAGCTCTGGCCTCACACCCTTGTGGCGGAGAACACCCTCATAGCCGGATGCGGTGACCAGTCGCTCCATACAGATAGTGCAGTCCTGCCAGAGATGGGAGTAGAGATGGGGGCCAAGACACAGGATGGCCAGGCTGTGAAAGGACTGAGGGACCCTAGAATCTAGCCCCATCATTTTATGGGGGAGGTCGGAAACTGAGGCTAGAGAAAGGAAAGGACTTGACCTAGGTCACATAGTGAGTGGCACAGTCCAGTTCTCTTGACTTCCAGTTTGGGGCTTCATGGAACTGAAGCTTTAATGAGGAAATGACTCTGAGAACTAGATTTTTTTGGGTCCCTACTTGTAATTTCATCTTTATAGGTAACTCCGAGTCAGTCAGTTAACAGGCATTTATTAGGTGTTTCTTCATTAGACAGTTGGGTGTCACAGTGGACAAATATAGCATAGTATGGCATTGTCCCTGTTTCATTTGTCTCCCCCTCTGCACCTGGAGTCTGGAAGACCTGAGTTCAAATCCATGCTTAGACACTTACTAGCTGTATGACCTTGGACAAAGATCCCTTTGGTGATCTGTATTATTAGAGGGGATTTCCTCACGGGGGCAGGTGTAGACTGGACACCGTTTCTGTAGCTCATTTTGTGCACATTCTGTCTCTCCCTACTGAATGTGAGCTTCCTCAAGGCACGGGCTGTTTTAGTTTTGTCCTTGTATCATCCTCAACTAGCCCAGCTTGGCACATATTAGGCTCAAGTTTAATAAATCTGTCTGCCTCAGTTTCCTCTTCTGTAAACTGGGGATAATAACAGCACAGGGATGTTGTGAAGATCAAATAAAATAACAATTATAAAGCATTTTGAAAGTGCTATATGAGTGTTAAGTATTATAGATGTTATTATATTATTAATATTACATGATGGGACCGTGCTAAGCACTGGGGATACAAAGAAACTCCCTTTCTCAAAGCAAATTGGCAGCTGGTCAATAATTCTTTTTTTTTTGGCTAGGCAGTGGGGTTAAGCGACTTGTCCAGGGTCACATAGCTAGTAAGTGTTATGTGTCTGAGGCTAGATTTGAACTCAGATCCTCCTGACTCCAGGACTGGTGCTCTATCCACTGCGCCACCTAGCTGCCCCTCAATAATTTATAATGTTCAAGAGTTGCCTGGGACACTGAGACTTCCCAGGAGCACCCAGCTACTCTCTACCCACAATGGTACTTGAACTCAGGTCTTCCTGACTCAAGATGCCTCTCTATACTCCATGCAACAATGTGTTTCTGAGCAAAGGATGAGGAGACGAATTCTCCTCCAGCATTGTTTCACTGTGGGACATCTGCTAAGTTATACAACCTCTGTGGGCCAAAAGGGACAATGCTGTACTTTCTATACTAGAATCTTTCATAGAATTTTTTTGGCTAGGCTGTGGGGTTAAGTGACTCGCCCAGGGTCACATAGCTAATGTGTCAAGTTTCTGAGGCTGGATTTGAACTCAGGCTGGTGCTCTATCTATACTGTGCCACCTAGCTGACCCCATAGAGTTCTTGACTAAGAGCTAGAAGGGCCCTTAGGGATCATCTAGTCTGACACCTTCGTTTTAGAGATGAGGGAAACTGAGACTCAGAAATAAGTGTGTCACCCCAAACTCAAGTTTCCTTCCATCTCTGAGGTCTATGATTCATTTCATGCTATGGATACTGACAGTGCATACTTCCATGTTGGTCTCCTGCTCCAATCAGTTGAAAATCCTGTGAATTCTACTCCTTAATATTTTTTCACATCCGTCCTCTCCTCTCCATTCCCACTGCCACTGCCCTAGTTCAGGTCCTCATCACCTCTTGCCTAAATTATTATGATAGCCTCTTAACTGGGCTCCCTTTTCCAATTCATCCCCCACTGAGGATGAATAACCTTAAATAACTGCTACTATTGTCACTCCTTTGCTCAAATACCTTCTGTGGCTCCCTATTACCTAGAGAAAAAAGTGTAAACCCCTGACTGGCATTCAAGGTCTCCAAAATCTGGCTCTAACTTTTGCTTATGCTACTGTCCTTGGCATACTCTATGATCCAGCCAAATGGATTGTCCTCTCTACCCTATTCTTGTTCCACCCTCTCTTGTCTTTGTGCTTTTGTTCACAATATCCCTCTCCTCCCCATTCTGGGAACAGACCTCTCTGGTCCTTAAAGGTCCAACTCAGGTGCTACTTCCTCTAAGGCCTTGAACATGCCCCCAGACATAAAGGATCACTTCAGTTTTCTTACATCTTTGCTAGGAGCTGTCCATTGTACTTAACTCCCTACCTGGTGTTGCCCATTACTTATATACATGTTCTCCTCCATACTCCACAAACACCATTTAGACTATAAGCTTTTTGAGAGCAGGATGTTTGTGTTTTATCTCTTTTTGCATCCACAGGGCTGTGCACATAGTAGGCACTTAAAGTGATATTCCTAAAGCTTAGGTTTGACCATGTTACTCCCCTGCTCAATAAACTCCTGTGGCTCCCTGTTATCTCTAGAGTCAAAGACTAATTCCTTTGCTTAGTGTTTGAAGCCCCTCAATCTGATGTCAAGGATCAAATATAAACTTCTCTGGTATATATAATGTTGCCTCTACTTACCTTTCCCGTCTTCTTATACTTTACTTCCCTCCACAAAGTCTTTCATCTAGCTGCACTAGACTGTTCGCTGGTTTTGCCCTTGACCCTCCACCTCCCAACTATGTGCCTTTGCACTGTCTCTTCCCCATGCCTGAAGTGACTCAGTTTCCCTGGCTTCCTTTAAGACTTAAATAATTTCTTCTTTTTCCAGTGCCCCAGCTACTAGTGCCTTCCCCTCTTTGATTACCTCCCACCTATTCTATGTATATCATCATGTATGGACTTAATTATTTACATCTTGTCTTCCCCATTAGAATGGAAACTCCTTGCAGGCAGGGACTGGTTTTTGCCTTTTGCTGTATTCCTAGTGCTTAGCACAATGCCTGGTATATAGTCATTGCTTAATAAACGATTGTTGACTGGTTAACTATCTCCCCAGCCTTATTATTTCCCTTGCCCTTCTTATTATTCCTCACACATGACATTCCATCTCCTTTCTCCAGGCCTTTGCCCCTGCTGTCCCTCATGCCTGGCATGCCCTCCCTCCTCACCTCTGCCTCTTAGAATTCCTGAACTTTCCACAAAATTCAGCTTGAACATCATTTCCTCAATGAAACTCCTTCTGATCCTTGCAGCTGCTAGCATCCCCACCCCCAATAAATATTACTCTGGAACAGTTTTTGCACCCACTATCACCTAGAGCAGAAGTTGCAGAGCCTTTAGTGATCTCTATTAGTAGAGGGGATTTCCTCACAGGGGACAGGTCTAGATTGGACACCATTTCTGTAGCTAATTTTGTGCACATTCTATCTCCCTATAGAATGTGAGCTTCCTCAGGGCAGGAACAATTTCAGTTTTGTCCTGGTATCCTCCCCAACTAGCCCAGCTTAGCAATATTAGGCTTAAGCTTAATAAATGCTTATTGACTGACTGAATTTTCCAACATGTCCTGTTCCCCTTCCCCGCTCCCTGACCCAAACCCCCATTCCCTGAATGTCTCAGGCTCAGGTGCTGTCTTACCCCTAGCCTTTCTTGTTGCAGGCCTCTCTAGAGCCCCCTGCTGAGGTCCCTGGGGGCCCTGCCTCCCTCCCCAAGCTGTGAAAGCTCTAGCCCAGCAGAAGAGGCCCTTGCACCATCTCAGGACTCAGGCCCCAGGACACGGTCCACAAGGCAGGCAATGGCCACACACCCCATGTAGCCCTCACAGGTTCTGCCTCTGGGTTTACCTCATCAGGCGGATTCTTCACCTTCTGCATGTATCTTCGAACCACATCCTCAGGATTCTTACCTGTGGAGGATGGGGGAGACAGAGGTAGGGCTGGGCCATGGCCACAGCTCCACTTCACTCCTTCTTCCCCCCACCTCCAGTGTCACCAAGCCCTCTAGGTAAGGATCTCACCCAAGCTGAATCTCTCAGAGACCCCTTCCCTAGGATCCCACCTCCCAAAACCCACCCCAGGAGGCTTTACTAGATTCCTGGGAGAAGAGGGGTCTATGAGGGAAAGGGGAGTGGAGGGGGAGGAAAGATTGAGAAGAAAGCTTAATTCTGGGGAGGAGACAAGAGGATACAGCCATACTCTTTTTCAGTTGTTTCTTCTTGGTTTTCCGGCAGATGCCTGGGATGCCAGGCACAGGTTTGATGTCACTCTTATTAATGGGAGGTGGGTGTAGGATGGGTTTAGGAGCCCGGGTCAGGCAGACTGGCAGCCCTGCTGCACACATCAGGATTCCTGTCATCCCTAGGGAAGAGATGCAGCAGAGAAAGCAGAGTCAGCCAGGGAACAGTGTCAGCTATCCTCCCAAAATCCCTCTCCTGCTGCCTTTGAACTTGGAGCAGCTGAGATGGTCATCTCTTCCCAGATGTGGAACCTCATTCATCTCCTCCTCTCCCAATGAATCTGATTCTCCTTTCTCATTAGCCACACTCACAGAAGCAGTCCCTCTTGGGGACATACCTGGATGTGTCTACGTGAGGGTATCAGGGTGTGCCTAGGTGCTTGTATTTGGGTGGGCATAGAGATGTTTGTGTGAATGGATGGGCATGTACATTTTGCAGGCTTGTGTATTTGTGAGAGCAATTGTGTCTGTGTGTGTGTGCCTAAAGTGTTTAGGGTGATCTTACCTGCCAGGGCTGGGTGCACAGGTCCTGTGCCATTCAGATTCTTCACAGGGAGTGCTGGGACCCTGGAAGAAAAAGGGAAGAGGGACATGAGACTTCCTCCTGACACTCACAGGATAGCTATATTGGTTCAACCTGGTGTATCAATCAGGTTGCTTATTCCTTGGCTGTGTGACCTAGGGCACCAACTCTCTGAGTTTCCATTTTGTGCTCTGTAAAATCATGGGACTAGACTAGACAGTCTCTAAGGTGACATTGAGCTTGGACATTTTTCTGCTCTGAGAATCTAACATTCTATGTCCTAAGGCCCCTCCCAGCTCTGCCATCCCCTGTTCTAAGGTCCCTCCCAGCTCTGATATCTGTTCTAAGGCCTCTCTCAGCTCTGACATCCCCTGTTCTAAGGTCTCTCCATGTCCTAAGATTACTCCCAGCTCTAATAATCTATATTCTGAGGTTCTTCTCAGCTCTGACATTCTATGTTCTATGGTCTAAAGGACCTTCTAGTTCTTCTTTGTTTTTCCTAGGGAATATCATGTGACTTTTCCCCTGGGGGCGTGTATAATGATGGCTGGGGTGAGATAATAACCTAAGCTATCCCTAGCTCCTGGAAAGGGCCCTATTGTTTCTGGAGTTCCTAGGCTCAGTTCTAGTCTTCTGGAAAGCTGCCTTCAA
Organism: Phascolarctos cinereus; assembly: GCF_003287225.1. Classification (NCBI taxonomy): domain Eukaryota; kingdom Metazoa; phylum Chordata; class Mammalia; order Diprotodontia; family Phascolarctidae; genus Phascolarctos; species Phascolarctos cinereus. Next base: position 701,386,479 of record NW_027555847.1, on the reverse strand, counting down.
GATCCTTTCATCCAGAATATTTCCAACTATCTTTCCCAAACAAGCCAGCAGTGTTTTTACCTTTGGGTGATCACTTAGTCTCTTGTTATTTTCTCCCTCTCCCACCCCATACCAGAGGGACCTGGTGTCAACCATTAACAGCTGGCTGGTTCGATGGATAAAGACCTGGACCTGAAGTCAAGAAGACCTAAGTGCAAAACCAATCTAAAGCATGTGACCCTGGGCAAGTCACTTAATCTCTGCCTGCCTCAGTTTTCTCATCTGTAAAATGGAGATAATAGTGACACCTACCTCCCAGGGTGGTTGTGCAGACCTGATGAGAATACTATCTGTAAAACACTTACCAAACCTCAAAGCCCTGTAGAAATGCTAGTTATAGTTATTACTAACACACTGGCTGCCTCTCTAGGGACCATATCTCACATTCCTATGGTGCTCTGAAGCTTCCAAACCACTGTTTTCACCTACCTGGTGAGATTTGTCATGCAAACATTATTATACTCACCGAGCCAAAAAGACATGGAGGGGCTTAAATCTAGAGCATTCTGGGGCAGAGGATCATCCTTTTAAATCTGAAGGACCCTTAAAGATTATCTGGGTCCATAGGTTTCACCAGATTGCCATAAAGGTCTCAGTCGTGGAGGGCAGGTTGTGGGGGATGGGGTAGACAGATAGACAGGATTGGGGTTGCTAAGGTGCCTGAATGGAAGGCTGGGGGGGCAGGGTAGGATATTGGACTTGGCCAACATCCTCTTGGGCCATAGGTGGGCGGGCAGGCTGCTGGTCTCTCCCAAGCCAGGCTGGGCTAGGGAAGGAAGGGAAACTACTGTAATTCAGCAAATCCTGCCCTGGCCTCCTGCCTGGCCCAAAAGCAGCCCAGCAGAACCACCCAGAGGGGACCTCTCCAAGCAGATGGTCCCCCTATCAGGCCAGCAGTCAGGGCTCCTGCAGCAGGCAAATACGCTTCTACACGGAACAACACAAACACATGCGGGAAGGCAAACACAGAGACACAGAGGAACACAAACCCTTGGAGGGGCAGGTTGTGGGGGATGGAAAGCCTGTGACTCTGGGCTGTGGGAGGGCTTGGCTTTCAGGGCTGCCCAGACACATACAAAGACACATACACATACAAATACATGCATACACATGCACACACACACACATGCACACACAAATACACACAAACATCCTTCGAAGAGAGCAGCCCTCACGCTGCTGATACACAGGTCCCACCCCCACATAAATGCCATGTTGTGCATGAATTCACAAAACAGGGGCCACAAAGAAAGACGTGGGCAGGGATTCATAGTTATACAGACACTGACCCTACGCCACCATGCAAAGAAACACCTAGAGGTATGATTCCATCCCGAGAGAGGGAGGAGGGGGGAGGGAGAGAGAAAGAGGGAGAGAGGAAGAGACAGAGAGTCAGTGCAAGGTGAGGACAGAGAGAAAGACAGAGAGACAGAGAAGGAGAAGGGGGAGAGAGACAGTGAGGAGGGACGGTGGGAGAGACAGAGACAGAAACAGCAACAAAGACAAAGACAGAGAGGGAGAAGGGGGGAGAGGAAAATAGAATGAAAGAAATAGAGAGGGAGAGAGACAGAAACAGAGATAGGGACAGAGAGACAGAGAGGGAGAAGGAGGAGAGAGACACAGAGACATACACACAGAGGGAGAGAGACAGACAAACAGACAGTTATAGGGAAGCAGGTTTGGTCATTGTGGGTATAAACCTGGGCCTAGTGGACAAACAAGCAGTCTTGAATTCAGGAAGTTATGGTTAAGTTCTGTTTCTGATGCTCACACTGACTATATGTGACCCTGGGCAAGTCACTTAACTTCTAGGGGCTCCAAACAGCCCCCTAAGATTATAAATTGAAGAGAGATCACATAGATAGAAGGAATTACCAGTACCTGTAAATTACCATATTTATCTGAGCCCTGGTAGTTGCCCAGCCCCACCCCACTCCCACTGTTCCTCTCCCCTCCCCTTGCCTGACTTCACACAGCCTGATCTTCCTGCCTGTCCACTCTCCAGTTAGAGCAGGCTCTGTGGCTACAGATGAATCCCAGGCTGTTTGTGTGACTGTCTCCCCTTCCCCCAATGCTATTGTTAGCCTGAGTCCAGCAACATCAGGCAGGCAAAGCCGACAAGAAATGAAATGGAACAAAGAAGCCAGACTCTGTCCCTGAGCCTGCAGCAATGGCAGCTCATGCCCTATCTCCGCACAGAGGGGTACCACCGGGGAGGGGGAGGGGGGGAGTCCAACTCAACTGGACCTATGGGGAGAGCTGTTCTGGGCTAAAGGGACCTGTTCTCTTTATCCCAGAATCCTAGAGTTGCAAGGGACCTCAAGAGGCCCCTAATTCAAACAACGGGCAGTATGGTTGGTAAAGAGCCCTGGAGGTGATACTGGGGAAGACATTTTACCTCTTACCTATGAAATGAGGGAGTTGCTGGCCTCTAAGAGCCAAATCTATGACCCCTGGAAGGAGGATGTTATAAAGGAGATGATTTTTCTTCATCTTGGCATCTCCCTTCTGAGTGACAGTGTGGTGGTGTGGTGGATAGAGAACCTGTCTTGGATTCAGGGAGATGTGGCTTCAAGTCCAGCTTCCAATGCTTATGCCTGCTGTATGTGACCTCACTTCCCTTCTCAGGGCTCCCAAGCAATGCTTGAAGACTGTAAATTACTGGAACAGTTGCCAATCTGCACTAGTCTAGGGAGTTTCTTCATGGGGAAGACCCTATTCCAATAAATTCTCTGTCCTATTGGCTGCCCAGCTGATGGCTAGTACCCATGCAAGGTCAAAAGCTTTAGAGAAAGGGCCCTAATGGTAGATGGTGGAAGGTACCTTCTCTTCCAACCCCCTTATTTTACAGAGAGGTGTAAAATTTGCAAGATTCCACAGGTAGAAGGCTTGGGAAGAGTCCTGCAGGATGTATAAATGGTGATCTCTGTCACTGGAGAGTTTCAATGAGCTCACAGATCCACAGAAATGTCTTCTCTGCCCCTCTCAACTTTCATCAGTTCCACTCAGTACCTAGCATAGTGCTTAGCACACAGGAGGTACTTAATAAATGTTTGTTAAGAAATCGCAAAATCTGTTAGACGGGCTCATAGTTCTAGAGTTGGAAGGGACCTCAAAGACTATTTAGTCCAAACTCTTCATTTGACAATCAAGGAAACTGAGACCCTGGGAATTTAATGACTTGTCCAAGGTCACACAGGCAGTAAATGGCAGAGCCTAGATTTGAAATGAAAACCTCTAATGATCATTCATTTGGAGCTGGAGGAGATCGTAGAAGTTCATTTTGTAGATGAGGAAACTGAGGCAAGGGAAAGTTAAGTGACTTGTCCAGGGTCATGCAGCTACCAAGTGTCTGAAGTGGGATTTGAACCCAAGTCTTTCTGACTGCAAGTTATGCTACATCATATGCCTCTCTGAGCTAGAGCTTCTTCTGCTGTAAGAGGCCACCTAGTCCTATCAGACCCAGAATGTCTGTCATTCCCAACAAGTGGTCATCTAGCTTTTTGCTAGAAGCTCAGCCTGTGCCTGTGTTGTGAAGTTTTCTCCTTACGTGGAGCCAGAGTTTTGGCCACTCTCCCCACTCCCTGCCGCTGGGTTTAGCTCTGCCCTCTGGTGCCAAACAATAAGGAATCCCACTTTTGCTGGACAGCTCTGCGATACTGGAAGTCAGCCAGCTTTGCTAGTGAGCTTGCTGTTTCCAAATGGGTTTTGCCTTTCTTTGTATCCCCAGAACATAGCACAGTGCCTGGCACACAGCAGATGCTTAATAAATGCTCATTAACCCACTGACACTTGTAGGCAAGGACCTATCCTAGGCTTGGTGAGCTCCTTAAGAGAGAGAGCAAGGACTGGGTCTTAAACCTCCTTGTATCTGGTATAGACATCACCACCAGGGGTCTGACCCCAGCACAAGCTCCAAATGATGGTGAGGACAGCAACCACCAGCTTAGGCCTTGGGGGACATAAGATTTAAGGTGGATCTGGTGTATTTTAAGTTGATTTTGCTATAGTAACCTTGGGAAGGGATTTTTAAAAAATGAAACCTCTCAACAGCTTATCCGTGGATAGAGACACAGTGTGGTGCATTGGACTGAGCTCTGGATTGGAGCCAGAGCACCTGGACAGGTTCAAATCCTGGCTCTGGCAGGGAATTTAGGGAAGTTACTTCCCCTGTCTGGGCCTCAGTTTCCTCATCTGTTAAATGGTCTCTGGGGTCCCTACCAACTTTAGATGTAGGATACCTTTGACTCCTGAACAGGGTGCAAACAGAGTGCACTGCTCCCAGCCCCTGGCTATTCATAGCCTCAGGTACAGTCATCAACTGTGTCTCAGACTAGAGTTCATTATTAATTTTTAATTAGCTAATTAATTAGCTAATTTACTTTTTAATAAGGTAGGGGAGCAGACCTTGGGGTTGGGGATTGTATATGCTATTCATGTATGACCTTTGCTGTCAAAAGCCATTATAAGGACCATCTCTGGAGCCTCCTAAATCTGCTTGGTATGAATCTCAAGGGAGTAGTTCTCCCACATGGCACAGTCTATGGGAAAGTCTTGGTTCTTTTCATGGGATCATAGCTCTAGAGTTGGAAGCCCATCTCATACAATCTCTTTGTTTTACAGATGGGGAGACTGAGGCCCAGAATGGTTAAGTAACTGCTCCAGGTCACCACAGGCAATGGCAGAGGTAGAATTTGAACCCATTTTCCTGACTCCAAATCTAGTAGTCTTTCCACTGTACCATACCACCATACAGAGGGTGCATGTTTGTACTGTCTGCAAGGTGGTGAAAAGGGCACTGAGCTACCTCTGAACCTAAGTAACTCCATCTTGGCTCTAAGCAATCAGGGATTGCTGTTTGTTGGGAAAGCAGATATAATCACACTTGTCTGAAAATCCCTATACCCTGCATTCTTTTTGAATAGATATCAGAGTTAACTGTCCCACATATTACCCAGATATTTTCACAGATGTTTCTTAACTGTGAAATGTTCTCCTGTTCTTCTATGAATCGTCGTACCTTATTAGTCTAGCCAATCAGAACAGAGCAAGTATTTCCTTTGATTTTGGTGCTTTTTCTGTAAATCAGAGGTGGCTAGGTGGTACAGTGGGTAGCGCCAGGTGAGGAGCCAGAAAGACCTAAGTTCAAATCTAGCCTCATACACTTGCTAGTCATGTGGCTCTGGTCAAGTCACTTAATCTCTATTCACCTTAGTTTCCTCAACTGTAAAATGGAGGTAATGATAGCCCCTATCTCTCAAGATTGTTGTGAAGCTCAAATTAAATAATATTTGTGAAGGGCTTAGCACAGTGTCTTTAATAAAGGCTTCTTCTCACCCCTCCCCCAAAAGCCACATAGTAAAATTTAGTTGAGTTTGTATTCAGATCTCTCTCTCTCATTGCAAGTAAAAAAAAATCTGTTGACTAGCTTCTGTGTCTCAGAAGTTTTGATTCAAGTACCTCAATGCCTTCCTCTGACTCACTGAGCTGTGCCTTCCCACTAGGTAATCCACTCATAGCTTCTTGAAGATGGGTGGGGGGGGGTCTAGAAAAACCCCAGGTCTGTACAACTTCCCTTTCCTTTTAAAGCATCTATCCCCTTCTTCCCAGGGAACTGGACCTGAAACTGCTCTACCTCCCTTGAAACTGAACGTGGGGCTTCTTTTTGTCCCCACCTAAACTTGTCCCAGCTAGAAACCTGGCTCCTCCTCAGAATGGAAGCATCTAGATTCTTTTTTTTTTTTTTGAGGCAGTCAGGGTTAAGTAACTTGGCCAGGGTCACATAACTAGTAAGCTTTTGAGGCCAGATTTGAATTTAGGTCCTCCTGACTCCAGGGCTGGTGTGTCACTTAGCTGCCCCAGCATCTGGATTCTAAAGGGTCCTCCTCCCAGATGCTCCAAGGGGACATTCCAGGAGAATGCTTCTCCATGGGAACGTTCTATTGGAATGTTCTGTGTGAGCATTCTAGGAAGGTGCTCTGATTTTCTGAGAACATTTCTCTCAGATGTTCTGTATGAATTATGTTATAAATTATAATCATAAATGAAGCATTGGAAGGAAGCTTGGAGACCATCTAGCCCGATTCCCTCTTTTTGCAGATGAGGAAACTGAGACCAAAGATTAGACGCCTTGCCCAGTATTACAGAGATAGTGAGAAACAGGGAAAGGATTCAAATTCAGATCCCCCAACTCCACTACCCATCACTATTTCCATTGTACCATGCTGCCTTAATGGGGACCTTTCTTTTGCCTTTGTTTTTCCAGTGCTTACCACAGTTCCTGGCACATAGGAGGTGCTCCATAAATGCTTGCTGATTGATTTGACTGAAACTAGGCCCCTCGCACCCTTCAGTTCCAAAGATGGAGGGAGGGGGATTGCTATTGATTTCTAGTGGCAAGAAGCTCCAGATACTCCTTCCAGTATCTCATGCCAACTGCCTTACTTATTTATATATCAATGCTATCATTAGAAGGTAAGGTTCTCGAGGACAGGGACTTGGTTCTCCTTTGCATCCCCAAAGATTAGCACAATGCCTGGCATGCAGTCAATGCTTAATAAGTAACTGCAGATTGATGGACTTAGTTACAGAATCTCAGAAGTGGAAGGGATCTCAAAGGTTATCTTGTCCAACCCGTATCCTCTCTACCACAATTGGTCATTGCTCAAAGACCTCCAGTGACAAGGAGGGAGCACTAATTGCCTCCCCACATGGCCTGTTTGACTTTGCCATGGCTCTGATTGTTAGGAGAGCTTTTCTATCAAGCCAATATTTATATCTTTGCAACGTCCATCCACTACAGACTAAGGTATGGTCTATCAGCACCGATGCTGGGAGGAAGAAGGAAGGTTATGGGTATGGGCCAAAGAGACATCTGCAGCCTGGAGCAGCCGAGGATGCCAAGAGTCAGTAGCTGGAGCAGCTGCCTTCTGGGGCCAAATCCAAGGCCAATAATCCCTCTTCTACACGACTGCCTCCCAAGTCTTTGAAGACAGTCATTGCGTCTGTCCTTCCTCCCCATCCCCACCCCTCTAGCCTTCTTGTTTTTAGACTAAACATTTCCATTTCTTTCAAACGGTCCTCATATGGCAAGAACTTGAGGCCCTTCACCATCCTGGTCAGCCACCTGGATTCTATCCATCACCTTTGCCGGTTTCTGTGGTTCTGGACCTGTTCTCAGAGGGGGGTCAGCAATGGGACCAATCTAGGCCATCGCTACTTCAAGGGATGAGCCATCTGGTTTATGCTGGATACCATACCCTGGAGTGGGCCCTGGCTAGGGTTTTTGTAGGCTGTGAAGAGATCAGAGCTAACCACACAGCCCTGACTGGACACATACCCCAGCAACAGGCTCCTCTTCCCCTACTGGAAGCCAGTTCTAACCCAAAGCAATTCTATTCATTCCTGACACCTTCCTCCCCTCCAAGATTTGTGGGCCTCCAATTCCAAAGACAGGTGCCAGGCCCCAAGCCCTAATGAGGCAGCTCAATGTCCCGGAAAGAACATGGAATCTGATGCTAGAAAAGCTGGGTTTGAATCTCAACTCTGCCACTTCAATGTGAGACTTTGGGCAAGTCATTTTCTCTCTGTGGGCCTCGATTTATTCATCTGTAAAATGGATGACCTAGAATATGCACTTTCAGTATGTCTCCTAGCTCCAGAGGCCTGAAGTCCTAAGATCTCATGCCCATCATTCTGGTTTTGACCCTCCCTCCTGGTGGGACTTTAGGCAAACCAATTTCTCTCTTTGGGTCTCAGGACTCATCCACAAAATGAGGGGCTGGTGGGACCAGGTGGTCTCTGTAATGAGTGTGATCAGGGAACTCCTCCCAGCCAGTCGCTTGTTGCTCGGTCAAATGTCAGTGTATTCCCAAGAGCTCAGAACAGAGGCAAGGGAAGGGTTCTTATTCCCACCACGCAGTAGGAGGGACCGAGGCCCAGAGAGGAGAGGTGAATTTCCTCTTGTCACACAGCTAACTCGTGTTAGAGCTAACCCCAGGGACGTGGGCTCTGGTTCCCTTAGCAATATGTATCTTGCTGGGTTTCCCTGATCATCCCAGTAACCTTGACACAGTTGCTTTAGGATAGGATAGTGAAATACTATCATTATGTCGTGTCTGAAGCTTGCTCTGTCCCACTGTTAACCTGCCTGCTGCCCCCACCACTGATTGGCCCTTTGTCCCATGCTGCTGTTCAGAGACAATTAATTCCTTCCTACTGACATGCTGTCCCTGGTGCCTGGGTGAGAACCATCACCTCCCTCCCCCCCACCCTTGAACCTCAAGGGAAGATTTCCCACGGCCAGAACCCCCAGCAGGTGCAAATAGAGAGGGGCAGAAAGTACCTCTCATCTGGTTGACGGATCTGGTTTAACTTTGCGGTACTTTGGGGGTGGGAGATGAGCTGTTGTGGTGTGGAGGGGAAGAGAGAGGAAAACAAGGGCTGCTGAGAACTGACTGCCCTTCAGCCCCCCCTCAGTTCACCACACAGTTCTGCCTGCCTGTTCACCACTTCCTCCCCCTACAGCTGTCTTGGCTCAGGACTGAGGAATCCAACAACCCGGAAGAAGTGGGAGTCATGAGCAAGATGCCATGACCTCTTCTTCTCCACTCACGGCAACTCGCACTCACACTGGGGGATTGTTGAATTTTTTTCAACTCTTTCATATCCATTCCCTTCCTGTGTCAAATTCCATGCGGCTGAGAGGAGGTTCCTGAGGGTGTTAAGAGTTGGAGCCAAGTTGGGAAGACATGAGGGTCTCAGAGTCACAGCAGCTCAGCCCTAGAACCTCAGACATTGTCTAGGTCCACCCACACCTAAATAGGTCTGGGTCCCTGCCAAAGCACCCCTGACAAGAGCTTAAGGCCCTCCATCATCTTGGTCCACCTTCTAGCTTGACCATAAGCCTTCTGACTGGAGCACAATATAGTGGGATTATTACCTGCCCAGCTTTGGACAATATACCTCTCAATGCCACTGTATCACATTATAGACTCAGGTAGCCAGGTGGTACAATGAATAGAGTTATGGCTCTGGAGTCAGGAAGACCTGGGTTTAAATCTGCCTTCTCAGATACTTATTAGCTATATGGCCCATGAGGGAGTCACTTAACCGCTGTCTGCCTCACTTTCCCCATCTGTAAAATGGGGATAATAATAGCACCTACCTCCGCCAAGGTTGTTGTTAGGATCAAATGAGATAACTTCTACACATAAAGTGTTTTTGCAAACCTTAAAGCACTCTATCCATGCTAAGGATTATTGTTGAACTAGATTCCTTTAAAATGCTCAGATCTTTTTTGGACCAGCTGTTGTCTAGCCATACGTTTCTGACCTTGTATTTGTGAAGTTTCTTCCTTAACCCAAGCGCAAGTGACTTTCCAAAGGCACCTGACTGGCCAGTGGTTACTTCCTTCAGTCCAGGCCCCTAGGTTTTTCACACCACCATGATTCCTGATAGAATGTAAGCTCCTTGAGGCCAGACACTGTTTCAGTCTGCCTTTTATCCTCAGTGCCTGGCACATAGTAATTGATGAATAAATGATTGCTGGTTGATTGGTTCCCCTGAAATTGTCACAGAATTAAGAATGTGGAGGTGGAAAAGGTTTTAGAATTCCTAAGATACTGGCCAGAAGGGACGTCAGAGATCATCTGGTCCAACCCTCTCATTTTACAGGCAAAGAAACTGAAGCACTGAGAGTGGAAATGATTTGCCCAAGATTCCATAAGCAGCAAGTGACAAAGAGGGAATTTGAACCCAGGCCCTCTGATCCCCAATCCAGGCATTTTTCCATATATTCTTTCAGGTCTGAAGAAGCATCTTATGTGGAAGGGATGGAGGGCCATGGGAAAGTCTGGACCCCATCAAAGGACTCCTTCAGTCCTATGGGTCTGTGTTGGTCTCTCCCTTCTCCCCTCCCAGAAGGCTTTGGGAAATGGGTCTGGGAAAGAATGAGATCTCCATATGGTTGGGAGGTGGAGGAAAGGTCCAGTCAGGTGCTTGCTTCCTTTCAAAATAAAGACGAACCACTCTCCCTCACATAAATCCTCCTCCCTCCACCATCAATCTTGCTTTCTCCTCTTAAATCCCTCCCAACATACCTCATGCTTCCCCCTGCACACCGATAAATCACTCTCCCTTCCACCTAATCCTCAATGTAATGGAAACTCTGAGTCCGTTTCCTCCTCCCCAGCAACATCTGGTTTCAGGAACTCTGAGGACTGACCCCTTTTTACTCCCAGTTGGGTTTTTCTCACTTACCTCCTGGCCTCTCACCCCACATTTCCCCCATCCTCCATAAAAGCAACTGCTGGACATACCCTTCTCTACTCTCCCATTGCCTAGATGAAATGGAGGAACCCATAGAGATGCATGCAATCCAGAAGGGACTTCAGAAGCCATCTAGTGCAACCTGAAGCGGGGGGGGGAGGGAGTAAGAATGTACATAGTGCCAACTGTGTGCTAGGCACTGTGCTTTACAACAACTCCAGGAGGTAGGTGCTATTATATTTCCACTTTACCACTGAGGAAACTGAGGTAGACAGAAGTTAAATGACTTGCCCAGGGTTACACAGCCAGTCAGTGTCTGAGGCTGGATTTGAACTAAGGTCTTCTTGACTCCAGATCCAGTGCTTTATCCATAGAGCCATCTAGCTTCCTGGACAAGAGTCCTCTACAATATCCCCAACATGCGTTCATTGAATCTCTGGCCCATTACCGCCCAAAGGCAGCCCTTTCCATTTTCAGAAGACTGTTATTGTTGGAAACTTTCTTTCTATATGAAGCCTCTCTGAAAATTTCAACCTATGCTCCTATGGTACTACTGCTGATGGTTGTTACTTATCTACTTTAAGGTTTGCCAAAGACTTTCGCACACATTATTTCATTCAATAGAGAGATAATTGTCATGTATTAATGACTATCACGAATCATCACAATACCCTGTGAGGTAGGTGCCCCCATTAGACGAGGAAGTTGAGGATTGATGATATTAAGCAACTTACCTAGGCTAACACAGTAAGTATCATAGATGGGATCTGAACCCAGGTCTTCCTGGCTCCATGTTTTCTTAAGGCTCTTGTGTACAGAGGAGACTAGAAGTGTATGAGGAGAATGCTGTCTGAGAAGGAGAGGGAGAGAGAGAGAGAGAGAGAGAGAGAGAGAGAGAGAGAGAGAGAGAGAGAGAGAGAGGAGAGCAAGAGAGGGAAACAGAGAGAGAGAGAGAGAGAGAGAGAGAGAGAGAGAGAGAGAGAGAGAGAGAGAGAGAGGAGAGGGAGAGAGAGAGAGAGAGAGAGAGAGAGAGAGAGAGAGAGAGAGAGAGGAGATGGAGATGAAGAGGGAGAGGGAGGGAAACAGAGATGGAGAGGGAAACAGAGAGAGAGGGAAGGGGGGGATGAGGAGATAGAGGGTAGGAAAATGAGGGAAAAGGATGGAACAACAAATGAGAGGAAAGGGAGGAGATATAGAGAGACGGGAAGAGGGGAGGAGAGAGAAAATACAAAGAGGGAGAGACAAAGAATCAGAGGAGAGTCAATGGGAAAAACACAGAGAGAGAGGGGAAAAGAGAGAAAATGAAAAAAAAAAGAGGACGAAAGAGAGACAGTCAATCAGTGGGAGCGAAAGAATGATTCAAAAAGGAGAGATGGAGGGAGGGAGAGACAGAGGGACAAAGAGATGGAAAGTCAGAGAGGGAGAAATGCAGCAAGACAAAGGGACAGATGGAGAGAGTCGGAAAGCAAGGAGAGAGAGGAAGGGCAGTGGAGAGGGTTGCGCGGCCAGGAGCGGGGCTGCCCTCACTCCCCAAAGGCCTCTCTAGAACTTGCCTCTGCAGTGCACCTGGGCCTTTGTTGCCAAGGCAACCAGAAACCTTGGCCTTCGGAGACGGTGCCTCCTGCGCATGTCACCTCTTTCCCCAGCCCCAGTGTCAGACACTGCCTTCCCCCCGCCCCAGCCCTCAGATACTTATAGCTGCTTAGGGTTGGGGGGCTCAGCCATTAGGTTGCAAAGATGGGGGCATGAGATGTTTGCTCCCTGGGCTGGTGAAAGGATTCTGGATACTCTGTAGTCTCTCCAGGCTGGGGCCAGGATAGGTCTGCTCCTGTCTTGGACTCCAGCTCTCCTATTTTATCCCTCCCAGGCTTATGGAACCCCTCCACTCCCACCATCACACACAGCAGCATTCTTCATTGCTTCCTCTGTCCTAGACCTTTGGGTCTGAAAGGGAGAATAAGGGAGACACACGTTCTGGGGGAGGGGACTGGCAAACTTCCTGCCACCTGTAGGATGACACACTCCCCCTGCCCCACACACATAGCTCTCAGGGACCATGCCTGGCCATGGCAGAAAGATCTCATGGAGATCTTTGATTTTACTAATTGTACGATCCTGGGAAAGTCACTTAATATCTGATTGCCTTGGTTTCTTTATCTGTAAAATCAATTAATAGATTGCTCCAGGACCTACCTCTCCGCAGGTTAGAGTAAAGCTTGGAGAGGCCAAGAGGGAGTAGAGAGTATAAGATCAGGGATACCTGGGTTCCTCCCTAGGTCAGTGGTGATTGCAAGGCCGTGGAGAGGGTTTTCTCTATCTATTCCTCTATCTAGAAGATAACATAGCAGGAAAGAAGTTTGGTCCTGGGCAACACATAAGAGCTAGCATAAAGTTTGCACAGCACTTTACAATTATGATCTCATTTGAGCTCTCCAGGTGCCAGGTACTATCATCATACCCATTTTAGAGATGAGGATACTAAGGCAGTCAAAAGTTAAGTAACTTACACAAGGTCTCACTAGGAAGTATCTGAGGCTGGATTTGAACTCAGGTCTTCTTCACTCCAGATCTAGCACTCTATTCAATAGGCTACCTAGCTTCTTCATGAATTTTAGGAAGATGACTCATAAGTTGGGCAGAGAGTGACCAAGGTGAAGAGCCCTTCACTTATGGCATAGAAGGATCAGCTGAAGACACTGGGGATGTTTAGCTTGGAGGTGAGAAGGGGAACATTAGCGCCTTCTTCATCCAAGGACTGAAAGGATTGTCCCCTGGAAAAGGGATAAGTTGTCTTCTGCTTTGTCCCCAAAGGTACAAACCAGGAGAAATGGGTGGATTTTGTCAGGAAAAGCTTCCTCATAGACTGAGAGCCATCTGTCCCAAAGTGGAACGGGCTGCCCTAGTTAGCTGTGGCCTTCCCTCCCTGGAGGCCTTCAAACAGAGGCTAAAGGATCTCTTCTTGGCTGTGTTATATTGGGGATTACTTTTGCGTAGGAGTAGGAGTAGATGGCAGCCCAGGTCGCAGGCATTGTTTGACTCTGGCTTCTTTCACCAGTTTCTTTCTTTCTTTCTTTCTTTCTTTCTTTCTTTCTTTCTTTCTTTCTTTCTTTCTTTCTTTCTTTCTTTCTTTCTTTCTTTCTTTCTTTCTTTCTTTCTTTCTTTCTTTCTTTCTTTCTTTCTTTCTTTCTTTCTTTCTTTCTCTTTCTTTCTTTCTCTTTCTTTCTTTCTCACACTAGTTTCTTTCTTATTCTGCTCCTCAGCTCAAGCACTATCTCTTCCCGTTTCCTACCCCTACCCCACCTCCTAGTGGCCTCTACCATCACTTTGTATTTTATTTTACATATTTTATATACTTATGTTGTATATAATTATATGCATACTCTGTATGGGGAGTCTCCCACTGTATAATGTAAACTCCTTGAAGGCAGGGATTCACTTCAGTCTTTGCATCCTCAGTGCCTGGCACATAAGGTGCTTAATACCTGGGGACTCATCATACCATTCCCCTGCTCCAGACCCTACAAAGGCTCCCTTTTGTCTACCACATCTGATCCAACTAGAGAGCTGGACGTGGAGGCAGGAAGACCAGAATGCTCCAGTCTTACCAGTTGTGTGACCCTGGGCAACTTCCTTATTTAACTGCCCTCAGCCTCAGTTTCCTCCTCTGCCAAATGGGGATAATAATATCACCTACCTCCCAGGGTCATTGTGAGAATCAAAAGTTAGCATATGTGAAGGGCTTTGCAAACCTTAAAGGGCTATATAAATGACAGATATCATCACCATCACCATCATCACCATCACCATCACCATCAATCATCATCATCGTCACCACCATCACCATCATCATCATCATCTCTATCTGACTTTCAGGGTCCTCCATGCATTGGACTTGGCCTGGGTTCAGGTCCCCAGCTTCTCACTTGTGTGACCTTGGGCATGTCCTTTCTGTTATCTCACCTCAATTATCTCACCTGTGGGGAGATGTGGGGAAAGCTATGATTTGCTTTCTCTCCCTAATCAGCTTCCCCTATTAGAATGTAAGCTCCTTGAGGGCAGGGACTGTCTTGCTTTTATTTGTATTCGCAATATTTGTTGCAGTGCCTAGGACATAGTAAGCCCTTAGCATTCTAACTAGCTATCATCTATTTCTATCTCTATCAATCTCTCTCTCTCTCTAGCTGTCATTTATTTCTATCTCTATCAATAATCTATGTTCTTTTTTTCTTCTTTTTTGGAGGCAATCAGGGTTAAGTGACTTGTCCAGGGTCACACAGCCGGTAAGTGTTGGAGATGGATTTGAACTCTGATCCTTTTGATTCCAAGGTTGGTGTTCTATCCACTGGTCCATCTAGCTGCCCCCAATAATCTATCAATCATCTAGTTCTGTCTCTTGGTCATCTATCAACTATTTCTATCTCTACCATTTATCTATCCTCTACTTCTATCTCTATATTTCACAGTTTCTCTCTCTATATCCTCAATTTCTCTCTATATATTTCTATCATCTATTTCTAAATCTATCAGTCACATAGCAATCATATTTTTAGTTCTTTATCATCTATTTCTATCTCTATCTCTAGCATCTATTTCTCTAGATATCTACCACTCATTTCCCTCTCTCTATTTCCCTTCCCCCCCCCCCTTATCTGTTTACGTCACAAAGCTGTTGTGAGAAAAAGGACACACACTGTCAGTGTGGTTGCCCAAAGATGTTACTTTCCCTTCCTCTGCCTCTACCCTCTTTCCTCTCAACCTCTGTGTCTTCCTCCTCCTCCTCCTGTTTCTCTCTTTTCTTCTCTCCCTTTTCCTGCCAGGGACAGTGATTAATGAGACTGGCTTTGGCTGGCGAAGCTCGAGATCCCTGGGGAGCCTGGCTTGCTAACTGACGGCAGCTGGAGCACAAGCTGCTCCAACCTGCCCCCTCCTTCTTTATCTGGGCTTTGGGCACTGACAACCCTGTGGAGGTCCTTCACCCCACTCTGTCTTAACCAAGCCCTGGGGACTTGGATTTCTCTGGCTGCACCCAGAGGGGCTGGTCCTAAAGGTCTCTCTAGATTCTATAAGATAGGACAGAAATCGAAGCCATTAGGATTATTTTTAGGGGATAGATATTGGCCCTATGATTTCATTGGTATGGGAGATTCCTGGATGAGGAAATTCCCTCCACCAATGGAGGTTGGCGCTTCCTCTGTGACTTAGACTTGGTGAATTGTCTAGGTCACTGGGAGCTTAAGTGACTTGCCCAGGGTTACACAGCTAGTATGTGTTAAAGGCAGAGGCTCGAGCCTCTCAGCTCTCTATCCACTGTATCACCTTGCTGCTCATAGTTATTACCACAGAGAATAGTGTGGCTTTCACTGAAGTTCTCTTCTGATACCTAATAGTAGGAGTGACCCTGGGCTCTTAAGGCTGTGCCAGCTGAGTGCTAGTGGTGGTAGGGACCACCAGGCTTTGAGGAAGACTCAGAGGACAGGCTGGCTGATGTCGGTGATCAGAGGACCACGCTGACTAAACCATCAGATTGGCCAAGGGAGGGGGGGGGCAAGAGTTTCTGTCTTTGTTCTTATTCTCTTTCATCCACTCATTGGAACTGGACACATCTCCTAAGCTTGGCATCCAATGCAGACATTTCTGAAGGAGGTCTAAAAGTAATTCGAGTCTATCCCTTTATGCTCCCAGAGTCCTGCTCAGCTTTGACATCACCTCCACCACACAGCCTTCCCTGATTGCCCCCCAGCTGAAAGACAACTCCTGCCTCACATTTTCCAAGATGTGGCTCTCCCCAGAGGCATGATGGTACAGTAAAAAGAGAGCTTCATCCTTCAGTCAAAGGGAGGTGGCTCAGATCCTGTCTGTGATGATTACTAGCTGGATCATCTTGGGCAACTCCCTCCTCTCCTGAGCCTCAGTTTCCTCATCTGTGAATTGAGGGGGAATTTAACTCCCTGCTGTGCTACTTTTTGTGTTTGTGTGTGTCTGAGAGAGACAGACAGACAGAGAAAGGGAGGGGGGAGAGAAACACAGACAGAGAGAAAGATACAGAGACAGACAGAGAGGGAGACAAAGGGAGGAGAGAGACAGAAAGAGGAGAGATAGAGAGATAGAGAAAGAGAGAGAGAGAGAGAGAGAGAGAGAGAGAGAGAGAGAGAGAGAGAGAGAGAGGAGGAGGAGAGAGGACAGGAGAGAGAGAAAGAGAGAGAAGAGGGAGAGAGAGAGGAGAGACAGGAGAGAGAGAGAAGGAGAGGGAGAGAGGGAGAGAGAGGAGGGAGGAGAGAGAGAGAGGGAAAGAGAGAGAAAGCAAGAGAGAGACACCTTGGGCAAATCATGTAATTTCCTAGAGCTCAGTTTCCTCATCTGTAAAAGTTATGGGAAAAGATCTTTCTAAGGTCTTTTCCCATTCTAGACCTACGACCCCTATGACCTCCCTGGACCTCAGCTTATCCTCATAATTGTGCAAGATGCTTTCTAAGGTTCTCCTCAAGTTCTAAATCCCACGAAACTTCTTTCCACCATCCCTTCACATGGACGTCACATAATCTCTTTGGTATCAGTTTCCTCAATTGATAAAATTAGGGGGTTGGTCTATAGGACCTCCGAGATACTTTCCAGTTCTAGGTTGGGTCCAAATTCCGCCTCAGACATTTACTAGGCGCATGACCTTGGACTGCCCTAGGCCTCAATTTCTTCACCTATATGATGATGGAGTTGGACTACTGGCTTCTAGGGTCCTTTGGTCTAAAGCCCCTGCACTTGTGCCAGGTTGGTCTCCCCCCCAGAGCACTTCAGAGATGACCCTGGGATGGCAGATGTGTTCCCCTCCTCCGTTCCTCCCACCCTAGACTCCTCGGAGACATCCCATCTTACCCAGGTGGAATAGATGCCCTGGTACTCAGGACGGCCACACGCTGAGTTCCCGGCCGGTTCAGATTGTTTTGTCTGGGGAGCTGGGCACCACCAGGAGCACTCTGGCTCCGAGAAAAGTTGCCCCCTGGTGCCCCACCAGGTGACCGCCCGGGCTCCCCCTTGGCTGCCCCTCCCGGGGGGCCAGTGCCCCCAGCCCACAGTGTAGTCCCGGTCCCGTTGAAGGTGTTACTCTGGCGCACGGGCAACGTGCCTGTCCCCGTGCCATTGCCCGAGGCCTGGTACATCTTCCTTCGCTGTGAGGCAAGGATGGCATTAGAAGCAGCCCGGGTACTGTTGACTAACAGGCACTGCTGGCAAGAACACGGCTGGCCCGAGTTGGCGCCCACTGGCCAGGACTGGGATTTGGGGATGGAACCAATGGTCAGTGGGTAGGCAAGGTCCATGCGCCGCCTCACCCGCCTCTTCCGCTGGGTCTGCCGGTTCATCTGAGACATGCTGTTGAAATAAATCACGTAGCCAAAGCCCAGTGAAGAAAGGTCCAGCCACGGATGCTGCTTCTCATAGGCATTCTGGATGGTGATGCAGATGTCCATGTCATACGGTGTCCAGGAGCCACCGTCGTTCTCCCACTCCCACACGATGCCCTTCCCAGGTGCCGAGGACGGGTCATAGAAGTTCCTTCGGACCGGCCGCATCGTCCCTGCCGGGAAAAGAAGGAGGCGTGGCGATGAGCCTGACCTGAGCCCCGCCTCCCCTCACGCCCTTTCCCGTCCATCAAGCATCAATCAGGTGTTTCCTATGGCTGTGGAACTGGGGAGTCTCCTCTGGGCCCCAGCGCCTCATTTGTGAAAAGGAGGAGGATGGACCCCTAGGCGACCTCTACCCTTCCAGTTCTACATCTATGATCCTATGATCCAGGCAGGCAGCTAGGTGGCACTGTGGATAGAGCGCTGGACCTGGAGTTGGGAAGAACTGAGTTCAAATTCAGCCCCAGACACTTCCTAGCTCTGTGACCTTGGTCAAGTCACTTTAACTTTATCATCTGTAAAATGAGCATAGTAATAGTACCTATCTCCCAGAGTTGTAGTGAGAATAGTATTTATAAAGCAAAGTGCTTTAGCAATCTTAAAGCATGGCCTCAGACACTTGACACTTACTAGCTGTGTGACCCTGGGCAAGTCACTTAACCCTCTTTGCCTCAGTTTCCTCATCTGTAAAATGAAGGAAATGGTAAACCACTACAGTATCTTTGCCAAGAAAACCTCATATGGGGTCACAGAGAGTCAGACACGATTGAAACAACTGAACAATAAAATGAGAAACCTTCCCTGATTCTCCTTCATTCTATTGATAATCTCCAATTTATCCTGAAAACACCTTGTTTGTACGGAGTTGTCTTCATATCATCTCCTGAGTTAGGCTGTGACCCCTTGGGATCTGTCTGCGGCCTTTCTTTGTATCTCCAGGGGTTAGCATGGCACCTGACACAAAGTAGGCACTTACTGAATGCTTATTGGCCGACTCCTCTTTCATTTGTTTATTCATTCACTGGACATTCACTAAGTACCTACTGAATTGTGTGCAGAGCACATGAGGCACTGAGACAGAAGGTTTAGAAAAGACAGGCTTCCTTCCCTTGCAGAGCTTATGGTCTCGTAGGAGGTTAAGACACCAAATACAAGTAGCTATGTACAAAATACCAAGTCTTTAGAGAGGCGGAAACAAAGCACTCCATGAGGTCAAATAGGGAGGATGTTAGCAACCAGGATAGGCTCCATGGAAGAGCTAGTCTTTGAGTATTGGATTTTCAACAGACAAGGCATTTCAGACACAGGGAATAGTGGTGTGTGTGTGTGTGTGTGTGTGTGTGTGTGTGTGGGAGAGAGAGAGAGAGAGAGAGAGAGAGAGAGAGAGAGAGAGAGAGAGAGAGAGAGAGAGAGGGAGAGAGAGGAAGAGAGGAGAGGGTTGGTGGCTCAAAGCATACTGTGTGTGTGCAATATGAGACAAAGTTGGAAAGTCAAGGTGATGTCATGTTCTGGAGAGCACTGAATGCCAGGCAGAGGAATATGAATTTTATCCAGGAAGCAACTGAGTTGAGGGTTTTGAGCAGAGGTGAAATATAACCCAATCCATGTGTTAGAGAGGTTAGTTTGGCCCCATTAGACTGCAGAGAGATTAACAGGTAGGATAATCTATTAAACAGGAAACTGCAATAGTGGGAGTGGGTGGTAATGAAGACTAGTACAAAGGAGGGTCAGGGGGATGAAGGGAGAAATACTGAGGAGTTAGAACTGTCAAGCGGTTCAAATCCCATCTCTTCCACTTACTGCCTGTGAGACCTTGGGTAAGTCACTTCCCCTCTCCATTTCCTCCTCCTTAAAAATGACGGGGTTGGTCTTACATGGTCTTTTAGGTCCCTTTGACTTCTGGAACAAAAACTTAGGAATCTATGAGCAGATGTGAGAGGAGAGGGGGAAAGGTTTCAAATTAGAGAGAGAGAAAGTAGTCCAGTTGACTGAGTCATTCATTGTCACTCGGCACAGGCTAGGCACATCCAGGGACTGATGGTGAGGTGAGGGAGAAGGGGAATCTTTAGGATGGGATGCTGCTCTGGCTCAGTAACGCATTGCAGGGAAATGGGAATGGAGTCAAAGGGAGGGGATGTGGAAGGAGAGTACCAAGGTCCAGCTGGGTCTGGCCCTGTTTAGCAGCAAAGGTGCAGAAGCCTCCACCTTCCTTGGCTTATATGGACAGAGTTGGGTAGGTCAGCACTGTCCAGCACAGGCTGGCTGCTGAGTTCTTGTTGGCCACTGCTCTATTTACAAGGGTATTGATTTTTCTGCCTGTTTTCCGGTAGTTATTAAGACTTGGTCCCTGGAGCCCTTTCCAAACGAGATTGAAATCTCCCGAGTGGGGCCTTTGGGAGTGGAGTAATTAGGGAGACTGTCTTTCCAGGGCAGGTTACCCCACACCCCTCAAGCTTCCAGTCCTTGTCTCTACCTCCTTGGCAATTTTCCACAGCTTCCCTTCAGTGCAGAATGGCTTCTAACTCCCATCCAAGACTAGGGCAGTGACATCCTAGAACCAGCAAGAGAAATAGCCCAGAAATCCTCCTACTCCAGCGCCCACCCCACTTCATTCTGGAGCCAGACTCTCTGAGCTCAGCAGACAGGGATGCCTGAGTTCCAATTCTCTCAGAGTGCACCCAGTATGCTGGGTGACAGGGAAACTCACTATTAGATTGTGAGCTCCTTGAGGACAGGGCCATTTTTTTTTGCTTCTCTTTGTATCTTTGGTGTTTATATAGTGCCTAGATGCTCAATAAATGCTTCTGGATTGCCTAGACTGTTTCTTTCGGTGCCTTTGGCTACTGTATTTCCTAAGGAGAATTCCATAGAACAGTCCAGTTAAAAGCATCGCTCCCCACTTAAGAGGATCAGAGATTTCTTGTAGTTTTGTTGTCTTTCAGTCATATCTGATTCTTCTTGACACCATTTGGAGTTTTCTTGGCAGAGATCCTGGAGTGGTTTACTATTTCCTTCTCCAGCTCATTTTACAGATGAGGAAACCAAGGCAATCAGGGTTAAATGACTTGCCCAGGGTCACACAGCTAGTAAGTGTCTGAGGCCAGATTTGAACTCAGGAAGATGAGTCTTCTTGACTCCAGGCCAGGCACTCTATCCACTGTACCACCCAGCTGCCACCTAGCTTTAAACAATTAGAGCTTTCCAAAAGTGGAATGAGGGGCAGCTAGGTGGCGCAGTGGATAGAGCGCTGGCCCTGAAGTCAGGAGGACCTGAGTTCAAATGTGTCTTGGACCAAACATTTGACACTTACTGTGTGATCCTAGGCAAGTCACTTAACCCCAGTTGCCTTAAAAAAGGGGGAAAAAAAGTTTCAAAAGCTGCCTGAAAAAGTAGTAATATCAAATGAGATAACATTTGTAAAATGCTTACTTAGCCACCTAGCTGCCCATTTCTGAGATTTAGAGCGATCTAAAATTCATATTTCCAGCATCCAAAACAGCAGACTTTCAGAATTTCTTTTCTAAAGCTGGCAAGAAACAGTTTATAAACGAGTGTTATATCTTGGCACCATTCTAGGAGGAGTGCATATTGAATCCAAGACTTAGGCACCAGTTCATCTGGTTGAGTGACTCGCCCAAGGTCACACAGGGAGAAGACATGCACTTTCAGGACAAGAATGACTTGGTCCTGGGAGTCAGGAGGCCCAAGTTTTGTTCTCAGATCTGCCACCTGTATGGCACAAGGCAAGTCACAAAAGTCCCTGGGCCTCTTTCCTTATCTCATAGGCAGCTGGGTGATTCAGTGGATAGAACACAGGACCTGGAGTCGGGAATAATGATAATAATAATAATAACAGCTCACATTTACATAGCGCTTGCTATGTGCTATGTGCTAAGTGACCTATGATTACTTTTTCATTTGATCCTCACAACGACCCTGAGAGATAGATGCTATTAGTATCCCCAGTTCACAGATGAGGAAATTGAGGCGAGCAGAGGTTAAGTGACTTGCCCAAGGTCTCACAGCTCGTAAGTATCTGAGATTGGATTTGAAAAATAATGATAATAGCTAGCATTTATCCAGTGATTATTATGTGCCAGGCACTGTGCCTGAGTAGGTGCTATTACTTATCCTCATTTTACAGATGAGGAAACTGAGGCAAAGAGGTTAAGTGACTTGCCCAGGATCACAAAGCTCATAAGTACTGACACCAGATTTGAACTCAGGTCTTCCTGATTTCAGGCCCAGAGCTCCCAAGTTCAAATTCAGTTTCATTCAATTACTAAATGGTGGGCAAGTCACTTAACCCCTGCTTGCCTCAGTTTCCTCATCTGTAAAATGAGGATAACAATAGCCTCTATTTCCCAAGGGAGTTGTGAGGATTAAATGAAATAATATTTGTAAAGCACTTTGCAAACCCTAAACTCATTTTTAAATACTATTAAATAGATACTTATTTTATATTATATATTTTATATAATTACATAATTATATATTTCTATTTTATCATATTATTATGTTGTTATAAAATGGTTATAATTTTTTGTTTTTTTAAATTATATTTTATACAATCATGTATTTATATCTACATATACTAAATTAAACACACACACACACACACATATAAATGTTATTATTATTATAGTACCTATCTCACAGCACCTGACCCTCAGAGGAAGGACTCAGGGCTGTTGAGAGGATCAAATGAGGTAACATTCATGGACTTTGTAAAATGTAAAGCATTATATAAATGCTAGTTATTATTAGTTATTTTTGTTGTTAATTAGTCCTACTGTAGTCTGCTCTGGTGAGACAAATAGGGAATCTCATGTTTGATTCGGGGCGTCATGCTTTAGGCAGGACGTTAATAAGTGGGTCAAGAGTGGTCAGAGGAGGTCAAGTAGGGTAGTGATGAAGGACCTTGAGTTTCTGGCATGTGAGGGAGGAGCTCAGGAAGGGCAAGAAACTGTCTTCAAATATTTAAAGGGTGTGGGGGAGGGATTCAACTAGTTCTACTTGGCTCCAGAACAAGAAGTAGTGGGTGGAAGACGCAAGGGGGCAGATTTAGGCTTGATGTCTGGAAAAACTTCCTAATAATTAGAGTAATCCCAAGATGGAATGGGCTGGCTGGGAAGGGAGTGGGTTCCCTTGATCAGATGTCTTCAAGCAAAGACCATTTGTCGGGTTTTATGGAGAGGGGATCTTTGGTCATGTATAGGTAGGACTAGGCAGCCATTGATCTATGAGATTCTGGCTTGATGACTTGGTAATCACAGCCCAATGGGGAGGGGCCTGGGTAGACCTTCCACCATCATCGGTTCATCTATTCCAGAGGGATGTTCAGTCTAGCTTGTTACACTGGTTCCACCCTACCCCATCTTGGTCACCTGCCAGGTCTGCCCCCCTCACCTGGGTGAGTTTCCTCAGTTTCCTCATTTGTCACATGGGAGGGGTAATAATAGCACCACCTCCCTCATGAGGGCTTTTGTGAATTTATAATTTATAAACCTTAAATCATTATAGACATGTGGCAGCTGGGTAGTATGGTGGATAGAATGCCGGTTCTGGAGTCAGGAAGATTTCTTTATGAGTTAAAATCCAGCCTCAGACACTTCCTAGCTATGTGTCCCTGGGCAAGTCACTTAACCCTGTTTGCCTCAGTTTCCTTATCTGTAAAATAAGCTGGAGAAGGAAATGATAAACCACTCCACTGTCTTTACCAAGAAAACCCCAAAAGGGGTCATGAAGAGTTGGACATAACTGAAACAACATTTTTTATCAGTGGTTCTTCACTGCCATCTTCCCTCTTAGCTTCTTACAATGGAGCACAAATTGCCCCCTCCCTATTTTTGTTCCTCCTACCTCCCTTTTAGTGGGGGGCCCTGAAGAACAACAGCTGTGACCTCTTCCCTCTCTTCTCCAACCTCGGTCCTCATCTCTGGGGTGAAGGGAAATGACTTCAGTATGTGGGTGGGAGAGTCATGAGGAAAGGGGCCGCTGCTGGCTGGCCAAAGGGGCCCCCACCGGAAAGGGAGCTGGGCCAGGGCCCAAGAGGGGAAGGTGGTCATGGGACATCCTGTCAGGCTGAGGGGGAAAAACATGAAGGCAGCAGCTACTGCAGAGAGTTATAAAAGCAAGGTCACGTGTTTGTGCATGTAGCCTGGGACAACCCCACTGCAGAAGAAGGACCTCCCCTGCTCAGAACTTTGGGAAGAACAAGAGGCCATCAGAGGCCTGGACTCAGGGTCCCCAAGTGGCCATAATAACCGCAAGAAGCAAGGCTTGGCCATCCCCAATCCTTCCTAAGTGCCATTACATCAGTTATCAAAGACTTGAAGGATCTTAGATTTGGCATGGATCTCAATGGCCATTGAATCCAACTCCTGCCTGAACAAGAAGAATACCCTCTTTGGCATGCCCAATATGTGGTCATCCAGCTTCTGCTTGGAGATCTCCAATGAGGGGGAGCCTGCCACCAATGAGGGGGAACCCACCACTAGTAAGAGGGAGCCTGCCACCAATGAGGGTGAGCCTACCACTAGTGAGGGAGAACCCACCTCCAATGAGGGGAACTCACCACCAATGAGGGGGAGCCTGTGACCAATGAGGGGGAGCCTGTGACCAATGAGGGGGAGCCTGTGACCAATGAGGGGGAGCCTGTGACCAATGATGGGGAGCCCACCTCCAATGAGGGGGATCCTGTCACCAATGAGGGGGAACCCATCACTAGTAAAGGGGAGCCACCACCAATGAGGGGGAGCTTACCACCAATGGGGGGGGAGCCTACCACCAATGAGAGGGGAGCCCACTACCAATAAGGGGGAACCCACCACTAGTGGGGGGGAGCCTGCCACCAATGAGGGGCAGCCCACCACTAGTAAGGGAGAACTCATCACCAATGAGGGGGAGCCCACCACCAATGAGGGGGAGCCTACTCAGTGAGGGGTAGCCTACCATACAATGATGGGAAGCCCACCACCAATGAGGGGGAGCCCACCTCCAATGAGGAGGAGCCCATCACTAGTGAGGGAGAACCCACCTCCAATGAGGAGGAACTCACCACCAATAAGAGGGAGCCTACCACCAATGAGGGGGAGCCTGTCACCAATGAGGGGGAGCCCACCACAAATGAGGGGGAGTCCACCACCAATGAGGGGGAACCCACCACTAGTGAGGGGGAGCCCACCACCAATGAGGGGGAGCCCACCACTAGTGAGGGAGAAACCTACCTCCAATGAAGAGGAACTCACCACCAATGAGGGGGAGCCTACCACCAATGAGGGGGAGCCTGTCACCAATGAGGGAGAGCCTGCCACCAATGAGGAGAAGCCCACCACCAATGAGGGGGGAGCCCACCACCAATGACGGGGAGCCCACCACCAATGAGGGGGAGCCCACCTATAATGAGGAGGAACTCACCACCAATGATGGGGAGCCTGCCACCAATGAGGGAGAGCCTGCTACCAATGAGGGGGAGCCCACCACCAATGAGGGGGAGCCCACCACTAGTAAGGTAGCACCCACCTCCAATGAGGAGGAACACACCACTAGTGAGGGGGAACTCATCACCAATGAGGGGGGAGCTCACCACCAATGAGGGGGAGCCCACCACCAGTGAGGGGGAACTCATCACCAGTGAGGGGGGAGCTCACCACCAATGAGGGGGAGCCCACCACCAGTGAGGGAGAACCCACCTCCACTGAGAAGGAACACACCACTAGTGAGGGGGAACTCATCACCAGTGAGGGGGGAGCTCACCACCAATGAGGAGAAGCCCACCACCAATGAGGGGGGAGCCCACCACCAATGACGGGGAGCCCACCACCAATGAGGGGGAACCCACCTCCAATGAGGGGGAACTCATCACCAGTGAGGGAAAGCCTACCTCCAATGAGAAGAAGCCTACCATCTCCTAAGGCATCCAACTCCACTCTTGAATAGCTCTCACTGGTAAGTTTTTTCAGATATGGAGCCTCACTCATACTCCTTGCAACATACACCCATAGTTCTGACCTCTGGGGCCAAGCAGAACAAAGGGAATCCCTCTTTGAGTCCACAACAGCTCTCCTATCTCCCCTGACTCCCCCAGGGAAAAAGATCCTCAAATCCCTTCAGTCTTTCTATGGCACGATCTTCAGGCTGGTTGCCCTCCTCTCACTGATTTCTAGCTTATGAATTTCCTTTCTAAGTTGTGATGCCCAGAGCTGAGCACAATACTCCAAGTATGTTCTGACCAGGGCAGAGTGCTGTGGGTCTATCAACATAACCTAAGATCAAATCAGCTTCTTTAGCAGTCATTTCACACTGTTCAAAAGATCAAAGAGTTAGAGCACAGTCCAACCCCTTCTTTTCACAGATAATGAAACTGAGGCCAGAGAGGTTAAGAGATTTGCTCAAAGTCATGAAGATAATGTGACAGAGATGTGGTTTGAACCTAGGTCTTCTGAAGCCATTGATCTTTCCACTGTATCCTTCCTGGAAATGGGTACC
This sequence comes from Phascolarctos cinereus, assembly GCF_003287225.1. NCBI lineage: Eukaryota > Metazoa > Chordata > Mammalia > Diprotodontia > Phascolarctidae > Phascolarctos > Phascolarctos cinereus. The sequence goes on along the minus strand of NW_027555847.1, from coordinate 701,360,287 downwards.
CTTAAACATCCCATACGTAGCCTGATCATGGCACAAAACACGAGTGTTTTCTGGGTGCTAAGCCAGATGAGCTCTGAGGACCCTTCCATCTCTGGTGTTCTATGAACCCAGAGAATGACTCTCCCAAGGTGGAATCACAGGCATTGTGGCTGGCCAGTAGGGGAGATATTTTGAGATTGGGAAGAGGGGGATTGTACCCCATAGATGACCAATCCTGGCTGTTAAAAAGACCAGTTTAAAAATACAGGATTTAGGGCTAATCAGTCCCAATTCCCCCATTTTATTGATGAAGAAACTGAGGTCCAGAGAGGTTCAGAGATTTACCCATAGTCACACAAACAGAAGTCCTCTGCCTATAAATCAAAGGGTCTTTCTCCTGGCCATACTCCCCAGCTCTTGCACCCTAACATCCACTCTCCCCTTTCCCTTTCCCATCACTCTTTACACCCAGTTCTATGGTGGTGACTGACTCCAAGATCCCGTTGCCTACCTTAATTCCCCTTGCTTGGAGGAGACAGATACCAGAGACAGTCGGAGCTTCCCTGAGCCTTCTTTTTCAATTGTTAATTTCTTTGTTTTGTTTTGGTTTTTTCCCCCCCGGAGTCTTCTAAGACTCTCAGGGTCCTGGCTAAGCTCTTCCTCGGTTCTGGAGGCCCTGGGACAATCTCGCATGGTTTATCTTCAGGCCCTTTGCTATCCCAGTTGCACATCATCTCTCCCTATCAGAAACCAGGGACTGGTTTTCGGTTTTTGTTCCTTTATTTGTTTCCTTGGTAATCAGCACAGTTCTCGGCACATAGTAAACATTTACTGATTTGCTGGAGAGATCACTGGGATTGCAGTCCCAGGACCTGGCATATAATCGGACCTTTGCTATTTAATACCTGTGTGGCCCTTGGACAGGTCACTGCCCTTTGATGGAACTCGCTTTCCTCATCTGCCAAGTCAGGAGGTATTTGGCCATCTTTAACCGGATATTCCGTAAGCACCTCAAACTCAACATGTCCAAAACAAACTCTGCTGTCTTTCTCCACAAGCCCCCCACCTTTGCCAACTTCCTCGTCACTGTTCAGGGCACCATTATCCTTCCTAGGTCACCCAGGCTGAAAAGCTAAGGGTCACCCTCAGCTCCTCACTCTCTCTCCACCTTCATACTGGCCGTTTCTCCAGCCTGGAACTCTCTCCTTCATTCTCACTGCTTCCTCTGCATTTTTCTGGCTTCTTTCCAGTCTCGGCCCAAATCCCCAGCTAGGTGGTACAATGGATAGAGTACTGTGCCTGGTGTCAGGAAGATCTGTGTTCAAATCTGGCCTCAGTCACTCACCTGCTGTGTGACCCTGGGCAAGTCACTTTACCTGTTTGCCTTAGTTTCCGCATCTGTAAAATGGGGATAATAACAGTATTTACCTCCCATGGTTGTTGCAAGAATGAAATGAGATAATATATGTAAAGTGCTTGGGCACGTAAGAAGACTGTTGCTCAATCGTGTCCGATTCTTTGTGACCCCATTTGGGGTTTTCTTGGAAGAGATGCTGGAGTAGTTTGCCATTTCCTTTTCCAGCTCATTTTACAGATGAAGAAACTGAGGCAAACAGTGTTAAGTCACTTGCTCAGGGCCACTCAGCTAGAAAATGTCTGAGGCTGGATTTGAACTCAGGTCCTCCAGACTCCAGGCCTCTAACCACTGAGCCACCTAGCTGTGTCCATAGTAAGCACTAGAGAAATGTTATTATCCCACTGTCTGCAGGAAGCTCCTCTGCTACTGCTAGTGCCTTCCCTCTATTGATTATCTTCAATTTGTCTTGTTTTAGCTCATTTACACATAGCTGTTTATATCTTCTCTCCTCCATCAGACTGTAAGCTCTTTGAGGGCAGAGGCTGTTTTTGCCTTTCTTTGTACCCTCAGTGCCTGGCACATAGTAGGTGCTTAATAAATGCTTATCGATGGACTGCCTACACACTACAGAAATTCCCCTCCAGCTAGTAAGCCCATGATTCTCAGGCCCCTCTGGGAGCCCATGAGTGTAATCGATAATCCCATCTGAAGTGTAACGTTGGCCATGTATCCTTCCCAGGGGCCTCATCTGGCTAAACAGACATACATTAGTGGTTTCCGTGGGCTCTCTCGTCAACAAAGCTGGCCTGGCCCGGGGCTCTGCAGCTGAAGGGAGGGGAGCATCAGGGAAAGCAGACTGAGGGAAGGGGATGGGCAGGGGTCCAGAGCCCTGCTGGGATCACCAGGAAGCTCTCGGATTCCCCAGAGGCAAATGAGTGGCCTTGGGGACAACAGCACAGGGAAAGGGAAAAACGGGCAGGTTCTCTATTCCCAGCTCACAGGGGTGTCTCTCCTAACATTGGATGACGTCCTAACTGGCTTTCATCTCCAAGCCACAAGAGGAGTCTTGTGAGATGAGTCTTGCCTGGGCCAGTGCCAAGTCTCTGCTTCCTGATTCGGGCCCGTGTTCCTTCAAATCCCCAGGAACTGAACCCTTTTAATCAGCTTTTAAAGGAATTGGAGGGGCATTCGCTATGCCATACTGTCCAGCTCTTGGGCACCTGAGCTATGAGTCTCATAAGACCATAGAGGGGCTCCTTAGGGGAGGGATGGGATGCTGACCTCCCCAGATATCCCAGGCTGGCCTCGGTATACCTGGCATACCCCTTTTGTTCATTAAAAGAGCATTGGACTCAGAATCAGGGAGGCAGTGGAAAGAGTGAAGCCAGAAGACCTGGATTCAACCTCAGGCACGTTCCTCATCTGGAAAATGAAGGTGTTAGACTAGACTGACTTTCAAGTTCATTCCCATTTCTAGACCTGTTATCCTATAACCCTGTGACCTGACAATCTGGGCCTTGGAGACGTATTGGAGAGATGGGACCAGAATTCTAGTACAAGGTCCACCATTAACTCATAGGGTGGATAGGCCCATGTTCTGGGCCTCTGCTTTGCCTCTATCCAAGGTAGAGGGGAAGCCAAGACCCAAAGAGCAGATGGGACCAGTGGGGGCAGAACCAACATGACCAGATGTTGCGATACTCCTTTCCCTCTCTGCTGCCTGAAATGAGATAAGACCATGGCTGAGCTGTCTTCTGTAGGGCAGATGAGCTGCATAGAACCATCTCCATTCACGTTTCCGAATGCCTTTTGATCAGCGGGACTCACTGGTACTCATCTGGGAGACCAGCCAGTCTGGGGGAACAGGCTGGCTTTAGTCCCTGTTCAGCTGTGTGACCCTGCAGAAGTCACTTCCCCTTCTCTAGGCCTCACTTTCTTCCTCTATAAATGAGGAAGTCAGGCTGGCTTCTTTTTTCTGATTAGCGTAATCCTTCTATGCCAATGAGCTCAACAGCCCCAGACTGTAAAATGGGGATAATAACAGTATTTACCTCCCATGGTTGTTGCAAGAATGAAATGAGATAATATTTGTAAAGTGCTTGGGCACATAAGAAGACTGTTGTTCAATCGTGTCCGATTCTTTGTGACCCCATTTGGGGTTTTCTTGGAAGAGATGCTAGAGTGGTTTGCCATTTCCTTTTCCAGCTCATTTTACAGATGAAGAAACTGAGGCAAACAGTGTTAAGTCACTTGCTCAGGGCCACTCAGCTAGAAAGTCTCTGATGACAGGACCCAGGAACAGCTTCCAGAAGCCAGTCCTCTACCAAATCTTCATGTCTCTCCCCTTCACCTTCTCCTTGTCCCTAGTGTTCCTGGAGTTCTCAGAGGTCAGTAGGAAACAAAAATACTTATTATTCATGTTTGCAGAGCACTTTATATATCTGTGTGTGCATCTATATAAGTAAATCTGTACACATACACACACATACATAATACACATATGTATTATATTATACACATCTATAAGTATTATAAATATATATTATGCAAACATGTGTAAATATGTAGTATCCCTATATATGTGTGTGTATGCATATATATATATATACATATATACATATTATGTATACATTATTGTCATTCAGTCATTTCAGTCGTGTCTGACTCTTTGTGACCCAATTTGGGGTATTCTTGGCAGAGATACTGGAGTAATTTGCCATTTCCTTCTCCAGCTCACTTTTACCAATGAGGAAACTAAGGCAAACAGTGTGAAGTGACTTTGCCCAGGGTCACACAGCTAGTAAGTACCTGAAGCTGGATTTGAACTCAGGTCTTTCTGACTCCAGGCCCGGTGCTCTACCCACTGTACCAGCTAGCTTCCCCATGTATACATACACATTGTGAACAACACACACACACATATATATATATATTATACCCATATATGTACAATATACTATATTACACATATAGATATAATACAATACACACGTATATACAATATATATTATGTGTATATATAATACATATTTGTGTATACTGTGTACGTGTGCATATGTGCATATCCACTGCTATATGTGTGCGTATATACATGCATATATAACATACACACACACACACACACACACACACACACACACATATATATATATTTACACACATATTCATGTGATCCTTACAACCATGGGAGGCAGGTGCTATCATTATTCCCATTTCATAGATGCAGAAACTGAGGCACAAACAAGGCTAAGTGACTTGTCCAGGGTCACCAAGCTAGTAAGTGTCTGGGACTGACTTTGAACTCTGGTCTTCCTGACTCCAAGTCTAGCCTCTGGAGGGTGCTGAACTGGATTTTAATACTTCATTTTTTTTGTGGGGGGGGTTAGGCAATGGGGTTAAGTGACTTGCCCAGGGTCACACAGCTAGTAAGTCTTATGTGTCTGAGACTGGATTTGAACTCAGGGCCTCCTGAATCCAGGGCTGGTGCTCTATCCACTGCACCACCTAGCTGCCCCAGGATTTTGATACTTCAATATAAATTCTTGAACACTGCCTCCCCATTCCCCATTCCCCATTCCTCCACAACTCCAGCTCAATTACCCCTCCCATCAACACAATCCCCATCCCAACACTGCCCTATATCCCAGGATCCATCACCTCCATCATCACAGCCCTATCTCTTTTCCCAAGCTCCATCACTAACACAATCCTCATCCCAACGCTGCCCACCAAAGTCTCTCCCCAGGCCATGTAGACAAGGCATTTACATTTCCAAAGAGTCTTAGAGGTCAGTCTGCTTCCTTCTAGTCAGTCAATCCCAGCCAGGGTGTTGTCCCCTGGGTGGAGGAGATGTTTGGGGGGAAGGGTTGGTTGGCTAGGGCTTCTTTTATGGCCATGAGATCTCATGACATACAGGGTGTCTCCTCCCACAGCTGATACTCACCCGGCTTAATCTGGGAACCCTGGCTCATTGGGGCTCATTCCTCCCCTTCCCTGCCTCTCCTTCAAGGAGAGCAGATCCTTCATCTCAACCCCTTGTACTTGACCCCTTCCCTTTCTCTAAGATTGGCTGCCTCTTCCATTCTGCTCCACCATTCTCTTGCTCTGCCATCTTCTCCTGCCCACTTCTCCCTACTCTTTCCTCTCTACCTTCAACCCCTCCCCCAAATCACCACTTACTTCTCCTCTCCTCCTTCCTTTCTCTTCTTTTCTCCCCTCTCCTTTCCCTTCTTTGTTCTTTCCTTCTTCTTCATCCTCCTCTATCTTAGTGCTACCACAGTAAAACACCTCCACCCTCTTTGGCCTCTGTTTCTCTGATGTTCTCATCATTCATGTGGGTGCTACAGTGGAAAGATTTCTGGCCCTGGGTTCAAATTCCATTTCTGATGCTTCCTACCTGTACAAGATGGACAAAGTCACTTCCTCTTCCTGGGCCTCAGTTTCCTTAACTGCAAAACGAGGGGGGTGCATTAGCCGGTCTCTGAGGTCCTTTCTGCCTCTAGATCTAGGCTCCCATGATTGATCAGTGGCCAACCCATTCCCCTGATCCTGTGAGCCATGAGTCTCTGTTGCCTCTTTCACTTCTTCCTCCTGTTTTTCCCTTTCCCGATCTATCCATCCCATCCTCGTTTCTCTCCTGTCCTTTCTATCTGGGGCTGCCCTAGATTTCAATGCCAGCCCCCCTCCTGCCAAGCAGTGACAGGGCCAGTTGTCCTGGGGAGGTTACCCAGGGGACAGTGGGCCTGCATCCCAGTGGACAGGAGCTGCCCAAGCTGTACCCAGCTGAACAGAGCAGGCTCCTGATTGCTCTTCCTTCTGCCCGTCACCGGCACAGAAAAGCTTCTGTGAGACTCTTTCCCCTAACAGTCCTGGCTGCTCTGACGGCCGTTTTCTTTGTTAGGATTTTAAGTGCATTCAGTTCCAGGGCCAGGCGCCAGCTCTGCCATCCTCTGCCACCAGGGAAGGCTGAGCCAGCCTCCTTCCTCTGCACCCCTTTCACCCACCTGCCACCCTTGGAGAAATAAGACAAGAAACAGAGGATTTCCCCTGGCCTTCGGCCACAGAAGCCCAGAGGGGGGAAGAATAAGAATAAGGGGTTGGGGGAGGGGCAGGTTGTGATGGGCAGGAGAGACCCAGGGCTCTCTTAAGTGGGAGCCTCAAGCTAGTGAACAAAGCATATGGGGAAGCAAAGGTAGGGAAGAGGATGACCCTTCCCACTGAATGGGCAGTCAAGTGGCCAGACTGAATCATCAAATACCAGATCTGGGAGGGGGTTTAGAGCATAAAAGTATAGTTGGGATGGGGCCTTAGAACACAGGATGTCAGAGCTGGGAGAAACCTTAAAACACAGAATGTCAGTACTGGGAAGGGCCTTAGAATAGGGAATATCAGAGCTGGGGGAAGGGCATAGAATAAACAAAATGTTGGTGCTGTGAGGGATCTTATAACAAAGAAAGTCAGGGCTGGAAAGGGGTTTAGAACAGAAAATGATAGAACTGGGAGGGGCCATTGAATGTCAGGGCTGGGATGACCTCTAGAGAGTGTTAGGGCTGGAAAGAGCATTTCAGAGCTGGGAGGGACCTTAGAACAGGGGATGTCAGAGCTGGGAGGGACCTTAGAACAGAGAATGTCAAATCTGAAAGGGACCTTAGAAGAGAGAATGTCAGAACTTGGAGAGACCTTAGAAAATGGGCTGTTGGAGTTGGGAGGGACCTCAGAACATGGAATGTCAGAGCTGAGAGAGGGACCTTAGCATGAAGAATGTGAAAGCTGGGATGAGTCTTAGAACAGTGAATGTCAGAGTTGATGGAGCTGGAATGATGAAATGACGGGAGGGTCCACAGAGCATATAGGATGTCAGAGCTGGAATAGAGTCAGAGATCATCCAATCCCATCTCCATCACTGCCCTATCCCAGGCTCCATCACCTCCACCATCACAGCCCTATCTCCTTTCGCATCACTAACACAATCCCCATCCCAACACTGCCCTATCCCGGGCTCTATCACCTCCACCATTACAACCCTATCTCCTCTCTCCTATCCAAGCTCCAGGAGATCACTATCACAATCCCATCTTGATCACTGCTCAATCCTAGCTCCATCACCTCCAACACCACAGCTCTATCTCCTTTCCCATCCCAACTCTATCATTAGCATAATTCTAACTTCATCATTGCCCAACTCCAGCTCTATCACGTTCCCCACAACATCAATCACGTCTTACCTTCACAGATCTACCACCCTTGATCCCAGCTCCGTCACCCCCTCATTTTGGCACTATCACCTGTGTATATCCTCTTCCCTATCCCACACCTTTAACCTCTCCCCTTCCCATAGCTCCATTACTACATCCATCCCAGCTCAGTAACTCAGAATCCCAGAGTTGGAAAGGACCCCAGACACAATCCAGTCCATCTCATCTTCGAACAAGACAGGAAAGCCCTGAACAAATCCTCTATCCAACAAGTGGTTATCCAGCTTTTGCTCAAAGACCTTCAGGGATGGGGAACTTCCCATCTCCCAAGGAGGCTGGTTCCATATTGGGCTAGCTCTTACTGTTGATGAGTTCTTCCTCATACCAAGTCAACCTCCACCCGTTGCTCCTGGGGCCAAGCAAGCAACTATAGCCCTTCTTTTACAAGATGCCCTTTCAAATATTTAAGGATAGCTACCACAAACCTCATAAATCTTTACATTAAGCAACCTCCATTCCTCCAAATGAATCTCTTAGAGCATTAATTTAAGAACCTGCTCAGGTCACTCTCCAGCTGAAGAATTCTCTTCTTAAAATATGGTGCCCAGGGGCAGGTAGGTGGCGCGGTGGATAGAGCACCAGCCCTAGAGTCAGGAGGACCCGAGTTCAAATCCGACCTCAGACACATAACACTCACTAGCTGTGTGACTCTGGGAGAGTCACTTAACCCCAATTGCCTCACCAAAAAAATAAAATATGGTGCCCAGAATTGAACACAGCCATTTGGATATGGTCTGACTAGGCCAAGGCTCTTCACCTGTTGTGACCTTGACCCCCATGGTTGGGCAGTCTGGTGAAGCTTTGGGGACTCCTCAGAATAATGCTTTTAAGTTCATAATATAAAATACAGAGGATTACAAAGAAAACCTATTATACTGAAATATGATGATCAGAATATTTTTAAAAACCCAAGGAATAGCTCATAGATCTATTTAGTCCAACTGCTTTGTTTTACAGATGAGGACACTGAGGTTCGTGGAGACTAAATGACTCCCAAGGTCACACAGATAATAAGCAACAGGGGTGGGATTTGAACCCAGGTCTTCCTTCCACTATACTACACTGTCTCTCTCCAGGGTACACCAGGGCTATCATCTCCCTGGTCCTGAACACCAGGTCTCTCTCTCTCTTTTTAAACTATTTATTTATTTATTTTTGGCTAGGCCATTGGGTTAAGTGACTTGCCCAGGGTCACACAGCTAGTAAGTGGTATGTGTCTAAGGCTGGATTTGAACTCGGGCCCTCCTGAATCCAGGGCCGGTGCTCTATCCACTGTGCCGCCTAGCTGCCCCAAGGTCTCTCTTAATGAAGCCCAAGATTGCAGTAGTTTTCTTGACTTTCCTATCATCCTGTTGACTTACATTGAATTTGTGGTCCACTGTAATCCCTGATCTTTTTCCACTTAATTGTTTGCCTGACCTCTCCTCCTCTCCTCCCATCTTGCACCTGTGAAGAAGCACCATCACCTTCTTTTCTCACAGCGTCATTATCTCCCCCATCCAAAGTTCCAGCCTATCCCTTCTCCCATCCCACCATCTTACTCTACTTGACCCCAGCCTCATACCCTCATTCCAGGGCCATCAATCTCCTCTCTCCCAGTTCCATTATCACTTCCCATCCCAGTCCATCTCTACTCCTATGACAGGCCTCTTACCTCCTCCACCACTGCTCCATCATCTTTTCCAGTCACAAATCCCTGTAGTTCCTCCTACTCTGCCCCTCCATTCCCTTCTCTAGAAAACTGAGTCTAGACCACATCCCTCAGCTCTGCAAGCCTTCATCCCTGAGGATTTTCTCTAAGACCAGGAGTATAACGAGTTCATTAGCTTTGAATGCAACTAGTGGATAGCATGCAAGGAAGATCACCCCAGAGACCAGTCACTTAACCTCTACTGCCTCAGTTTCCTCATCTGTAAGAAGGAATAATAATAGCACTTAATTCCCAGGGTGGTTGTGAGAAGAAAATGAGATAATAGTATAAAGCTCTTTGCAAACCTTAAAGGCCTATGATGTTGCTAGTTATTATAATTATTATCATTTCAGCTTGTAATGCTAGGCAAGGGGCAGGGTTGATGTACAAGCAGGACAGGAGGGAGAATCCAGTAGGAGGGAAGTGAGGAAAAGGGTAAGGAGTCAGGAAGGAGGTGCCTAGGGGTGAGGGAATGGAAGAGAAAGAACCCCCCCGGGGTGAACCTATCAGGGGCTGCTCAGAGCTCTGGGTGGCTAACCCTGCTCTTGGGACTTCTCCTCAAGGTGCCCTGCTGAGTTCCATATGGCACAATATATCAAAGTTTTATTTCCTCTCTTCTGTATCAGCTTTTAGTAAAGAGAGATGCTAAGGAAGAGTGGCTAGTCTTGCTTGAGGGGTTACGGGTGACACCCAATAAAGACCTCAACTCTCACCAGCCATGCATCTGGTGGGAGAGGGAGTTTTTTTTTGGGGGGGGGACCCATAACTCATGCCTAGGAGTTGCAAATGGTCCCAGATTTAGAACTCAAAGGGATATAGGAGCCAGCCACCTCATTTTTTTACAACTGGGGAGATGGAAGTACAGTGGAAAGAGCTTTGAACTTGGAGTCCTAGGACCTGAGTTTAAATCCATCTCTGTCAAGGACTACCAGGTACCAAGCAGGGTGGTACAATGAGCAGAATGCTGAACTGGGCACCTGGAAGACCTGGATTTGAATCCTTCAAGTATTTATCAGCTGTGCAACCCTGGGCAATTTACATGGCCTCCCTGAGTCTGTTTTTTCCTCTTCAAAATGAAGGTGTTGGATTGGAAGGTCACTTCTACCTCTACTTCCTTTGAAGTCTAGAAAAGTACACTACAGTCACCCAGCCAGTGAGCAGCAGAGACGGGATTTCCCCCCAGCACAGTGGGCCTGAGCTCCATAATCCTTCTATGCTGTTTCCACAGCCTCTGTGCCTTCAACCTTCTCCTCCTCCTCTTCCTCCTCCTTCTTGCCCCTCCCTTTCTCCTCTTCTTTTCCCTGCTGAGGACAGTGATTAATGAGGTTGGCTTGGGTTGGTGAAGTCTGGAGTCCCCTGGGGAGGCTGCCTGGTAACTGGCAGCAGGCAGGAGCAGGCATCATCCCAGCCCCCGTGACGCATCTTGGTACAGTAGGTAGCAAGGGACCAAACCGGCACAACTCAATAACCCCTCTTGCCTGCCTTACCCAGCTGTGGGTGCCCCAGTTACTCTGGATATCTCAAGCAGAGAGAGCCCTGAAGGAAGTATGGTACAGTAGGAAAGGAAGCAAACTTGAGGTCAAAGGATCTGGATTCAAATTCCACTTTGGTGGCTCATTACCTTGGGACTGTGGGCAAATCACTTCCCCTTTGGGTTTCCATTTCCTCCTCTTTAAATGGGTTTGGGGATTGGATTGATGATCTAAGGTCCCTTCTAGCTTGAAATCTTAGGAACCTATACAATTAATCCTAGATCTGATAGTTCTTTTTTGATAATCTGACCAATGCCCAGTTAGCTGAACTGTGGGGATCCATGAGTCACATAGCCTCACCTAATATGGGGAAGTAGCCTGCCATAGTGTTTAGGGTATTGGATTTGGAGTCAGGAAGACCTGAGTTCAAATTTTACCTCAGATACTAAATAGCTATGTGATCCTGGGAAAGTCACTTCACTTTTCTGTACCTCAGTTTCTGTATTTATCAAACGAGGGGTGGTTGAACTAGGTAGTTCCTAAGGTTTTTTCTAACTTTAAATCTATATGGTCATATGATACTATGATTTACAACCTTATTGCCTACTGCTACCTCATTGTATACTTGTCATTCAAGTCAGGTCTTTCTCTCTTCAATATTCCACCCCTCCTTCTCACTCCCTGCCCCACCCCAACCATGCTCATTTTTACTGTGAAATTGCTCTCAGGGCTGTACTACCCAAATAGGACTTTTAGAGAAGCACCTAGCACCAGGCCTGACACAAAGTAAGTACTCGATAAGTGATCAACTGAGGCATGACAAAGTAGCCATTCATCAGAAAAAGAGCTGGATGTCTTAGTGACATACAAGCTCATTCCGAGTCAATAATATATAACATGAGATCCATGAAAGCTAGTACTGTACAATGTTAGGGAGCTTGAATGTTGGTATCACTGTCTCATTTGTTCTCATACTGCTCCCTTCACTTTGCAATAGTTCATAAGATGTCTTCCCATTTTCCTCTGAAGCTGTTCATTTTATAATTTTTTTATGGTCAATAATTCCATTACATCCATGTGCCATAATTTGCTTAGCTATTCCCCAATAGGCGGATACCCCTTTAGTTTTGAGGGTTTTTTCTACTATGAAAAGAGCTTCTGGAAATATTTTTGTACATATGAAGTCTTTGGGGCATATAACATAGTAGTAGCACAGCTCAGGTGTGCACATTTTAGTGACTTTTTGGTCAGCGTTCCAAATTGTTTTCCAAGATGAGTAGCCCAGCTTGCAGCCTTGCCAACAGTGCACTGGTGTTCCTGTTTTCCCATTGCCCCTCTGACATTTGTGATTTTCCCTTTGTGTTATTTTTGCCAGTCTGGTGGATGAGGGGTGGAACCCCAGAGTTGCTTTAATTTGCATTTCTTCAATAATTAGTGATTTGGAGCATTTTTTTCATATGGTTGTTAATAGCACAGTATCTGGCACATAGCAGGTGCTTAATAAATAGTTATTGATTGAGCTTGGATTTCTTCCTTTGAAAACCACCTGTTCATATCCCTTGATTATTTATCTATGGGGGAATGGCTCTTGTTAGTAAAATTTGAATTAGTTCCTTATTATATCTTGGATATGAGACCTTAATAAAAGAAACTTACTGCAAAGATTTCCTCCTGGTTACCCATTTCCCATTTAAATTTAAAGCATTGATTTTGTTTGTGCAAAAATAGTTGGATTCATATAATTCCTGGGTGTGTCTTGGTAGATGGACACCAAATATCTTCTGTGATGGAATTTCTTTTTCTAGCTCTTCCTGCTGAATTTTCATGGAAATTTACAAGAATGTTGGTGATTTATTTTATGTCCTAAAACTTTGCTGAACTTATTGTTTCAATTAATTTTTTAGTTGACTCTTTTAGCTTTCTAAATAAACCACTGTATCATCTTCAAAAAAGTAATAACTATTTTCTCTTTGCTTATTCTCTTGATTTTTCATTCTTATCTTATTGCTGTAACTATCATTTCTGGCACTATGTTAGAGAATGGTGGTGATAAAACACATCTTCGCTTTACCTCTGATCTTAGTGGAAAAGCCTCTTACTTTTTACCATTACATATGATGTTTGCTCTTGGTTTTAGATAGCTTTAGGTGAAATATTATATAATAATTATATATCATAATAAATAAATATTATTTATTATAATTATTTATTAAGGAAAAGTCTGTTTCTGGGCTTTCTAGAGTCTTTAATAGAATGAGGTACTAGATGTCAAAAGCCTTTTTTAAATATCTATTGATATAATCACATGGTTTTAATTATTTCTGATATTAATATGGTATTTTATGTATATTGTCTTCCTTACATTGAGCCAACTCTGCATTCCTGGTGTAAAGCCAAAATGGCCATAGTGTATAATGTTTTTTAATATTTAGACAGCTTTAAGAGAATCATGAAGATGATACAAAAATGCTTCGATTAAAAAAAAGACTGAGGTAAGCAGAACGTAAGGATGAGGGAGGTTATTGATTCTGTAGCACTTGGCCTTGGTCAGACACATCTGGAGAACTGGGCTCAGTTCACTTAGGAAGGACAGAGAGCTGGCAAGCACCTGGAGGATAGTGACCAGGGTGGTGAAGAGCCTTGAGAATGTGCCATAGGAAGAGCAGTTCAAAGACCTGGGGACATTTTGCCTCGAGAACAGAAGACTTAGGAGGGGTATGATAGCTGTCTTCAAGTATTGGAAACCACATCTTGCTGAGTCCAAGTCCAGATGTCTATGTCCTATGCCATGCTGCCTCACCCAGAGTGGTCACCTAAATCTTTATTAACTCATACAGTTAGAACAGTAGAAAGAACGCTGGAGACCAAGGGCTCAATGTGGACTTTGACTCTTGGGTGATTCTCAGTCACTTATTAGCTGTGCAGCTCTGGGTAAGATGTCCCTGAACTTAGGATCACAGCTCTGGAGCTTGGAAGGACCTTAGAGACCATGTAGTCCAACCCTCTCACCACCTGCCCACCCCAGCATTTTACAAACAGAGAAACTGAGGTCCAGAGAAGTACTCACAGGTAGGAAGTGGCAGGCCTGGAATTCAACCTCAGGTCCTCTGACTACATTCAGAATTCTTGCCTTCAATTACTTCACTGAAAGGATAAGGTCCGGACCAGTGTTTTCATCAGTACAGGGATTTCCAGGTGAGGAATCCTGCCAACATAGTCAATAGCTTCTCCCAACTTATAATTTTAAAGAGTTGTCCAGGATCCAAGATGTATAATAACAATAGTTAATATTTAGTGCTTTACAAATATTATCTCATTGCTTCCTCATAACCACCCTTGGAAATAGCTATTACTAACTCCTATTTTACAGATAAAGAAACTGAGGCAGATAAGGAGAAGTGACTTGCCCAGAGTCACACAACCCATAGGTACACAACTTTGGCTTTATCTTCAACTCTTCACTCACTCACTGAACTTATCCAATCCATTGTCAAATCTTGCCAATTCTATTTCTAAAGCATCTCTCCTATCTGGCCCCTTTGCTCCACTCACATCGCTATCACCCTACTTCAGACCTTTATCTTCTGTCACCTGGACTATGATAATAGCCTTCATAAATAAGTGGTCTCCTTGGCTTCAGCCTCCCCAAAGCGATTTTCCGTGAGTAGAGGTCTGAATATTCCAACCTCTAGACTCAAATATAAAAGCTTCCATTGTTCAAAATCTGTTACAACTTGCCCTGTCCTCATCCCTTGCTCAGCCCCATGGACTCCACAACCGAGTGACATCCTTGCTGTTCCTAAACTCAAGACACTCTATCTCCCAATTATGGACATTTTCAGTGGTTGGGCCCCCATGCCTAATTCCTTCCTCATCTCCATTCTTCGGACTCCTTCAAATCCCAGTTACAATCCTATCTTCTTTTTTTACATGATATTTTATTTTTTTCCCCCAATTACATGTTAAAACAATTTTTAAACATTAAAAAAAAAGTTTTGAGTTTCAGATTGCTTGCCATCTTGGGGAGGGGGAAGGGGAAGGAGAAAAAATTGGAACTCAAAATTTTATAAAAGTGAATGTTGAAAACTATCTTTACATGGAATTGGGGAAAATAAAATACTATTAAGTGTGTGTGTGGGGAAGTTCCAAAATTCAAAAAGTTGAGTTCCAAATTCTATCCTTCTCTCTCTCCCTCCCATGCCTCCCTGAGATAGTAAGCAACCCGTAAAATCCTGTCTTCTACAAGAAGTCTTTTCCAGTTCTCCTAAATGCTACCAGTGCCTTACCTCTGTTGATTAACTCCAATTAATCACGTCTATAGCTATAAAGCTGTTTGTAGGTTGTCCCTCCCCCCCACCATTAGACTGTGAGCTCTCTGAGGGCAGGGGCTATCTTTTGTCTTTCTTTGCACCCCCAGCCCTTAGCACAGTGACAGATATACAGTAGGCACTTAATAAATGCCTAGTCTAGTGTTTTTCTATTATTTCTAGGATCAAAATATAAACTCTTCTGTTTGGCATTTGTCCCAACCTTCTCATTCTTTTTATACTCTTCTTCTCTCTATGATCTAGCCCAGGGGTTCTCAAACTTTCTGGACTCAGTACCCCTTTATACTCTTAGAAACTACTGAGGAGCCCCCAAGAGCTTTTATTCATGCAGGCTATGTCTATTGACATTTAGTGTATTAGGACTTAAAACATCTTGGTATTTGGTGAATATAGTTTTGAGCTCCTGGAGCTCCCCAATAGGGTCTTGAGGACCCCAGAACACAATTGAATAGCCATTGACTTAGCCATTCTGGTCTGCTTGTTATTTCTCCCCCTCCAGGCTGTATCCCCCATCTTCAATGGTTTGCACTGCCTTTTCTCCATGTCTCTAATGCTCTCCCTCCTCACTTCCACCTCATGCAATCCCTGGTTTTCTTGGAAGAATCATCTCCAGGTCTATCTTCTTCAGGAGGTCTTTCTTGGTCCTCCTTACCCCACTCCCCAGCTCCTGGCGTCTCATTTGGAAGCGTGGGGTGTGGGGTGTGTGTGTGTGTGTACCTCTATATGTCAACACAAATATACATACATATACACGCACACAAATACACGTACAAGTTGTCTCTGTTAGAATGTAAGCTCCTTGAGGGCAGGGACTGCTTCCTTTTTTCCTTTGCACCGTTAGCACTTGTAAGAGTGCCCGCTGTATAGGAAGCATTTGAATGCCTTTGATGGAGGCCTCCCACTCTCTGGGCCTCAGCCTCTCAAGGACTTGGAAGAATAGCAGCAGTTGGCCTTTCTACTAAAGATGGGCCAAACACAGAGCTCACCTGAGTCTCATAAGAGCCCTTCAAAGCAGGTGCTGATAGTATAACCACATTTTACAGATGAGGAGGAACCTGGGACTCAGAGCAATCAACTTGTCCTGGGATGACAGCTAGTGAGTGGCAAAGGTGGTATTATTCAGAGCTGGGCCTCAGAACAGGGGATGTCAGGGCTAGGAAGGAGCTTAGAACTGGGGATGTCAGGGCTGGGAGGGGCCTCAGAACAGGGGATGTCAGGGCTGGGAGGGGCCTCAGAATAGAGGATGTCAGGGATGGGAGGGGCCTCAGAATAGAGGATGTCAGGGATGGGAGGGGCCTCAGAACAGGGGATGTCAGGGTTGGGAGGGGCCTCAGAACAGGGGATGTCAGGGCTGGGAGGGACCTCAGAGATGATCTTGTATCTTCCCCCTCACCCCCCTTCCTTATTTTACAGACAGAAAAGTGACTTTCCAAGGTCCTATAATAATAGTAGAGCATATTCTACAATCCAGGTCTACTGGCTCCCAGTCTCGAGCTCTTTTCTCACCAAGGTGAATCTTCCCCTTCCAGTGATGCGGTGGAAAGTAACTGGACTTGCAGGCTTGGGTTCCAATTCTGAGTCTGTTCCTTATTTACTATCTGTGAGACCTTGAACAAATAGCCCAAGCTCTCTGGGCCTCAGTTTCCCACATCTGTAAAGTACAGGGATTAGATTTGATCGTGTCTAAGGTCACTTCCGGTTCTTAAGCCCATGACCTCTCCTCTCTGCTCCCCCTCAGTAACCTATTCTGGTGCCAATCCTAGGAGGTCTTGCTTTGAGCTCCCAGCCAACGAATCTACACTAAGATATTAATGGCTGGTAATTGAATATGGGTCCTTCCCTCCCAGGGCATGTATATTTGAATAGGGAATTCTTATTGGCAGAAACATCCAAAGGAATGAATCCCAAACAGTGGAACTTCAACTTCTGAAAGGAAGGAAATGAGCATTTATTAGGCACCTGCTATATACTAGACACTGTGCTAAACGCTTTGAAAACATCTCATTAGATCCTCACAACCAGTCCTGGTTGGGTTGCCCTTAGAAGCGGCCCTGAGCCCTGGAGCCTGCTGGGGGAAGGGGATCTCCTGTAATCATGTTGGCTCGCCCTTGGGAGCTCCACAGCCTACTGGGGCCATCTTGGTCCCTATCCTGGTTACTGACTTGCTTCTTTTTTGCTCCCTGACTCTTGCTTTTTCTCTTTCCCCAAGTCAGGGAGTCAGGGACTTCCTGCCATTCTCCTCATCTGAAGGTGGATTAGAACAACTCTTATGGGGACTGGAGATACTGAAGCCAGCTCTGTCCCTCATTCGCTGAGTAACCTTGGACAAGTCCACAACCCTTTGTTTCTACCTCTGTACCATAAGACCAGGTACTCTTCAAGTGTGTTCATCAGTCCCAGATATACAGGATTCTAAGAATCCCCACCCTCTCTGATATTCCCTGTTCTCAGGCCCCTCCCATCTCTTGAATTATAACATTCTCAGGATACCCTTCTATTGACTTTTCTTCCTTTCCTAGCCTGAGTAGGGGGAGCTGGTTCGGAGAGAAGGAGAGAATGTCGAGTCCCTCAGCCTCACCCCCAAAGCCCATACACTCACCGTGCCTTAGCGGACCCCTCCCTTACTCTCCAGTGACTCTCTTCCATGCATGGCCCCTGGACAGTTCCTTCAGGGCTACAGACAACATTGGCTCGAGCCTAATTGGTTGCTGATTTTTTTTTCTTTTCTCCAAATGACCCCACAAAGGCTGAGAGGCAGGAGTGGGAGGCTATGCAGGGAATGAGTAAGACCTCTTTCATAAACTAATATTATGCAAATAAGCACCTGGTTGGGTTTTTGGGGTGGGTGGGGTTTTTTTTTCTTTTGTTAGTTTTTTTAAAAATATCTTTAGTAGATAGCTTGGGTACCCTTAGTAAGAAGATAAGGATCAGAAAAGTGGCTTAAATCTACTGGGAGGCCAATAGCTATTTGCTGATTGGTCATCAACATTGGCTTCCCCTTTCTATGCTTCTTGTCACATCTGTAGGAGCTCATCTTCTTCTCAAAACAACCCTGTGAGCTAGGTGCTATGTATTAATCCCATTTGACAAATGAGAAGCCTGAGTCTCAGAAAGGCTGTGTCTTGCACATAGTCATACTGCTAGATTGTAGGAAGCCCTGTAAAGTGGCTAACAAAGAAAGTGGCTAAGAAGAAAATCCAATGGGAAAGAGACTGGGTGTGTCTGTCCCCTTCACAGGTGGGAATCAGGGAAGCATCCAATTAACACTGGGAAACTGAGTCCCTTGGGATCAACTTCATCTACCCATGTATGTTTACCGTGCTCCCCAGAACTGATGCAATAAAGCCACATGGGAGGTCCTTGTTTCCATAAGCAGGGAAATCCAAACATTGACAGTGTAGACTCCACTTGCACAACCAGACAGTGAGGACCCTGCTCCCCCAGCCAGGTTGGGGGAGGGGAGGGAATCAGCCTGACGGTGAAGCCTCAGAAAGAAAACTATTTAAAATGTTTCGTTATTACTAATAATACCACAACTATCTATTACATAACAATATGACAATAATAATAACCACTGAATGGGTAAGGAATCGGCCCTCTCCTCCCTTAGCCCTGGATCTGGGCCCCTCTTTTATTCCCCTCCACCCTCATCTGTCATTTCCATCCCATGACCTGGGTCAGAGAGCTTCCCTCCCTCCCTCCTTTCCCCTCTCCCTCCCTCTCTCTTGCCCCCTCCATGTGGGAAAGCTGTTTCCAGCCTGGGCTCCCAGGTCCTGACCCAGGACCTGGGGAAATATTTCAAAGTGAAACCCATCTTCCTGTGGGAGCAGTGAAAACAAGCTGTGGGTGAGGCAGACAAATGAACCGCCAGGACCGGGGGCCACCAGCTGAACAAACACCCTGACCCCGAGGGAGTTGGGGGGGGGCAGCTAAACCCCACCTCTGCAGGCACTGTGCTCTAGGGCCCTCACTCCCCCTCCCCCCTAGTTATTCAACAGATGGGCATGCTTGCCTGCTCATGGATACAGTCGTGGGTTGCCTCTGTTACACATGCTGATATCCTTATAGGTGAATCAATATGTGTATCCCAGCATTTGCGTGATCTGGGTGATCTTGGGCACAGCTATTTACTCAGCCATAAGAAAGGCTGGCAAGACCTGGGCTAAAGCCCTCCATCTGACACGTACCTGCTGTGTGACCCTGGGTAAGTCACTGAACCTATCATTGATCTGAGTAACTCACCAAGACTTTTAAGTTGCAAAAAAAGTGCAGACCCGAATTGGCAGAAAGAATTTCCTCAATTGGATCTCCAGGCCAATAAAACCAAAGACCCACCCCCAAAAGAAAAAAGACATAGTAATAATCACACTGGCCATGTCTTTGGAAAGCTATTTATAAAGAGCAACAGGAATTATTGGCACATGTGTGAATATGGACCTCAAAATACACCTAGGTGTGTCTCCCTCAGTTTAAAATTCAGCACACATGTGTATGAGGAGAGGCACATGCTCCCAGAGCACAATGAAGCTGGGGCTACCTTCCATCTACATGGAAGGCAGTGTGGTGCAGTGGAAAGAGCTTTTGTTTGAGAGTGTGAAGACCTGGGTTCCAGTCTGGCACTATTATTGACTTTGGGTCAGTGATGATGGCAGAGCACCCACCCTAACCAAAGGAGAAGGTCCCTTTCACTCTCGGGATCTGGTTTCCTCATCTATGAAATGAGGTGGTGGAGCCAGCTGGTTTCTCCCTGCCAGCTCTAATATGCAGCAGACCTAAGTGGGGGGTGAAGGCACGAAAGGAGGGGGACCCTCTGGGCTTCCACATTGCTTTGTTTTTCTAGGATTGTCAATTCTAAGAACAGAACCTGAGAGATTCTCTGTGGATTAGAGGCATAACTCGCCTTAGTGACATCTAGTCCACCCCACTCACATCAGAGGCAGAAACAGGCTCGGAGAGGGAAGTCACTTGGCTAAGGTGTGGCTTGATGACAAGAGCCAGGATTCGAATTCAGGCCTCCTACCTTCCAGTCCATGCCCTTTCCACTATATCACCTCTTGCTCTTGACAAAGGGGAAAGGGGTCCACTTCCTGACAGTTTTGCTTGATGGGAGGGTGTGAATTGGAAGTTATGGCAGCTTCCCTTCCAGGCCTCTGGACCCCCTGCCAAGTCTGGTTGGTTTCCAGGCCTCCCTTGCTGGGGAGCTTGGCGGGGTCCCAGACCTGGGATGGATGTGTGTGTGTGTGTGTGTGTGTGTGTTTTCTCCCTCTTTTCCCGCAAACAGATAGTAGGTATCGTGTGAATGGCCTGGTCTAGAAGGGAATGGAAGGGTGGAGTAAGGCTTGGGAGATACTTAATAAAACAAAATTGAGGGGACCGTCTGTACAGCTAACACCAGAAAGGGCCCTCCTCCTCTCTCTTCAGTCTTTCCTACCCCAGGAAACAAACACAAAATCTAAGGTCTAAGGAGCCTTCCATATGAACTGGCTTTATGTGTAGAAAGAGCAGGCATTCATCTACCAAATACGATACGAGCATCTCTCTCCCCCAAATGTTCCTCTTTATGCCTTGTGCAGTGACCAAGATTTTACCATCAGAGAATAATTCCTGGGTCTTTAGGGCCCATGGCTCCCTAACTAAAGGTCCCCTCCTGCAATGCTCAACCTTCTTGCAAAGAGGGTAGATTAAACCATTATTGTTTTCTTTTTGAAACACCTCAGGGAGGGCTAGTTTATCAGTCTTATGGAGGGGTTAATTTGGGCAGGGAGCCAGGTGGACAGAGAAAGATTTGGGATGAGAATGGGCACCTCTGCTTGGGGCACTGCAGTGAGGACTTTGAGCAGTCTGAGGACCCCGGGGGTGGCATGAGAGGGAGGAGAGAGGAGAAGGTACCAGAGATGCACTGATAACTTTGCCCTTCACCCTGGGGATGCTCTGCTCCTGACAGCCAAACGGCTGGGGCCCCACAACCTGGCAGAATAGCTGAGCTGCCCGCTCTTGAAGATGCTAAGGAGGAAGCTCGTCTCTTGTTTCCCTGCACATGAGGTTTCCTCCCCACACCCCAAACACACATGCCTATAGAGGGGAAGTATCTAGCTCTCTGTCAGGCCCTCAGCCTCCCCTCTGGGAGACAGGGTGGATGACGTAGCTGGGAGGTCTGCCTGGTTCCCTCTGTCCATCAGCAATATTACTCTGGATAGTACCCAGCCTGGGTTTGCCAGGGGTGGCAAGGGATGTCTTGGAGGAGGAAAGGTGGGTGTGTACAACTCCCAGCTTCCTCAATAACCCTTCACAGAGGTGCAATAATACATTTAGGAGCCCTCCCATGCACATGTTTTCTAAGATACATATGGGTACTCATCCACAGGCATGAGAGCCAGTATGTGTCTCAAACTCTAGGTTGTGCAGTGGATAGAGTTCCAAGCCTGGAGTAGGAAGACCTGAGTTTAAATCCGACCTCAGACACTTACTGGCTGTGTGACCCTGGGCAAGTCACTTCACCCTGTTTGCCTTGGTTTCTTCATCTGTAAAATGAGTTGTAGAAGGAAATGGCAAACCACTCCATTATCTTTGCCAAAAAACCCCTAGATGGGGTCAGGAAGAGTCAGAAACGACTGAAAAACAACTAAACACAAACATGGGGTCAGAGGTTCCACATGTTTCCTCCCTGCTATGTAAAATAGGACATCTGTTGACTTGTACTAACACCACCCCCTCCTCTACCAGTCTGCAAACACAACATCCCTCGTCCAACCAACACTTGGGCCACATTTCCTTTCTCTGCACTGCCCATTGGGAATTTTGGGGTTCTGTCCTGGGCCCTTTCAGCCTTCCTCCGTCTTGGCAGCAGAAGCCTCATCTTTTCAGCCCATCCTCATAGATCTCTGGTTAGAGTTGGAAGGGACCACAGAGGCCATCTATCCTGGATCTCTTCTTTTTACAGAGGAGGCAACTGAGGCCTGGAGGAGTTAAATGGCTTGCCCCAAAGTAGTATAGACAGAGAATAACAAAGTCAGGATGCCAACCCATGTCCTCAGGATCCAGAGGTGACATTGTTGTTACTCTCCTCATGTGGCTGCCTCCATACCATCCCAAATATGTTTCTCAAGCCCTATTATGTGAAGGGAGCTAAATTTGGGACCAAAAGACCTAGGGTCCATTTCCTATAGATGCTGCTCTATGTGTGACTTTGGACTGGTCACTTAACTTCTCTGGCCTCAGTGTTCCCATCTTTAACCCAAAGAGGCTGAATTAGATCCAATGGGGCTTAACCTGGGGTCATTGAATTTAAAAGAAAATATTCTGCTAGCCATATTTCAATCTAATTGTAATTCTCTGTATTTCATCTTATACATTTAACAACATGATTCCCAGAAGGGGTCCATAGGTTTCCCCAGAGCATGCCGAAGGGGTCTAAGATACCTCCAAAAAGGATCTCAACCATCCCCTCCCAGCTCCAAATCTAATTCTCCACATCCCCTGGGATGCAGGGCTCAGTCCGGCACACGACAACATTCTGGGTGGGAATTCCACTTCTAGTCTTTGCTAAGCATTTGGAGTCTAGCACCTCCGCTCTGTCTGCCTCACTTCCCTCTGGTCCCCTCCCCCTCCATGGTCCCAGTTACAGTCCAGGGAGGCCCGGACTCAACGTCCTCAGAAGGGAGTGTTCTGGAATCCCAGAGGGTCACTCTTCGTCATGGGGAGAGCTGCGGTAAACAAGAACTGCAGGGACCAGGGGGAGGAGAGGAAAGACTGAGAACGGGCCTGGACATCTGCCCAAAGCAAGGCCTGCTCTTCACCATTATCTGCCCCACACAGACACACTCTAGCCTGACAGTGCTGGGCAGTCTCAAGGTTGGGGGCTGATGACCATCATCTCTCTTTGAGGTAGCCTGATAGCGCTACTCTGACCCCAGCTCCGTGCAACAAGCCTGGAGCCCAGGGAAACTCAGAAATTCGGCTCCCTGGTTCTGCCCCACAAAGAATAACATACAAACTAGGAAAATGGACAACCCTCAAATATGAACAGAAGTGTTACGAATTGCCTTTGTTTGACAATTTGTAAAGGTTTAAGGGTTACAAAGGTAAAGCTGAAAGGTAAACCTTTATGGTTTACAAAGAACCCTTGCAGGCAAATTATAACCACTCTGTGAAGGAAGGACTATGGGTATTTGGATGCCCATTTTACAGATTGGGAAACTGAGGCCAGAAATGACTTGCCCAAGGTCACCTGGCTAACAAAAGGGAGAGGTAGGGTAGCACAGTGGGAAGATCGTTGAACTTGTCAAGAGAATGTGAGGTTGAACTTCAATCTGCCACTTACTACCTGTATGACCTTGGGCAAGTCATTTCTGGCCTCAGTTTCCCCATCTGTAAAATGAAAGAGTTGGACTCAGTGACTAAAGGTCCCTTGAAGATCTAGATTGATGATCTGACCAGTGTCATTGGTGGGGCTCACACTCAACCCTACAGCTCTCATGAATTAATAATAGTGCCAGTAATTGTAATCATTTATACAATACCTTAAGGTTTACAAAGCATTTACCTGTGTTAGCTCTTTTGACCCATCTCCCGATATCCTTTAGTGGCAGATGCCATTGTTATCCACATTTTGTCCCTTTTGCTGATGAGGAAACTGAAGCTAGGAGAAGGCTTAAGTGACTTGCCCAGGGTCACTCAGCTAGTGTTAACTACTTGAGGTAAAATTTGAACTCGGTTCTTCACACTAGGTCTACCGCTCAATCACACCTATGTGAGTAAGGCCTTGAGGGGTAGAAGAGAATAAGCATTTATTTAACACTACTATGTGCCAGGTACTGTGCTAAGAGCTTTACAGATATCTCATTTGATCCGCACACCAATGCTGGGAGATAGGTGCTATTAGTATACCTATTTTACAGTTGAGAAAACTGAGGTAGAGGTAAAAGTGACTTGTCCAGGGTCACTAAGCCAGTAAGTGTCTGAGGCTGGATTTGAACTCAGGTTTCCCTGATTCTAGGCTTGGCACTATATCCACCACACCAACTACCTACCTGGCCCTTAGCCAACCTAAAACAGGAGAGGCTGAGGGCTGGCAATGCTGGCTTTAAAGGACTCCTCTTTTTTGAGGTCTTGGCGACTGAGTCCTGCAGGCCTTCCATCTAATCTATGCCCCTTCCTGACACTGAGCTCTGGGCATAGGGGTGTGAGTGGAGATAGTTTCCCCTCCACAGGGGGTGGGAGGGGATGATCACACGATGTGATAGAAGAGAATGCGCCTAGGATCTCAGTCGCTGCGGCTCTGGGTTGGAATCTTAGCCCTGCTAGTTACTACCTGTTGGACCTCAGGCAAATTACTTGACCTCTGAGTGGTTTCTACACAAAAGAGAACAAAAGTCCCAGCTTCAGTTGGAAATCTACGATCCTATTCTCGGGCTTCTGGGGGAAGCTTACCTGTGTCCTGGCGGAACTGGTGCATGGACTGCAGGTCAATAATGTAGGGCACCAGCTGGGCATCCACCTGGCCAAGGACCACGCTGCCCCTGGCATCCTCCTTGAGCACATTCTCAATGTGATGGCACACCGTGGCCGTGTAGGGGCGCCAGCGGCTGTATTCATTCAGCCACTCCCATACCACCACCCTGGCCAGGTTTTGGGGTGGGAACCCCAGGCCATTGATGGAGATCAGTGCCCCAGGGCCTGGCCTGGACATGGTGCAACCACAGCTGAGGGTCCCCAGGAGAGGGGGACTGGAGGGCCGAGAAAGTCCAATTGTGCCCTTCTCTCTCCTCTCAAAGGAGAAGGGGTCAGGAAGCCGCCTGACCACAGCTAAGCCACCTTCTGCTGAGATACCCTGCAGCTGCTGATGTCCATGAGTCAGTGATTGGTCCAGTCCAGGCCTCCACAGGCCTAGAGCCACAGAAGTAGAAAACGGCCACTGCCTTCAGCCTGGCTTTACTGCCTCCATCTGGAGGTGCCCGGTCCTGGACTCCTGGGTCCTCTGAGCCCGGAAGGTGCCAATCTCCGTCAAAACCCTGGCAAGGGAGGGTGGGGTCACGCCCCTGCGATCCTGGCTGGCCCCCTCCTCCTTCCTCCTCTTCTTTCCACGTCTCAGGCAGCCCCTCGCCAAATCAGAGGACTAAGTCACAGCTTCCTCCTGTCACCAGCCCAGACGGCCCCAGGGCTTAAAAAGCACAAAGTCTGTGTCCCTCCTGGCCCCAGCTCCAACCATAGCCCGAAGCAGCAGCAGCGGCCCTGTCGCCGCCTCTGTCTGCCTGGGGGAGGCGGATCACCGTGCTGTGGGGCCGCCCCCCCGACCGCCCTGTCCCAGGCCTGGCTCCCAGCTCATGCTGCAGGGGGTGTCCCCGCCCCCCTCCCCAGAAGAGGGGAGGGTCAGGAAGCCGCCTGCTCCGTTGGTCTTGGTTTAGGAGCTGCAGAATGGACCCTCTACTGGGGGCCACCCCCGGCCCGGCCCCACCCAGTGACCTCCCTAGATAAGGCGGCTCTTGAGGTCACAGAGGGCGGTGCCTTGGTCTCCCCCACCTGGCCCAGCCCATTCCCGACACCACAGGGGAGCAGCGGCGATGCCCCAGTCCACTTGCGATCGGGACCTGCGGGGGAGACAAGAAAGGGAGAGGGCTCTTTAAGAACGCGTCTCTCCCGACCCTCTTCCCTAGAGAGATAGCAGGGGAGAACAATGGGGAGCCCCAGGGGAGGGTGCCAGCAGGAGAGGGAGCTTAAAGGGGTCCTGCCCAAGAGCGGGGCGGAGGGAGGGAGCATCTGGAAGCTGGTGCTCCAGACGCAAGAGCGGGGACCAGAAGCTGAGCAAAATGGGCCGGAGGCTTTCTCGGGGTCCCAGTCCCTCCCCCCACTAACCTCCCTCTCCCCCGTCCCCGCTTCAGCCCAGGGGTCTCTGGGCCCAGTCAGGCTGAGGGGCTGAAAGCATGGGGGAAGAGATCTCCCTAGGGAGAATCCACTGCGTCTTGGGGTCACGGGGTGGGGGGGACGAGGCAGCCTTGCTGCCTCTGAGGGCAGACGTAGTCTGCAGGTTTGGTGGGGGCATCCCTCACCCTCCTCTCCCAGACAGGGTGGGTTACATCCCCTCCGGCCCTTCCATGTTGTGGCGAGGAAGGGGATGGACAAGGGGACGGGGATAGGGATGGACATGGGGGTGAAGTCTTCGCTGGGTAGCCCCCTCTCCCGCTCGGCTCCCTCCTTTCTCTTCCCCACCCGGGTCGAGCTCCTTACCGCCCGATCGTCTCCGCTCGGGTCCTCTCCGCTCTTCTCCTCCTCCCTCTCCTTGTTTCCTCCTCCTCCTCCTCCACCTCCTCGCTCGGGCTCTAGCTCTCCTTCTCTCCTCCTTCTCTTTCTGTACTGATCGCTGAGGTAGTTGGCCCCCAAGATTGGAGGCCCTGTTCCGGGCTCCTGGACTCCCCGGAGCCTGGGTGTTGGGGAGTGGGGGGGATGATCCTGAGGGAGGGCTCTTCCCCTTGTCAAACCCGCACCAAGCTCGCTTCTCCCAGGACGGACAGACGCCCAGATCCCAGTGCTGGAAGGCAACGGCGGCTGCTCTGGGCAGGGGAGGGGATAGGAGGAGGAAGGGGAGGGGGCCAGCGGAGGAGGAGAAAAGGGAGGAGATATCGCACCCCCCCCTCCAGTCCTGGAGAACCCCAGCTCCTCAGGCCAGGCCTGGGAAGGGGAAGTACCGTCCCCCACAACCCCACCCCCAATCTGTTCTTCAGAGTCAATACAGAAACAAGGTACACGAGGGTCGCCTTGGTGGGTGTGGGCAGCAGCTCCAGCCCCCGTAGGGATCTGGGACCTGGTAAGGAAGAAATTTAAAGCCCTCTGAGGGCACCATTACACTACCCCATCTCTATGGCTTAGAGGGGTCTATGAGGAATCTTGTCTCCCTGTTTTTCTCCAGGGGAACTGAGGACAGTGGAATGGGAGGTGCCTTTTCACTGCCCTTCCCCTTCCAGTGTCCAGCTGCTAGGGAAAGGAAGCCAAGAGGAGGAACTGAGTCCCAAGGTGGGGTGAGGTGGGGGCTGGGATGTATCTGCCTTGTCTGTTGTGCAGGAGGGGAGCTGCCAAGGCACTCTTGGCATCCCCCAATCCACTCCCATTCTATAAAGACTTATCCCTTCCCCTGCTAGTCTGGCTCTGGCTGGGTGCCCCAAGAAAGCAAGAGCAGAGGGGAAAATAACACAGAGCAGCTGGGAAGATGACAGGACCACTTTGGGCCTTGTGTTTATACTAGGGAGGAGGAGTGATACAACTGACCGGCAAGTCAGGGGGTCAGTGGACCTCCCAAAGTGCTCCCCAGAGCACAGGACTGCAAAAGTCTGAGCCCTTCCTTCCCCCAACCCCCACAAGGGCTCACAGCCACCATGACTTCAGTGAAAGGGGGCTTAGGGCTGGTTCTGACAGCAAAGCCAGGAACAAAGGCCACTGTCAGCCCCACCCCATCTACCAAACCAGTCCTTCCTGGTCACAAAAGGGCTTTAACCCATTGAAATGTGGTGAAGAGTGCTCTTCGCTGCCAGTCAGGAGGTTACAGTGCCTATGCACTGTAGTGAAGAAGGCTTGTGTTCACATGTAGCCTCAGACACTTACCAGCTGTGTGACCTTGGGCACGTTATTTTAATCTCTGCCTCAGTTTCCTCAACTGCAAAATGGGAGTAATAACAGAATTTACCTTGGAGGGTTCTTGTAAAGCATATAACCCAGTGCATGGCACATAGCAGGTGAGATATCTATCTATATATCTTACCTACTATGTACCAGGCACTGGACCAAGCGATATGTGTGTGTGTGTGTATGTGTGTGTGTGTGTGTGTGTAGATATATAGATACAGATAAATGTAACCCACCAGATATAGCGATATCTATGATATATACTTGTGTATGTATGTATATACACATGTATATATGCGTATCCCTATATGTGTGTATGTATATGTGTATACTTATTAGCCTTACCATCTAAATGATCTTAAGCACATCACTCATTCAATTCAACATGAATTTATTTTACCTTTTACTCTGTAGGTAACACCGCGCCAAGTGCTGAAAACACAAAGACTAAAATGAGCCACAATCTGACCTCAAAGAAATTATGCTTTTCTGGCGGGCAGGAGTGGCAGGGATACATCATAGGTAGCTAGAGCATTTATTTTTTCCTATGTGCCAGGCATGGCGCTAAGCACCAGAGATCCAAATACTAGCACACAAAACAGTTCCTGCTCTCCAGCAGCTTATATCTAATAAAGGAAGACAACATATTAAAACATTCGGGGGGGGGGCAGCGCCACAGAATGGTGAGGAGATGGACAGCAAGTGGGGTGAAGGTCTGTTTCCCTTCAAGGTAAGAGCACACCTGATAGTGCTGGTTAACACACAAGGGGAATCCAAGGTTGTAATGGGAAGGGAATGAGGATGATGGTGAGGCTGGTGGGACAGTGCAGAGATGGTTTTACAAGTCTATACCTATAAAACTAGCAACTCGAGATCAGGAAAGGACCCCTTTACAAGGAGCCCCAGCTGAGGTACTACCCGTTGGGTTCCAAAAGGCAGAGGTGGGGAGAAGGAAGAACATTCCAGGCATGAGGGGATAGTGTGAGCAAAGATACCAAGGGGGGAATGTCCTGTTCAGGAAAGAGCAAGACAGCTGGTTTGGCAGGAATACAGAGTTTTGTCAGGGGCATTCTTGGACCTCAGCTATCTGACCTGTTAAAATAAGAGAGTGGAAGCTTTCAGTCCTCTCCCAACATACAACCCATTAAGGTTTTGAGATCTAGAGCTGGAAGGGATTTTTTTTAGAGAACATCTGGCATACCCCCTCATTTTACAGATGAGAGTCCGGCCCTGAGAGGTAAAAGGTCACACTCATTAAGTAGCAGAGCAGAAATTCCAACCAACATCTGGCATCTAGCTCTGCATGCTTTCCAGAGCACCATTCGATTCCCCTGGTAGAATGTAAGCTCATTGAGGGCAGAGGCGGCTTTTGGTCTTTGTATTCCTGGGGGCTAACTTTTCTTTAACCATTCCTGTGCTTTCCTTGTTATATGGGACTCCCAAGGAGAAAATTTCCTCTACCTATGCTGACTTGCTCCTGCTCTGCAGTTTAATAATCTTAGAGAGTTGGTGAGATGAAGTCATTTGCTTAGAGTCCCATCATCGATATGTGTCAGGGGTGGGATTAGAACCTCCAGGCCTTCCTGACTGCACAGCCTGCTCTCTCTCCCGACTCTTCCGTGCTGTTTCTCTGCCTTATACTCAGCAGGCATTTAATCAATGATCATTGAATTGAGCTGATATTTCTTTTTTGCTGTGGACATCCTATGGACCTGCCTACTTTTCTATCTGTCTTAGCCTGGAAGCTCCGAGGGAGCCAGGACCTGGCTCCAGTGTATATAGCTTTTCACCCCCAAGCAATTAAGCACTTCATAAACCCCCCTGCTCCCCATACTGCTCAGAGCCCAGATGTGATTACCTCTAATGTACAAAGCCCTGTCCTAGGCACTATGGGGAAGGTGACTAAAGATGTGGCAGAAGACAAAGAAGGGTTTGGATTGTATGATGTCTCAGGCCCTTTTCAGTGTTAAATCCTCTGAAGCAAAGGCCTAGGAGCCTGGGAACATAACTCTGTGGCTTCTGAGGCTTCGGTAGGAATGCATTATCCCAATTTGGCCCTTTGGTCAAACCTAGGGCCTGAAGGACTCCTCCAAGCCTTTAAAATCCCCTTTCCTCCTTCCTCTGCCTGGTACTTAGCTTATAGCCCTGGTCACATTGGCCACTCCCTTGGCAAGGGCCCGGTGACTGAGAAAAATGACCTCAAAATTATAGGGACTTTAAGGAGGTTATTTCCCATGTGACTGGCAGAAGGCATAGAGAGCCAATAAATCTGCTTCTGATTTCCCTGAGAAGTCAGTGGAAGTCACCTGGCTCTGGCAGGAGGCTTGGCCCGGGGAGATGGGATGTTGCTGCCTTAGACCACAGCTCCTGCCCCTGTGAGACACCAAGCCCTGGAGCCCCTAAGGAGACTGAGAACCTCAAGTAGCCCAAAGGATCTTGGAATTTAGGAGTGCCAGAGGCCGCACATAGAATGTCAGAATTGAGAGGAAACTTAAAACCTAGAATGTCAGAGCCTTAGAGGGACCATACAGCAGAGATTGTCAGAGCTGGGGGAGGACCCTTAGAACAGGGAGTGTCAAGAGCTGGGAAGGCCCTTAGAACAGGGAATGTCAAGAGCTGGAAGGGGCTCTAGAACAAGGAATGTCAGAGCTGGGAGCAGTCTTAAGAGGTCATCTCATCTAGCATGAATTTTACAGAATTGATGACCCAGGCTTAATAGACATGCCCAAAATCAGTTATAACAGTTGAAACTTACCTAGCATGGTGTTTTCCCAAACATTTCACATGTATTATCTCACTTGATTCTCACAAATATCAAAGGCATTATTAACCCCACTTTACAAAAATAAACTGACACTCAGAGGTGAAGTCACTCACTGAGAAGGCAGGATTCTCTCCTGCCAGATCTCTCCTGATTTCATGTCTAACATTCTTCCACTCTGCCAAACTGCCTCTCAGTTAATCCCTTTGTTTGATTCAGACCCTTCCTGAAAGACCCAGTTCAAATCCTCCCTAAAAGTCAGAGGCAGGATTTGAATCCAAGCCTCTCCCATTTCCAAGGCCAAGGATCTTTCTGCTATAGTACGGCTGTTTAGATGGAAGTTTTCCTGGATGTCCCTCTTGAAGGGCATGGGCTGTCTTACTTTTGTCTTTCTGCCCCCAGCACTTAGCACACTGCCAGTAAATACAACAAGCATTTAAGTTTCCAAGCATGCAGTAGGTGCTTAATAAATGCTTATTGATTAACTGAATGGCAGGGGCCCAGAGTGGATAATATCATTAGGAGTAGGAGTCAGCATTCACTGCTGTCACCATAAATAAAAAATGAGTAAATCTCCTCTCTCCCTTTAAATGTGAAAACCTAATTAATATTTGAAACTTTGTCTTGATTGCTGGTTGAATAGAGTGCCCTCGTGTGTTTTTACATTGTAGTATCACTTTGCGTCTTTCAAAGGATGACACTGAGCTTCAGCATCAATCTGACTCCCAATGGCAATGTTTTCCTTCCTTCTAAGGCTGCCTGTGAAGCTCTGATGGCCAAGGGTGGGGATGGGGGCATTAGATGACCAACTCTTGATCATGAATGAGACTTCTGTCTTGAGCAACAAGGCCAGCTCTTTGCTCCTTAGAGTTGGAAGAGACCCTATAGTCCAATCCCTTCATTCTACAAATGGGTTAGAGTTAGAGAGTTAGCTGTTTGGTTGTATCTGTCGTGTCCAACTCTTCCTGACCCCATTTGGGGTTTTCTTGGCAAAGATACTAGAGTGGTTTGCCATTTCCGTCTCCAGCTCAATTGACAGATAAGGAAACCGAGGCAAACAGGGTGAAGTGACTTGCCCAGGGTCACACAGCCAGTAAGTGTCTGAGGTCACATTTGAACTCAGGAAGATGAGTCTTCCTGACTCCAGGCCCAGCCCTCTCCTTGTAGCACCATCTAGTTGTCCTAAGTAACTCCTAGTGGGGAGACTTCCCCTACCAAATAATTATTCAATCAACAAGCATTTACTAATTAATTTCTACCTTGGAGAGACCTTCCACCTGAGAGCCCACTCTTCTGATTGGCAGCTCCCTTGCCTAAACCACTATTCCAGAAAGGGCTCTAGCCATGCTTTAGGTGTCTGGGAGGCTCTCTGATCAGACTTCTTGCCATCCACCCCTGCCTCCTATCAGGTACCCTCCTCACATTCCTTTTCCATCTTTTCATTTTATGTTGTCTTCCTCCATTAAAACATAGGCTCTTGTAGGGAGTTTAGGGACTGCCTTGCTTGCTTAAATTTATGTACCTAGCACTTAGCATTTTTCCTTAATAAATATAAGTGCTCTCTCTCTCTCCCCCCCCCGTCTCTCTGTCTCTCTCTCTTTGTCTCTCTCTGTCTCTCTTTGTCTCTCTCTGTTTCTATCTATTTCTGTCTCCCTCTCCATCCACTTGTCTTGTCTTTCTGTCTCTGTCTCTCCTCTCTCTTTATGACTGTCTCTCTGTTTCTGTCTCTCTGTCTCTGTTTCTGTTTGCCCCCCTTCTCTTCTCTTCTCCTCTCTCCTCTTCTCTTCTCCTTTTCTCCTCCTCTTTCTCCTCCTTCTTCTTCCTCTCCTTTCTTCTTCTTCTTCTTCTTCTTCTTCTTCTTCTTCTTCTTCTTCTTCTTCTCCCTCTTTTTCCCTTCCTCCCCTTCCTCTTCTTTTTCTTCTTCCTTCTCTCTTTCTCTCTCCTCTCTCTCTCTTCTCTCTTCCCCTCCCACCCTCCCTCTTTCTGTCTATCTCTCTGTGCATCTGTGTCTGTCTCTCCCCTAGATGCTCAGCGCTGTGCTAGGTACTAGACATACAAAGACTGAAATGGGATACTCCCGGCCCTCAGAGAGCCTCTTCTCTCTTGGGAAAGGCCATGTGCCTGTGTATATGCAAAATAGGCACAAGGTGGTTTGGGACATTGCTGGACACCTGCTCTACAACTTCCAGTCTTAGGGAGGTGCTGAGGGGCAGTAAGCAGTTAAGTGACTTCCTCAGGGTCACCGGTGTCAGATGTGGGACTTGAACCCAGATCATTTGACTCTGGCCATGTTGCCTTTTTAGCAAATATTTGTTGATTAATTGAATAAATGATAGATGGGTTAGAAGGTAAAAGAAGCAAAAGGGTTTTGTGAAGTTTGAGGATCTCAGACAGTTCGAGAAAGTTTCTTGGAGAAAGGAGCTTTTCAGTTGGGCTTCAAAGAATGGCTAAGAATTAAGAGGTAAAGAGGGGCAGGGAAGGCATGCCAGGCATAGGGAACTGCTTGAGTTATGATGTGGAGGAAGGAGAGCAGGAAGTACATTGAGAGGGACAAGGTAGTCTACTTTGGCTGGCATATAGAGTATTGGGGTTGTGTTGTAAGGTTTCAGAGGGCCTTGAATGTCAGGCCAAAGGATCTGAGCTTTTCCCTGGAGGTATTAAAGATTTATAAGCAGAAGAATGACAAGTTTGGCTCTTTGTATAAGGAAAATTGTTCAGTCAGTGAAGCAACATTTATTAAACACCTACTATGTGCCAGGCACCATGCTCATTGCTGGGGATACCAAAAAAAAAAAAGCAGTCACTGCCCTCAAGGAGCTCCCAGTCTAATGGGCAGGATGAGAAGGGGATGGATTAGAGGAGCAGGAGAATGGAGGTGGCTGCAATAGTCCAGGTGGGTAGGAAGGAGATGGCATGAAGGTGGAACTTCCAGAGAGGGACAGATGCCACCAGGTTTATGCTGGAGGAGAAACAGGACTTAGTGACTGACCAGAGGGGAGATTCAGGGATAAACCCAAAGTTGCAAAGAGAAGGGACAAGATGAATTGGTGGTGACAGGAACAGATCCAGGGAAGTCAGAAGAAGGAGCAGGCAGACAGGTTTTTTCATTGTGAGCTGTTTGTTAGGATTATTCTCTTGGAATCTTCTGCTTTCCAAATGACTGGGAAGGATAGGAGTGAGGGGGAAGCAGGGAGGTGTGTGTGTTTGTGGGGGGGGTAGACAGTGGGTGTGAATGGGGGGAGGAAGAGATTTTTAAAAGCTCTTTTCAGGTCCTCATTATGAATTGCCTGCCCTATAAGAGGTGCTGGGGAAAGCTGGGCTGGGCTGGAGAGGAAGAGCCCAGGCAACCTCCTTCTTGGAGATTTTTCCTGCTTTCACCCCTCCAAGGAAAGTGCAATTTCTCAGCTGGGAGCTGGAGAATGAAAAGGAGCCAAAGGCATGCCACCCTCTGGTGGTCATTCTTTGTTTTGCTATGGTTGTTTTAGTAATGGCAGGCAGAGGTTATGAGTCATAGAACTTTAGAGCTGGGAGGGGCCTTGGAACAGGGAAGGTCAGAGCTGGAGGGAGCTCAGAACACGGAATGTCAGAGCTAAAAAGGAGCTCAGGGACCATCTAGCTGAATCCCCTTATTGTGTAAATGAGAAAACAAAGCAGAGAGAGAAGCGACATACTGCGTAAGGCCGTGAGACTAGGTAATATCAGAACTGGGTCTTCTGGCTCAGCTTCGCTTTCTTTTCCCCCTTCAGACAATCTAATCCAGCCCCCTTATTTTACAGATGAAGGAAACTAGTTCCCAGAGAGGGGGAACTTTCTTGCTTAAGATTGCCCAGCTAGTAAGAATAAGGTTTACATCCCGGATCTCTGGGAATTTGTCTATTGCATAAAGCAAGGAATGACTGTGAAGTCTGGGGGCCATCCTGCCTGTTAAACCAGAACTTGTCTGTAGAGTTTCCTTGTGTTCTGACCTATCCCACTGAATAGACTATCTGAGAGACCTGGCCGAAGTCAGTTCTGACAACAGGTTGCGTGTGTGTGTGTGTGTGTGTGTGTGTGTGTGTGTGTGTGTGTGTTTGTGCTGGGGATGGGGAAGTAGTTTCTTTCAAACCTTAATTCCCCTTCTACCCTCATTTCAAAAAATTTTGAAGTTCTTGAATGATTTTTTTTTTTTGCCTAGGCCCTGTGGCTGGCAGAGGCTGCTAACATCGGGAGAACCATCTGCCTTATCTGTGGGACCAAGAGAGAATGGAGGTGGTGTAGGGGAAAGAGAACCACACCTATGAGATCCCCTAAGCAGTTGGCAAGACTGGACGGGGGCAGTGCTCAAATGCAAAAGCTATATCCTCATTCCAGAACATGAAAGCAAATACATCCCCTAAAGTGTCCCTGAACCCTAGGTTTCCCTCTTCTTTCACAGTCAATTGACATGCAGGTTGCAGGAAGGATGGGATTTCTGCCAAGGTTCACTTCTTGAAAGTATTCTTTCAAAGGAGCCTCTCATTGGTGGTCCTAGGCTTGGAAAAAGATACCATCCCTCAGTGATAACACTGATGTCCCTGACAACCAGGCAACAGGTTAAGTTTTGGGTTGTATTTCTGACACACGGATGAGCCACACTGACCCATGCACACTCTTTGACCTGGACCTCCTCATCCCTTTGGATGCTCAGAATCCTGCCAGGAGTATGTATAGAGTCAAGATTCAAACCCAGGTCCTCTAACACTGGAGGATCTCTCCCTTTGGTGATCTCTGGGTTCAACTGGCATCTACTTTAACAACATGATCAACAGCCCAATGATAACAACAAAATGCCATAGTGATGACTTCTTGTTGTTCAGTCATGTTCCAACTCTTTGTGTCCTCAGTGGAGCATGCCAGGCCTACTGTCCATTAGATTTTCTCGGCAAAGATACTAGAATGGTTTGCCATTTCCTTCTCCGGTGGATCACCTTTCATCAGGACTCTCCACTATGGCCTGTCTTGGGTAGCTCTGCACATAGCTCATAGTTCCATTGAGCCATGCAAGCCCCTCTGACATGACAAGGCAGTGATCCAGGAGGAGGAAGGGATGATGACTGTTGTTGTTGTTCAGTCATTTCAGACTCTCTGTGCTCCCATTTTGGGGTTTTCTTGGCAGAAATACTGGTGTGGTTTGCCATTTCCTTCTCTAGCTCATTTTACAGATGGGGAAACTGAGGCAAACAAGGTTAAGTGACTTGCCCAGGGTCACACAGCTGGGATGTGTTTGAGTCCAGATTTGAGCTCTGTGCACGATGGTGCCCCCAGTGGCCCTTTAAAGCCCAAGGGACAATGACCACATGATGACAAAATAACAGTATGATGATAGCACAATAACAATTACACCACGGTACGATGATGACAACACCACAATGATGACAACAATGCAACACAAGGATGGTCAAGATGCCACTGTGACAGTGCTGACCACATCACAACAGCAGCGACAGCTCACACTTATGTAGCACTTCAAGTCTTCCAAGCGTCTTACATCATTTCACTGGATTTCATGAATATTCTCTCAATCCTCAAAGATAGTCTGTAGACCTTTTTACACATTTCATGTTGATTTCTCTGTGTGCCTGATATTTCCTCCCAGTGACAAATAGGTTCCTTAGAAGGCAAGACTTGTTTTGTTTCTGTCTTGGCAATCTCTCAATACCTAGAACCACACCTGGTCTGGAGTAGGTATTTTACTTAAATGTACAATGTTCTCCTGGTTCTGCTCATTTCACTCTGCATCAGTTCATGTAAGCCTTCCCAGGTTTTTCTGAAATCTGCCTGCTCATCATTTCTTATAGCACAACAGTATTCCATTACATCCATGTACCACAACTTGTTCAGCCATTCCTCAATCGATGGGCATCCCCTCAATTTCCAGTAAAATAGATTACACAATGTATAGAAGCAAATGAACACAGCAACTTAATGTTTGATTAACGAAGCTATTGGGACAAGAGACAAGCTATTTGACAAAAAATGCTGGGAAAACTGGAAAGCAGTCTGGCAGAAATTAGGCATAGACCAACATCTGACACCATGTACTAAGATAAACTCAAAATGGGTGCACGATTTAGACATAAAAGACGATATGAGAAAATTAGGGAAGTACAGAAAAAATTACCCATCAGACCTGTGAATAGAAGAAGAATTAATGAGCAAATAAGAGGTAAAGAGGGATAATTGGAGGTAAAATGGATAATTTTGATTACATAAAATTAAAAAGTTTTTGCACAAACAAAACCCATACAGTCAAAATTAGAGGAAAATCAGGAAAGGGGAGATTTTTTTAAATAGCAAATTTTTCTGATAAAGATTTTATTTATCAAATATATAGGGAACTGATCCAAGTTTATAAAAAAAAAATAGTCACTCCCCATTTGATAAGTGGCCAAAGGATATGAATAGGTGATTTTCAAAGGAAGAAATCTAAGCTATCAATAATTACATAAAATGCTGTAAGTCATTAATAATCAGAGAAGTGCAAATTAAAAACAACACTGAGACATTACCTTATACCCATCAGGTTGGCCAAGATGACAGAAATGAAAATGACAAATGCTGGAGGAGATGTGGGAATATAGGTATGCTAATGCACTGTTAGTAGAGATGTGAACCGGTCCAACGATTCTGCAGAACAACTTGGAACTATGCCCAAAGGGCTTTAAAACTGTGCATACCCTTTGACTAATCAATGCCACTACTAGGTCTGTATCCCAAAGAGATCAAACTCTCAGATGTACAAAAATATTCATAGTAACTCTTTTTGTGGTGGCAAAGAATTGGAAATCGAGGAGATACTCTTCAATTGGGGAATGGCTCAACATGTTATGACATATGAATGTAATGATTCCGTCAC
Organism: Phascolarctos cinereus; assembly: GCF_003287225.1. NCBI lineage: Eukaryota > Metazoa > Chordata > Mammalia > Diprotodontia > Phascolarctidae > Phascolarctos > Phascolarctos cinereus. The sequence goes on along the minus strand of NW_027555847.1, from coordinate 701,322,960 downwards.
TATTTGCTATAAGAAATGATGAAGGGAATGGCTTCAGGAAAACCTGGGAGGACTTTTTGAAACTGATCAGAACCAGGAGAGCGATGGACACAGTAACAACAATATTGAAAAGACTGAGCAACTTTGATCACGATAAAGATCCATGGTAGTTTCAAAGGACTCACGATACAAAATGCTATCCACCTCCAGATATAGAACTGCCAGACTCAGAGTGCAGACTGAGACATATTTTTTTCTTTATTTTTCTTGCCTCTTTTCTTTTCTTTTTTAGAACATGGCTAATGTGGAAATATGTTTTTTCATGACATCATACATAAATGGGTATATTTCTTGCCTTCTCAATGGTGGGGGAGGGGGTGGAAGAAGGGAGAGAATTTGGAACAAAAAATTAAAATAAAAAAACAAAAAAATATTTGGAGAGTTCATGGAAAGATCTTTGAACTTGGAATGATACAACCACAGTTTTAATCCAATTTGCTGTCACTTACTCCTCCATTAGAGTATAAGCTCCTTGAAGACAGGGACTATTTTTGACTTGCTCTGTATCTCTAGCTCTTAGTACCATCCCTGGCATATAATAAGTGTTTATTAAGTGCTCATTGATTATCTGTGTGACCTTGGACAAGACACTGAATGCCTCTGTAAAAAGAAGGGATTGGTCTAGATCAGTGGTGTCAAATTCAGAAATGGCTCCTGGTAGACCTCATTTTCACTACATTGTATTGTATTGTTTTTTATTGTCAAGCATGTCCCAGTTGCAGTTTAATCTGGTTAGGGCTGTGAGTGGGACACCTCTGCACTAAAACATCCATTCCGACTCTTAATCTCTGATTCTATGATCTAAGCCACAGAATCTCAGAAGCATAGGGCTGGAAGGGCCATCCGGTCCAACCCACATCACATAATCTCTGTTACAAGGTACCCAACAAATGGTCACCAACATCTCCTTGAGGACATCTCTATCACCTCTCCAGGTATCTCCTTTCCTGTTTTGGGTGGGAATTTCTGGCTTAACTTTTGTTTACAGTTGTTATATTCTGGGAGAATATAACAGACTCCACTTTGTTTGGATTGTTTTGTTTATACTGTGTTGTTTGTGTTGTATTGTTTGCATTCTCCATGTTGCTGTATATGATCCCGGTATGAACCCTAGAACTAGTGGCGACAGCTGGTTTTCTTCAATATCTTTCTTTGCTCCCTTAATTAGTACTATAATTTGAGCCCCAGGGTCCAGTGTTATGAGAGTCTGTCCTTGTTGGTGGAGGTTGGTGGTGGTTGTGTTAGAGGGCATGGTGCAGTTGGAGAGAAGAGAGAAGATTCAGTCTCTTGACTTTTTTAGAGTGTCTTCAGACTCTTCAAGATCGGCAGGTGCTTATGGCTTCCATCTTGGACAGAGAAGATGGATGATGCCAACCCCACTTTGGTTTGCTGAAGGGAAAATAAGACTCTGGGAAGAGGCCATCACGAGAAGGGCTGGCAGTCTTCATCATCCCCCTATCCCCAGATTGCCACACTAGAGACTTTGGGGACTTTTCCCTTGGGTGAGATCTAGGCCCCTCTCTCTTGGTTGAGCTGAGTTACTTTGCTCCTAATAGGAAAGCTTCTTTGCTCTGTATTGTGTGGTATATATTTTCCTATGTATGCCTTTTTGATTTCTGTTTTGTCATTGACTGGGATAAATGGGTTTCTTTGCTACTTGCTATGTGTGTTCAGGGTAACTAGATGGTGCAGTGGATAGAGTGCCATGGCTGGAGTCAAGAAGACTCTTCCTGAGTTCCAATCTGGCCTCAGACACTTGCTAATTGTGTGACCCTGGGCAAGTCACTTAACCCTATTTGCCTCAGTTTCCTCATCTGTAAGATGAGCTGGAGAAGAGAATGGCAAACTCTCCACTATCTGTGCCAAGAAAATCCTAAATGGAGTCACAAAGAGCCAGACATGATTGAAAAATGACACAACCACTACCACCACCATCACTACCACCACCATGTGTATTCAGTGTGGAACTGGTACTTGGTGGAAGGGAGTCAAGCCTCTGATACAAGGCTTAGGTCTTCCTTTCCTTAATAGTGAACAGCAATCAGATGTTTAGCTTGACCCTGAAAACCATACCCTCTAGAGTAATAACATTGAAGGAGAAAGAGATATAATTCTCGTCCAGTATCCTCTCTCTGAGGGGATCAAAATGGTTAACCTTCAGCTCCAACCTCTTGTTTCCCCTTCTGGTAGGAAATAAAATCTCTCTTAGAGAAAGGTGGGGTGAAGGATAATAGAGGCTAGTGATGTCTATTCTGCTTCTGTTTGAGCTATATAATAACATCCCCATGTTATATATGAGGGACAGCCTTGCTACTGTACAAAAAAGACTCCACTGCTACAAAGGGAGGATTTCAGTCTCTGGAATATCTCCCTCATCTAATCCATCAGGTAGCTCCTTTTGATTTAGTGAAACCAGCTATACTAACAAGGACACATCCCTTATCCATCTTCTGTGGCTAATGATAAACATTCTTCTTAACAAGTATACTTTATTTTTTTATGTAATGAGCAGCCATATTTTTTTTTCTTTGATTCATGTAATGTATAAATCAACTAGCTAAACTGTGAAAGACACATATTCCTGTCACCTGTGGGTGGGGTGTGTATGAAATCTGTTCTCTGATTCATTCTGACTCATTTGGCATTAGACAGTTGAACTGATATCTAAAGGCATGCAACAGTTTGATCTGCAAAATGAGGGAACTGGACTAAGTGACCTCCACATTCCCTTCCAACTGTAGAACTATAACCTTATAATTTACCTCAATGTCTCAAGGACCCATGATTCCTTGGATGTGGATGCCAACCCACTCAAGTAGATCGTGAAATTGTCTATTCTTTAATAGCTCCTCTCATGGAGTTGTTATGGTCAACTCTACTCTCTCTCCACTTCCCCTCCTCCCCTCAGCCAAAAAACACTACATCAACTGAGACTAATCTTATGGTGACATAGCTAGGTGGAACAATGGATACAGTGCCAGTCCTGGAGTCAGGAAGACTCGTCTTCATGAATGCAAATCCAGCTTCTGACACTTACTGGCTGTGTGACCCTGGGTAAGTCATTTAACCCTGTTTGCCTCAGTTTCCTCATCTGTAAAATGATCTGGAGAAGGAAATGGTAAACCACTTGAGTATCTCTGCCAAGAAAACCTTAAATGGGGTCATGAAGAGTCCAGACACAGGTAAACAACAATAATCTTACGATGATGTGCCTCTATGGACTTAGCCTTTGCATGAGAGATTTGCTATCCATCACCAAGGCTGTACTTGTACTCTTTTCAGTCTACTAAGAACTTCTAGTGTTTGTGATTGATTGCCATAGCCTTTTAGATCCCTAGGGTCACCTCCATGCCTCAATGTGGCATAAGAGAATGATTTTGGTTGAAATTTTCCACTAACAATACCTAACAATTTTTTGGTGAGAGGAACCAGGCCCATGATTTTTTTTTAATTTATTTTTAGTCTTCAACATTCACTTCCATAAGATTTTGAATTTGAATTTTAAATTTTCTCCCTCTCCCACTTCTTCTCCCCCTCCCACTTCTTCCCCCCTCCCCAGATGGCATACAATCTGATATAGGCACTACATATACATTCATGTTAAGCGTATTTTCCCATTAGTCATGATGTAAATAACAATTAGAAGTAATGGGAGGAAGCATGAGAATAAAGCAATAAAACAAAACAACAAAGGAAAAGGAGAGCAAATAGTATGATTCCATCTGCATTCAGACTCCATAGTTCTTTCTCTGGGTGTGGATAGCAATTTCCATAATAAATCTTTTGGAGTTGTCTTAGATTCTTGTGTTGATGTGAAGAGCCAAGTCTATCAAAGTCAGTCATCCCATAATGTGACTGTTACTATGTACGATGTTCTCCTGGTTCTGCTCATTTCATGCTGCATCCGTTCATGTAAGTCTTTCCCAGTTTTTTTGAAGTCTGCCTGCTCATCTTTTGTTATAGCACAATAGTATATTCCATTACATTCATATACCACAACTTGTTCAGCCATTCCCCAATTGATGGGCATCCCCTCAATTTCCAATTCTTTGCCACCACAAAAAGAGCTGCTATAAATATTTTTGTACACATGGGTCCTTTTCCCATTTGTATGATCTCTTTGAGATACAGACCTAGAAGTGGTATTGCTGGGTCAAAGGGTATGCACAATTTTATAGCCCTTTGGGCATAGTTCCAAATTGTTCTCCAAAAATGGTTGGATCATTTCACAACTACACCCATAATTTCAACATTACAGGGAACTCCCGAAGAGGAATTCTCTCCATCAATGTCAATCAGCACCTGTTCAGCAACCTGGAGTCTTAGAGAGTTGCCCAGAGTTACTAACAGGTTAAATGATCTATTCATGGTCTTAAAGCCAGTGTGTAGCAGAGTCAGAAAGGTACCTAGTTCTTCTGGACTCTAAGACTAGCTCTGTAGCTATTAATAAATGGTTGTTGATTGGTCAAATGATAAGTATATTACAAAGTTGAAAAAAAACCAAGGAGCTTTGAGAGGTTTGGGAGTTGTTAAGGGGGTGACCTCCTCTTGGGCAGGGGGAAGCTTCAAACATCAGTAAAAATCTCACAAATCTGGGCCAGTTGAGAAAAAGACAAATCTGAATTGGTGAGAGATGTGATGATCACTATCCCTTCCAGCTCTAAATTAGTGATCCATTTTATAGAGGAGGAAGCCTTGCCTCAGAATTAGGATTAGAAATGAAAGGAGAATGAAGACAATTGTAGGGTTCAGTTGTCCTCATTGAATGGGGAGGATGTGATGGGGTGGGATTTTGTTAATCATTGAGGAGTATGTTCAAATAGATTATCACTATGCCTGTTTTTCTTTTTCCCACAAAGGCAGGAAACTTGGTGTGATGGCATGGCCTTTTGTCTTTCCATTATGTGTTGATCAAAGTTGTTTATGTTTACAATGTTAATATAAACAAATAATTCTCCTGGTCCTTCTCACTTCTCTCTACATCAGCTCATATGAGTTTTTTCTAACTCAAAAGTGAAAGACCACTGAACTGATAAACAAAACTAGGAATAGGATTTTGGGGAAAAAAGATGAAATAGATAAAATTAGCTACTCTGATTTTAAAAAGAAAACCATATTGTTCACATCAAAAAATAAAAAAGGAGAGCACCAATTGAAGAAGAAAGGAAATTGTTAGACATTAATTTGTTTGATTATATGCCAACGAAACTGGTAACTTAGAGGAAAGAGATGAATACTTACAAAAGTATAAAATATCTAGATTAACAAAATAACCCTGGTTGTTTAAATAACCCCAATATCAGAAAAAGAAATTGAATAAGCTATAAATTAACTTTGAAAGGACAAAAAAATCAGCCAACAACCATTCACAGTCCTAAATACTGGGAATACAACTATGAAGCACAAAGATAGTACCTGCCCACAAGGAGTTTACCCTCAAAAGGCAAGAGAGATATGGGTGATAGTTAGCAGGAATGGATGGAGCAAGACAGGGTTTTTTGAGGATGGGAGAATAAGGGCATATTTGTAGGCAGCAGACAAGCAACCATTAGCCAGGGAGAAATTGCTGGTAATCAAGATCGTGGGGATGACAGGGGCCATTGCCATTACTCTGGCTGCATTCTCTTCTCTTCCCACTGTCATCCACTTGGGAAACAGTTTAACTCTATACTATCCTCTATCAATCAGTCAACCAACAAGTGTTTATTAAGCATCTGTTACGTGCCAGGCAGAGAAGCAATGTGGCTAATTAGATACAGAGCTGGCATTGAAGGCAGGAAGATCCAGCTTCATGTCTCCCCTTTTGATACATAATGGCCAAATAGACAAGTCACTTGACCTCTCATTGCTCTAAGCAATTCTCTAAGACTGTGTAAGCTGGGGAGAAGTTGCTAACCTGCACTGGCAGAAGGAGTTTCCCCGCCTGCGAATTCCCTATATCAGTGAAATCATAGATCCAGTCCTCCTTGTCTCTGTGCCAGGCACTGTGCTAGGCAGTGGGTACTCAAATATAATTAATGAAAAAAACTGTTTTGTTTCAAAAATTCAAAAAAATGTTCTAAAATCCTCACATCCTCTATTCTTAAACCCTTTGTTCCATTGCTCTCTTGATGATCATGCCTTGTCACATTCTCACAGTGGATGATCCCCACCACCTGTCGCCTTTGCTCCTACTCACGTGCTGCTGAATGGAGGTGGCAGAATTCAGGAAGTCGGGTTGATTGAAGTCTATGTTAATTAATCTGAATTAGGCCCTCGCTGACGCGAGGCAACCTTCCGCTCCTTACTTCTCGATCCCACTCACCACAATCGACTGCTTCAAACCTCTTCTTTCCTTAAGCCGCTCATGATACTACCTCCCCCCACCCTCTCAACTGAGGATCTGATCTCATATTTTATGGAAAAAAAGGAAACTGTTCTCCAAGAGAGTCCCCTCTTCTCTCCATCTCACATTACCTTGATATCGTTCTTCACCTTCTCCTCAGTTTCCTCTTCTCTTTAGTCTCTGGTGAAGAGATGACTCTTTTTCCTTGCTAAGTATGACCCTTTACATATTCCCTTGATCTCATCCCCTCCTGGCTGATGGGGTGCTTGGGTGCTCATCTTTGGGTGCTTCTGCTTGGACCCCAATTTCTCCCTAGCCTCATAAATACTATCCCTGACAGTTTCTCCCCAGCCCAAGGACACTGTGCCTAGCAATTACTCATGAGTGGGCCCCAGCAAGACCCTTATCTCTTTCCTTGGTGCAGTTACAAACAGCACCTGAAGGAATTATTAGTTTAAACTGGCTTTGCACTGGGTCATAAAGCTATTCTTACCCACTGAACTATCTATACTACCACCCTACCTCATTATCTACATCCTAGACTCCTCATTATCTATATTCTAGACTTAAGACATAAGTATACTCCCTACATCTATCTTGTCAAACAAGACGTTGACTGGTGGCAGACTGGACAACTCTCAGTTACCCCTGAACTCTAGTTAACTTAGTGATGTAGCAGGCCTAAAACCACACCTCCATGTGGCCCCCTGTGGGATTTTCCTAGTGAACTCTGGGTAAAACGCCTGCGCAGTAGGTACAAGAAGTGCATGTTCTTTTAAGAACTGAACACTCCTTAACCACTCCCTAATCTCACACTGAATCATCTAGTTAGAATATTTGGCACGTGTTTTATTGTATTTTATCCTATATAAACTTTAACTGTACCCCTCTAAGATTGCAGGTTCCTTAAGAATCCTTGCCTGCTGAAAAGCATAACAATAAACTGTTTGCCAACTTTACTTAAAGAATGCTCGAGTCTGTGAATTCCTTCCAGATGACCCCATCTTATACTTCAGTCTTTGAGGGGTCACAACCTCCCAGACCACAACACTGGCTTCTCCAGCTTCTCTATCGGCCCATCTCCTCAATATTCATTCTCTAATTATCTACTGGCTTCCCTGAAAAAAAAAACCCCTCACTTGATCCAATCATCCTCATTATATCTCATTATCCTCATATCATATCATTATATCATAAATCATTATCATATCATGTAATTATATTCATTTTAGATATTGCCCTAAATCTTGCCTTCCTTTCTCAGATAAATTCTATGAAAAAGCCTTTTACATATGGTGCTTCCATTCCTCTTTCTGTCTCCCAAACCCTTTGCAACCTGGTTCCTGACCTCGTTACTCACATAAAACAGCACTCATCAAAGTTATCAGTTAACTCTCGTTGCCAGATTGAACAGCCTTTTTCTAATCTTCATCCATCTTGACTTCTCTGCAGAATCTGACACTATTGACTCCACCTTTTCCTGCTGGATACTTTCTCCTTTCTGGGTTTTCACGTTTCCTTGTTCTGCTCCCAATCTGACTACTTTGCTGGATCTTTCTCCATGTTGTGGGCTCTAACTGTGAGTGTACTCTAATCCTCCATACTTTCTACACTCTCTCACTTATGATCTTATCAGCTCCCATTGGTTCAGTTATCATCCTTATGGATGTGTTTTACAATCTCAATAGCCAGTTTTGGTTTCTCTCCTGAACTACATTTTTGGTTGTCAGGTTCCTATCGATTACTTTAAACTGGATGCTCCATAGGTATCTCAAAGTGCCCCAAATAGAGTTAACGTATCTTTCCTCCTCCTCCAAGACACTCCTCTTCTGTATATCCATATGACTTTCAAGGGCAGCAGCATCTTCCCAATTGCCTAGGCTTGCAAGGTGTATGTCATTCTCTAGCCTCCATCTGCTACCAGATCTTTTCATTCTAACTTCCACAAAATCTCACATTTCAATATCTCACAGATTCACAAAAGCTCTATTTAGTACCTTTACCCTGCCTGTCTGGTTCTCCGTGCCTGGCACACTCTCCCTCCTCCCCTCCACTTCTTCAAATCCCTCTTTGGCTTCCTTCATAATTCTGTTCAAATGCCATCTTCTGAAGACCTTTCCTATTCCCTGCCCCTGTACCCCAACATCTCCCCACTTAGTGCTTTCCTCTCTAAGGGTACCTTTCATATTCTGCATGTATATTGCATGTAATTTATTTATGTAATACTCTCTCCACCATTTGAATGAAAGATCCTTGAGGGCAGAGATGTGGAAAAATATGATTGTAGATCACAGCTGTGGACATAACTTGTTTTACATTCCGTAAGCTGAAAAATGTACACATCATGTTCCTTTGATGGGCCAGGCTGTCTTGTTCTAGAAACACATTCCTGAGATAAATTGTGTCCACCATATCCTGATATCCCACTGATATTAAAGTTGACCTTTGCTGTGATTGGTTTAAATGATTCTTGCTTAGTCTGTAGAATGCTGCCTAAAAGTAGTATATATATAAAAAGCATTTCCCCTATGATTGGCATAGATGCTCTATAAGAGTATCTGACTGGCTAGTCAAATAAAGACCTTTTTACTTTATCTCTGGATTCCTGCTTACTTGCTGACCCCATCCTTATGACCCCTGAGAGTCAACTTCAATTCAATTCTACCACACTGTTTTTGGTTTTTATTTCCCCAGTGCTTAGCACAAGGACTGACACATAGTAAGCATTTAATAAATGGTTTTTGATTGATTGATTTATCTGTAAGATACCCACAATAAATTCTCTTTTAAATTAAATTTTATTTTGATCTCTCCCTCCCACTCTTCCCTGACCCCCACTTTGAGAAAGAAAGGAAAGCAAAACCCCTGTTACAAAGTAAAATTATGCAAAACAAATTATATTGCCTATGTTAAAAAAAGAAACACAATATGTCTTAATCTGCATCTTGAGTCCATCACCTCTCTACCAGGATAGGCAGCATGCTTCATCATGAGTCTCATGGAATCATGGTTGGTCATTGTATTTGTAACAACCTCTGGCAAGGGTTTTTTTGGCCACAAAAACCCTGGGATCTGTAGTTCTTCCCAGATTGGGAAGATAGGAAACTAATGTGAAATGGTATTACTTCCTTTTTAGGCTGTACTTCTAACTGTCTGGATTTTTCTCTCCCATGCTATAGAAAGCTCTATGGTCAGGAAACTCAATATACCATTTAGACTTCTCACACTGGAAGTACTGTTTATCCCAGTGGCTTCTCCTTCTGATTGACTGATTCCTTCTAGAACCTTCCATTCTTTCCATTCAAGAAGGATCCTCCCCCAACCCCCAGCCCCCCGCCCTGCTAGGGAGCCATGTCTTCATTTCTCTCCAGGTTTCATTCTTGATTCTCTAGACTTTCTTTAGTATCCCCAAATATGGTATCCTCCCCCACCTCCAACTCCCTTCAATTTCCTTTATGTTGTCTTCCCTCCTTAGAATGCAAGCTCCTTGAGGGCAGGGACTGTTTTTCTGCTGGTATTTGTATTCCCAGTGCTTAGCATAGTGCCTGACATACAGTAAGTCTTTAATAAATGCTTCTTGAGACCTAAGACAACTCCAAAAGGCTGATGGTGGAAAATGCCACTTGCATCCATAAAAAGAACTGTGGAGTCCAAATGCAGATCGAAGCATACTGTTGGCGCTCTCTCTCTCTCTCTCTCTCTCTCTCTCTCTCTCTCTCTTCTCTCTCTCTCTCTCTCTCTCTCTTTCTCTCTTTTTGTTTCTTCTTTCTCTTGGTTCCTCCCATTGGTTCTAATTCTTCTTTACAATGTGACTAATGTGAAAATGTGTTTAATATGAATTGTGAACCCAAAAAGGAAGCCCAATTTTGAAACAGCTCTAAGAAAGAGACAACAAAATTAGGGTGTTTGTGTCCACAGTTTAATTTCTCTCAGGCTGGCTTGACATGCATTGCCTTGGAGTTCAGTCCAAAACTGGGCTCCCCCTAAGGGGGCCAGTTCAGAACTGGCTAGAATTGGGATTTTGGGGGTACAGCCTTATATGTTCTTTGAAGAGTAGGTGTTCCCAAGGGATGCCAATCAACTCTGGGAAGTGGGCCATATTAAAATGAAAGTCTTTCAGTATGTGACCTAGTCACTCAATCCTGGCCAAAGAGACATCAATTTCCATATGACCTCTCTTGACAATAGGGAGGAATCAACATTCTCCCAGACCTGTCTAGGCAACATAATGAGCAGGAATAGACCCATTTAGATTACATCTTAATGTCCTTCTGAAGAAGGACTGAAATTAGAAAGAAAGGGAGATGGAGAAGCTCTGAGTTTCCAAGATAATGAATACTAAGAAAAATAATTTTTCACAGAATGTATATGTAGAACCTATGTCAGACTGCACACTGTCTTGGGATGAGAGGAGGTGAGGGGGGAAGACAATTTGGAACTCAAAATATTATGGAAGTGAATGTTGAAAACTAAAAATAAATAAATTTATATATATGTGTGTGTGTGTGTGTGTGTGTGTGTATGTATATATATTTAAATAAACGCTTCTTGACTTAATTTTCTGATTGACCTGAAATAAGTCTTTGAATAGGAGGTCAGAGGCTTTTCACTTACAAACCAAGTAAAATGCTTTGCAAATCTCTGCAGCACCATATGAATGCTAGCTCCTCCTCCTCCTCCTCTATTCTTCTTCCTCTATTCCTCCTCCTCCTCCTTCTCCTCTTCCTTCTCCATTCTTCCTCTGACCCTTATGGATGATCTTTCACTTGTTTGCTTCTGGGGGCACTATGGAGGACAAGCAGGGTATTCCTCCTCAGAGCATCTAACTCCCGACTCTTCAGGAAGAGACTCAGCTGTCCTTTTCCTTCCCTCTTTCCTCTCTGTAACACTGTTCCACTCTCCAACATCCTGACAAAGGTCAAATATCCCATTTTCATCCTCAGAATCTCCCCACCCTTCTTTCCACTGAAGTCTCTATTGTTTCATTCCTTTGGGAATATTGTGTCAGAAGTCTCTATTGTTTCCTTTCTCGGGGAAACAATGTGTCAGAAGTCTCTATTGTTTCCTCCCTTGGAGGACAATGTTTTAGAAGTCGCTATTGTTTCCTTCCTTGGGGAACATTGTGCTATCCTGCACACCTCAGAGAGTGGAGAGGTATTCTTTGAGCCCCTTCACCCTCTCCTTCAGCATGGGGATTGGACTATACTTGGAACACAGATAAACGTCACTAGACTGTGGCAGAAATAGAAACATGGGAATCTGGATGCAAGACACAGCACAATTTTCCCTAGTTTTCCTATCAGGAGAGATTTTTCCAGCCTCTCTTTGGGAGACGAGAATTACTTTCCTTTACACTTCAATCCTATACATTAAAAAAAAAAATTACAGTCAATTATCACCTTTAATAACTTGACAACCATTCAATTTTCTTTCATTAGTCTGAACAATTCCACAACCACACTCTATTTCCCCTCGTACTTGCTTCAATCTCCTACTTCCTATCTACCAATCCATTCCAGCAATTGGATTCACCTTCTGATTGTTCTGATTATCTTTTCATACTCTGCCTAGTCTTGTCAGTGATAATCATTTAAGATCAACTGAGCCCCCAATAAGGGCCAAAAACCTGAATTAATCTTTTCTGAGTGAACTAAGAATGCCCCTTCCTGTGTCAGCAACAACACCAGATGGAACTGACCAGCATTCTTCCTGTTTGTGATCACTAAGGACAGGATACCTGGGACCAGACACTGTCTTGAATAGTGGGACTTTTCTTATCCACCCAATGGACATATGTTATGTAGGGGAAACACAGATATCCTGAATCTCTAATTTCAATTGACACTTTGACATTCTCCTATTTTATTGTATTTATAACCTATTCAACTAAGAAACTTCCTTTCCTATGCTATATGTTAAAAAACATATTGAGGCTGTATTTTTTTTTGACACAGACATCCTGAGTCAGGGTTTAGATGTCTTCCTAAAATTGCTTGAGTCAGTCAGAGTTAAAGTTCTGATTCCATGTTCCATGTACATGCACTAACTTAAGGGAATAAAACAATGTGAACTTATTTATCACCTAGCTTGTTGTCTCTTTAACCAACTTTCAGGTCGACAGTAATGGTGCATGACATCGGATTGGAACTGAAGAAGTAGGAGGAAACACCCTACCCCAGCAATGCTAGTGGCTCAGGTGCCTCAGGATCCATTTTTTCCTGGAGTCCTAACCTTGACAGGTTTGGGTAAGTTTCCCCTATTCCCAGCTTCCGTGGACCTCCCACTAGTTTGATTGAAGTCTGAAAGAAAATTCCCTTTAAGCTAGCTCTGGGGTTGGGGATCAAGTTGAAGTCCAGAAACTCTGGCTACTGTATAAGTTAGGTCCCCTCTGGTAAAGATTGATCTAGAGAAATTGGCTATTGTTATGGGATCAAAAACGATGTAATGATTGTAAAGTGCTTAAAACAATGACTGGCATATGTTAGACAACATTATTATTATCTCTCTAATTTAATGCTCCATACCTGATAACTTTGAAGTGGTTTTTAAATACCAAAAGTAATAAAATCAATAATTTCTGTATGTGATAATCTGGAAATGTAACTGATGTCATCTGAAGTTTATTGTTCATGTTATTACTATGTTCTAAATTGTATTATATTTCTAAAACTCTTAGATTGTAAAATTTGAGAGACCATTGTGAGGTAGAAATGGTATATATGGATTGGTCTTTTAAAAGGATGTGATAAAATTTGATAATTTGAAAATTGTTAACATTTAATGAGGTATATTTGGTTATAAGCAGGTAATTAATTGGTTCTGTCTCAAGTTTTAAATATGTAATAATTGCTTATGGTATGGTTATATTTCTGAGATTTTTTATACTGTGTAATCTGGGAAACAAATTGTATTAGCTATGTTGTTGAAAAAGCAATTTCTCTTATAATCTAGAGATGTTAGCTCAATAATTGTCACCCCTCCAAAAAATAAAAAATAAAAAAAAGGGGGAGAATGAATGGGTTAGAATAAACTCCCAAGTTTTATTTACCTTTAAGATGAAGTCTTCACCTAAAATTCTTACCAAATCTGTGTAAAAGTTTCCCATTTTGTGGAATTCCTGAGTAAATGAAAATCCTTGGGATATGTCAGTTTGGAGGTTTATGGACTACCACATTCACTACCTGTGTGAGATTCCAGAATGTAATAGTTTTTCCTAATTTCCAGTGATATATTTAAAGATGAAGGAAAGAAAAAATACTGAGTAAATTTTTAAAGGCTTGATAATATTTCTTACTGCGGTAAGGCTAATTTAATTGGGTGTGTTTTTCATTGCTTATAAAAACTGAATTTCTTTTCCATTGCAAACACCTTTTTGACTATGGAACTTTGTGATATCTAGGAATTCTGTAATAACTAAGCCAATTTTAAAGGTTTATTTTTACTTAAGGGTATAAAAGAGAGGTATTTATCATTTCAAAAGTTTCCAACTAATTTTCCTCTACAAAAGTTTAACAATTATTCTTCTTAACATCAAGATAAATTTTAAACTGTTTTTAAAGAAGGGAAATATTTTTAGAAGAAATGTCTTATTTGATTTTTTTTTTGAAGGACTACTAAATTTTCATTTGCAAGATAATGTATTGCTAAATTATCGTAATGAATTGTAAAGCAGAAGAGATCTTGCTGTTTTGATCTGAATCTGTATTCCTTCCATGGCCTAAGCAAGAGTTAAATTAGTGTTTGAACTTGTACGCATAAAATTCAAATCCTGAAGTGTCTCGTTCTCCCAGAATGAGTATAATTAGAGAAGAATAAACAAGCTTGTGAACAAGGACATAAATCCATCAACTTGCGAGGTTAGTCAGGAACCTCTTTGCTTTGTTTAAACTGGGATAGGATTCCAGTACAAACAGTCATGTTAGAGAAGAGTAGTAACTTATGAGCTCTTTTGTGTTAACTAAATAGGAAATCTAATATTGTTTTTAATCTGGAATTAGAACATGTGCAGAAATTCATACAAACTTCTGAAGGCTTGCCTTAAGAAGTTCCCATTGTTTGAAGGAATTTTGAGACCAGTAGTATTTTTCTGTGATCAGTCTCTTAAAATTCTTATTATCTAGGATATGTGATTTTATGGGACAGCAATTCACTACTGTTTTGAGCTTTGATTACCAGGATAATTGTCTGAGTTGTCATAAAGCCAATAGTAGAATGGCATGTGCTGCAGGCTGAGAACTGCTAAAGGTGCATGTCTGTGCCTGGGAAGAGTTTTGAGGACAACCTTGGATCTTCCTGACAGCCTAGGTAGGATCTTCCTGACTCTGTTTCCCAATTGTGATATTTCCTTTCTGAAAAGGAAAATTCCCCACCTGGTTAATCCTGAGCCCTGCTTTTAACATCAAATGACTACATGATCAGCTATCAGATATGACTCATGCCTGGAATCAAACAGAGCTAAGGAACTTATTTCCTTCTGATATGCTATATGACTTTGTCCCTCTTTTTCTTTTATAGCAAATTTCTATAATCAAGAAGCTCTTTAGTACAGTACTAAATTTATTAAATAACAGATGGATACTGGAACATCTCTGAGTTACTATAATAGGATGCAAGTATGAATAGCTTACTATTTTAACTTAAATTCATGGCCAAATAATAATAATATAGGGATAACATCCTCCTAAGGAGGAAATGTTTGGACACAGTAATAAGACAAAGATGTAATGTGATAGATGTCTAATTAAATAGGATAGCAAATTTTGAGAAAAGCAACAGGATTAAACTGATTCCTGTAAGAATTATATACAGATGTATGATTGGCTTCCAAAATGTATCTATCATAAAAACCCAAGCTTTAAGCTTGTTTAGGTAATAAGATCTCACATTTAGATTTTTACACCAAAAATTGTGTAAGTCAGTGGTAAAAGTAAGTGAAATTATTTCTCTTTTATTAAAGTACCTGTCTGATAATTTTAAAATGCAGAAGAGCTCATTTTATGGTTGGATCTTCACATTTTAAAAGATTCTTGTACCAGGTACAGGATTTAGGTAAAGACAGAAGCAGAAGATGATATATAAACTGAAGTTTCAAAAATGGAGAACCAAATTTAAGTGACTCTACTAATTTATACAAAATCAGAATTATCTAGGAAATTCTAGATCTAAAACCAGAGACACAGCACTCTGTTTTTGAACTGCCTAAGAATAAAACCTATTGTACATGAGCAAGGAACTTAATGTTAGTTGACATTGGTAATAATGATTGTATTGATTTGTATGGTTCATGTTTAAGGTTTTCTTGGTTATCTTGGTGACATGTAAATCTCTCTTCTCAAAACTAGTCTATTATGAGAGCCCTCTAAATAGTTTTATCTGTATCTGACTTGATGTATTTATGCGATTTTGTGAATTATGAGAAAACTTTGTGGTGTTGTTTGAACCTAGCCCTGCAGGGCTGGGAAACTGAACCATCTCTAGATACCCTTAACTAAGGACTTATGTCATGCTATTTTCTCTCAATTATCAACTCATACATCTTCTAAGAGCCCCTATCAGGTCTCTGTGATTACTCCCACTGCTGCCGACTTCTGGATGTGGGCTCTGAGATCATCTGAAGATGCCTGCTCTAAGTGGACATCTCTTCCCACCCCCTGAGGAAGAAGGTTTTCCCCACACCTTTCTTGGTCTACAGGTGAAGCCTGCAGCTTACCTTTGACCAAAAGGAGGAAATGATAATCATTTAAGATCAATTGAGCCCCCAATAAGGGCCAAAAACCTGAGTTAATCTTTTCTGAGTCAACTAAGACTGCCCCTTCCTGTGTCAGCAACTACAGGACCAGATGGAACTGACCAGCATTCTTGTTTGTGATCACTAAGGACAGGATACCTGGGACCAGACACTCTCTTGAGTAGTGGGACTTTTCTTATCTTGGTATCCTATGGACATATGTTATGTAGGGGAAACACAGATATCCTGGATCTATAATTTCAATCGACACTTTGACATTCTCCTATTTTATTGTATTTACAACCTATTCAACTAAGAAACTTCCTTTCCCATGCTATATGTTAAAAAACATATAGAGTATATATATATGTATATTTTTAGTAACACAGACATCCTGAGTCAGGGTTCAAATGTCCTCCTAAAACTGCTTGAGTCAGTCAGAGTTAAAGTTCTGATTCCATGTACATGTGCTAACTTAAGGGAATAAAACTATGAATTTACTTATCACCTAGCTTGTTGTCTCTTTAACTAACTTTCAGGTCGACATCAGCTACCTTCTCCTTTTCCTCCTTGAGTCTCCCTCTTCAGGTTCTACTTCTGAATCCATTTTGATAATTTTATATTCCTCTTTGTTATTCTAGATTCTGTTCCTCTTTTAACACGAAAGTAGAACCTGGAACAGGTCACAGTCCTGGCCATTTTTCTTCAAATTCAAATTTTCCACAAATTCTAGCAATTTTCTCTAAAAATTTCCTGCCTAAATTCATTAGTATAAACTCCTCCAAATAATAGATATGGTTTTTATTTTCCTTAATTGGCTGAAGGCCTTTTCTTTTCTCCTTCTCGTTTTACCACAAACTTCCTTCAGAAGTTGGAAGTAGAAAGTCAATGAACTTTCTATTGTATCACAGCTTCTAGCTCGTTATTTTTATCTAAGGCAGCATGAAAATGTGAGCTGTGAGTATTTAAAGCATGGTATAGTGGAAAAAATAGTTGAACTTAGAATATTGAAGTAGTTGGTTTTTTCCACCTCTGGCCATTTTGGGCCCCCCATCATCTGAGAAAGGCCTAAAACCTGGATTGGGCAATCAGGAGAAAGATATTTTTGGCCTGCTCTTGGCTTAACCTACCATAATACTCTGTGTGCTCTGGCATAACAGACATGCTTTGCTTTGCTCTCTAAGTGAACCCAAAATGCCCTTTCCTGTGTCAGCAACTACAAGGCCAGATGAAACTGACCAGGAGCACTCTTCTGTTTAGAACTACCAAGGACAAAGTGCCTTGCACCAGACACTATCTTGAATAATGGGACTTTTCTTATGTTATAATATGTCATGTTAATGATAAAAGAAATGTGGACATTCTGGATCGTAATTTTAATTGATACCTTGACATTCTCTTATCTTATTGCATTTACAACCTATTCCATTAAGAAATTCCTTTCTCACATTATGATTAAACATATATGGAGACTATAATTTTGGGTTGACACAAGCATCCTGAGTTGGGATTGCTCTAAGTGTATAAAGGCTCCTTCAGCTTGTTTATTCTGAGTTCACAATTATTTTCTGACTCCATCATACATGATTCTCCAGCTTAATGAGAATATAAGCATGTTGTAGCACATGTACAGCCTGATTCATTCTCTTACTTGTTCAAACCTTTGGTAAGGTGAACCCTATTCTGTTTGTTCTTTAACAAACCTTTGGTAAAGGGGGAACCCCACTCTCTTTGTTCTTAGGACAAACCTTTGCTTAGGAATGAAACTGATTCTGTTTGTTTTTTTTGAACTAAACCTTTGGAAAATGGTTGACACCTCTGACTTGAATAAATGAATGACAAAGAATTTATTATGTAATTACTGTATGTCAAAAACTGTACTGAGTGTTGAGGATAGAAATATAAAGATAAAGACTTCCCCTCTTCTAAGAGGGGAAGTAAACAATTCATATAGGGAAATGCTGGTCAGGTAGGGGACCTTTGCTCTAGGAAGTCAATGGGATGGCGAGTAGGGCCATAGAAGAAATGGCTGATATGTCTAATTCAGTAACCTTGGTGGGGTGAGGAAAAAGAAAGGGAGGGAAGGAATTGAGAATTTGTTGCTGTTTTTCAGTCATGTCTGACTCTTTGTGAAGAAGAAGAAGAAGAAGAAGAAGAAGAAGAAGAAGAAGAAGAAGAAGAAGGAAAAATAAAGAAAGAGAAAGAGAGAGAGAGAGAGAGAGAAAGAAAGAAAGAAAGAAAGAAAGAAAGAAAGAAAGAAAGAAAGAGGGAAAGAAGGAAAGAAGGAAAGAAAGAAGGAAAAAGAAAGATAGTCTCTGCCCTTAAGGAGCTTACAATTGAAACAGGGAAGACAACACACAAAAGAAAGCTGAATAGAAGGAAAACACCCACCATGAGGGCATCATGACAAAATTCAATGTAGTAGTGATGGCTTATCTCAGTGACTTCCTTAAATGGAGGTTCTGGGAAGATTTTTCTATCTCCACCCTCTCCAGTCAGAGGAAGGGGGCCCCAGGTCCAGGGTATACTGACAAGATATGAAGAGAATAGACCTCTCTCTTTCTTAAAGACCCAGGGGAAGAACATCTACATGAAGGGTAGCTAGGTAGTGCAGTGGATAGAGCTCTAGAGTCAGGAAGACCTGAGTTCAAATCCCATCTCAGACACTTACTAGCTGTGTGACCCTCGGCAAGTCACTTAACTGTTCACCTCATTTTCCTCTTCTGTAAAATGAGCTGGAGAAGGAAATGGCAAACTACTGCAGCATCCGTCAAGAAAACCCCAACATGACTGACGTACAACCACGTTAGAAATATTTGTACTTTAATCCAATTGCATGGTGAGCCCCTAC
Organism: Phascolarctos cinereus; assembly: GCF_003287225.1. Classification (NCBI taxonomy): domain Eukaryota; kingdom Metazoa; phylum Chordata; class Mammalia; order Diprotodontia; family Phascolarctidae; genus Phascolarctos; species Phascolarctos cinereus. Next base: position 701,304,018 of record NW_027555847.1, on the reverse strand, counting down.
TGCATAGTGTGTTCTTTCCTGTGCTTGTTTCAAGTCTTCAGTAGTGTTTTCTATTCTTCTTCCAACAGTATTTGCTGACAAAGGAATCCATTTTTTGCTTCCCTATTGTGTTCTGTGCATTATTTTGGCCATCTTTATTGTAGCAGGAAGAACAAGTGTTTTCCGATGGTTTGCAGCTTTTTGCCTTTTTATCATTCAATGGGAAATCTAAGAAGAAGCTTGTATTTAAATATTATGGGGATTATAATTGCCCCATCTGCAAGGGAAAAAAAACCCTGAGGCAGAGCACTGAGGCAATGGCACTTTATTAAAGGGTCCATGGTCCCCTCTAATGAAGTGGACCTCAGATCTTCCTCATCATCTAAGATGCCCCTGGTCCCCAGGACCTTGTTGTTATAGGGTTTGATACCCAAATATGCAAAAGAGGCATGGTAAAATACAGAATCTCATTGGCTGATAGACCTTGCTCTTGAGGGCCAAAAATGATCTATCAGCGGGAGGGTCCCAGTATGGGTGAAGCATAAGGCATCTCTACCGACCAAGTGGTCATAAAATGGTCATACGATGGTCACCTGCTCATATTGGACAAGAGGGAGTGGTCTGGAGGTACATAAATAAGTGGGGGGACTTTCCAAAGAATCAAGAAAGCCCACCCATGCTGGCTTGGGACATAGAATTTCGGCTAAACAGGATGGAGATATCTTTGTCAGCATTCTTGTAGTTGTGCAGACAAGCTTCATAACTGGTAAACAAATAGTGAACATTTCATTAAAGTTTGAGGCCCATTATAGGGGCACTTCTAGAAGAACCTATTTTATCTAGATATTCCTATGTGAATCATATAAAATATGGATGAATACATTGTTTATTTTATATCCATTATTGGATGGCTGAACATGTATTATAAGATGAGTACAGTGAAACACTTGCTGACAATCATTACTCCTTATGGTATCACACTGAACTGACTAATGCTGATTAGAGTTGAGGAGGGATCTAAAGTGAATCATCTCACTCATATTAATCATTAAGTTTATTGAAATTTTGTATAGCAGTGGACTTTGGCTGGAAAAATTGTGCAGGTTTGTCTTCATGTTCTGGATTCTTAGTTTTCAAATGTCTTGCTAACTGTCATGACTTCCTGCTATCATTGTTAGTCAAAATAAGCCACAATAGAAATTTCAGGTGAGCAGTTCATTGTTAATGATTATGCATGTCAATTTGTATTTCCCATCGTCTTGATCATCTGTTTTTTCTGGTTGATTTCTTATTATATCTGATGAGAATGTCATTGTTTTACCTCATAATGCAGCTGATTAAGTGCTTGTATAAGGAATGCTTGTATTAGCTTTGCCATTATCTTCTTTGCTTGCGCTCAGATTATTACTGATATCTTCAATCCAAGATTTTTTTTTTGTAGGTATCTTTTTAAGCCGGTTGTCCTTTTTGCAGGGGTTAGTTTAGTTAAACATACATAAAACATAATAATAAATTCACTTTCATTTATTTTATTGATTTATTAATTTATTCATCTAACTTTATCAATTTATTTTATTAATGATAAAGATAACAGACACAATAAAGCCATAACATATTGAAATACACCAAAAGTGAGTGAAAGAATATAGGCATCACTCACTGTCAAGCCCTCTGCCTCATGGAACACTCGCTTTTCCCTTAGGATACCTTATGTACCATATGTGACAGGGCAGTGTCTGGCACATGAAACAAGTGTCAATCAGCATATTAAAACATACTGAAGCTTACTTTTTACTTTCTTGATGAACAATAATTATATATAAAACTTTTCATATTTTTGCTTTACTCTGCTATATTATCTTGGTCACACCCTGAGGTATGAATATTTCACTTTAGAGGATACTGATCTAGTCCAAAAGCTCTCATTTTACAAATGAGGAAACTGACGAGTAGATAGTAGAAGAGACTTCCTCAAGGTCACAGGAGAAGTAGCAGAGCTAGGATCTGAACCCAGATCCTCACTCTAACAGCACACTTCTAGCTCTCAGAAAACCATAGAGAGAATGGCGTTTTTCCTAAGGGCTCTCTGCTATTGAGTAGATCACATAATTTCCAAGGCCAGGATAAGGCTAGTGGCCAGCTTTGCCTCCACTGAATGAACATACGCAATTTACTTGGTTGGGGATTGGGCTGGGTGGAGAGGAGAATAGATAATTTGAGCAAACCCCTACCCCAGGATGTAATCACAGAAAACGAGGCAGTTAATGAGGAGCTAAACTAAGTATAAAGTTGTATATACACACTTCCTCATTTTATGAAGGGTGAAAAAGTTCCTTGAAGGGGCAAATGCTATGGGTGGTTGAATATCGTCTATATCTGTGGTTGTTCTTTAAAAGCTGACTGGCCAACTTTCTAGTCAGTCCAACAGGAAGCTGACAGCCCAGGCAGGACGTACTCTTGGGAAAGCTTTCAACTACACCTTCACCAGAATAGATTTTTTTTCCTCTCTCCCCTTGCGATCACCCATGTGTGTAGCAAGAATAGGAGACCTCACATCCAGCAGCGAACTCTCTCTCTCTCTCTCTCTCTCTCTCTCTGTATATATATATATATATAATCTTCTCTGTCTCTCTCTCTCCCTCCCTCCCTCTTTCCTCTCTCTCTCTTTCTCTCTCTTCTCTGTCTCTGTCTCTCTCCCCCTCCCTCCCTCCTCTCTCTTCCTTTCTCTTCTCTCTCTCTCTCTCTCTCTCTCTCTCTCTCTCTCTCTCTCTCTCTCTCGACACAGCCACAGAAGGATAGCAATATGAGTCAGGAAGCAACTTCTAGAGATGAGACCTCGAACAAGAGAGAAAAAGAAAATTGCTGACTATGGATTTAGGAAAGAACCTTCCTTAGCAATCACACATTGAGATGTAGAGAGGAACAGATCCAGGGAAGCCAGCTTAGTGACCTGACCAGCAGAGATGCTGCATCCAGGAGAGAATAACAGGAGAAGTCCATGAGAAAAGAGAGGCCATTAGAAGGGCCTGCGATGCTAGAGGTATGAGTTGCCTTGGCCACATGTGTTACTTGCATGTGTGCCTCACTACCATTGCACCACCCACCCACCCCCCAGTTCACTCAACTTTACACTTGCAGGTTGGATCCCCGGAAGGATTGCTACCTTGAGTTCTAGAAGTAACACTGTGGGTGGCTATCTTTTCAATACTGCTGCTCATAACCCCGCATTGGCATGATTCCCATTAACAATCAGCCATTAGACACAGCTCTTAGCAAAGGCATTAACTCAAATGGCACAGCAAAAAAACAAACACTTCTACAAATATACTTGGAGTCAGGGAGCGGGTGGGGAGAGTGGGCATAATCTTAAAGTACAATGGTAGCAAGGCACTCATATGGCCAAGGCACTTCACAACTGTGATGCCGTTGGTGTCTTTTCTTGCCTGGAAGGGTCCTCCCGAAGTTCACTGAAGGTGGGTATGTGATGTCTCTGCCTGGCCTTACTCTTTAGGGAGCAAGCAGCTATAGTCTCCACAACCTCCAGCCTCAGGATCACCTTCAAAGATGGGGAACCTGCAGCCTGGAGGCCATGTGTGGCCCTTTAGGTCTTCAAGTGTGGCCCTTTGACTGAATCCAAACTTCACAGAACAAATCCTAAGTGGATTTAGAGTCAGAGCATTAGGGTTAGAGTTCAGGTTGCAGTAATTTGTTCTGTGAAGTTTGGATTCAGTCAAAGGACCACACTTGAGGACCTAGAGGGCTACACATGGCCTCCAGGCTGCAGGTCTCGCACCCCTGCCCTAGATACTACTGTGAGTTTTCAGAAAGCATAGAGACCCTTTGACTCACATTAGCAGATGTCTCCAATTGTGTTCCCACAACACTCTGACTGACAGCTCTTCCTGGTACAGAGATGGTTCACTCAGTGACAGACCTCACCCAAACCTAGAATCCAGAACATTTCCCAAATATTCTTCTCACCAGACCATAAGCAGACAATGGTTATTTGCCCAACAATCACTAAACACTTTTGGGGTTCAGGTTTCCCTAAGTCAAAAAAACACCTTCTAACATTCTTTTGTTGGTTTATGCAAGTGAAAGCCTGGAGAAGGTATGAAGCAGCCTGGGATGAGGTGAAAGTCATTGTTTCTATTACCTTTTTCACATTCCTCTTTCCTAGTGAAAGCCTCAGAACCTTTACTAGGTATAGAATGACTTCACCACATCTAGAAGGTCCTCACCTTTACTGACATCTCAGTGGCCTGTCTCCTTGTTTCTTGTAACCTTCAACTTTGCTGAAGTCTAACTGGAGCACACCCGTACAACTACAATATTTTAAAGTTTGACATGTTTATTACCTTCATTATCAAATTTGTTCAACTATAACAACCCTTCGAAGCAGGATACTAAAGGTGTTTTACAGACCAGGAAACCGGGGTTTAAAGGTAATAAAAAATGTGCCCATTTTCATTTAGTCAGTAGGGGTTGGAAACAGGATTCAAACCCAAGTTTCTCCTGGCTCCAGACCTCACATTTTTTTTTCACTATGCTATGCTCCCATTTATAGAATTGATGTCATCAATTATTTTTTTGTGGTATATGGGAGACCCAGTCTTGCCTGTGATTTTATCAGTATGGGAAGCTTTCAGTGGAAAAACTCCCTCCCCCTGCAGTGGATGGGAAATTCATCTCTGCAACCTGGAGTCTTAGGGAGTTTCCTGGGCCATTATGAGATTAATCCAGTTGTCCAGGGTCACACAGCTAGTATATGTAAGAGGTAGGACATTAATCTAGTCAGGTGTGGGGAACTTGTGGCCTCGAGGCCACATGTGGCCCCCTAGGTCCTCAAATGTGGCCCTTTGACTGAATCCAAACTTTGGTTCCCCTTTGGATTTAGTCAAAGGGCCACACTTGAGGACCTAAAGGACCATATGTGGCCTCAAGGCTTCAGGTTCTCCACCCCTGATCTAGGTCTTCCCAACTTCAAGGCTAACCTTCTATCCATTACCCCATGCTAGCTCTCTACAATGACAAAAAGTAACATTCATCCATTTCCAAATATTTGGATATATGGGCTGCCTCCAGTGTTTTGCTATTACAGATAAAGATGTCATGCATATTTTTTACTCAAATGGGTTTTTCTTCCCGGTTTTATTAACATCTTGAGGGCATCAGTGAAATTATTTGGTCAAAGGGTATTACTCTGTTATTTTCCTTGTGAAAATTAACTGTTGCCTGTGAGAGGCATTATTTAAAGAGCACGAGATTTAAACATGGGAGACTCTAATCCTGTGTTCAGAGGCAGTGATTACAGGTCACTTGGCCTCTCTGACATTGGTTTTCTCATCTGCAACGTGCGGATGATAATACATATAATACTTCATGATGTGGAAAGTGCTTTGTAAAATGTAGTAGACATTTGAACTCCTATTATTCGTCCCTGCACCGGGTCCTTCTTGGTAAAGAGTAGGTTGTTATCATATGGAGGTCCTGAGAGTACAGGAAACATGTGGAATAGTTTTGCTACGTAGAACCCTGGGAAAATACTGTCATATCATTTTTCTTCAGTTGTGCCTGACTCTTCATGACCCTATTTTTGGGTTTCCTTGGCAAAGATACTGGAGTAGTTTGCCATTTCCTTCTCCAACTCACTTTACAGATGAGGAAACTGAGGCAAAAGGGGTAAGTGACTTGCCCAAGGTCACACAGCTAGTAAGTGTCTGAGGCTAGATTTGAACTCATGAAGATGAATCTTTTTGATTCTTAGCCTAGGGACCTCCCCACTGCACCATCTAGCTGCCACTGTCACATAAAGCAGTAGTTGCTAGTAATAAGTAACATTTATAGAACATGTTAAGGTTTGCAAAGCACTTTATAAATATTGTCTCCTTTGATCATTACAACAACCCTGGGAGGTAGGTGCTATTGTTAGCTCCATTTTACAGAGGAGGAAACTGAGGCAGACAGAGAGAGATTAAGTGATTTGCCTAGGGTCACATGGCTAGTAAGCATTTAAAGCCAAATTTGAACTCAGGTGTTCCTGACTCTAAGTCCAGTGCTCTATCCATTGGACCACTTACTGCATAATAATAATAAAAATAAATAATAGCATTGACACAGTGTTTTAAGGTTTGCAAATTGCTTTACATACGTCATTTCATTTAGGGCAGCTAGGTGGCACAGTGGATAGAGCATTGGCCCTGGATTCAGGAGGACCTGAGTTCAAATCTGCCCTCAGACACTTGACACTTACTAGCTATGTGACCCTGGGCAAGTCACTTAACCTCACTGCCTAGCAAAATAAATAAATAAATAAATAAATGAAAACACATGTCACCTCATCTGATCCTTACAATTGCCTTGTGAAACAGATGCTGTTATCCCCATTTTAGAGATGAAGAAACCAAAGGTCAAAGAGGTTAATGGACTCATAAAAACAAAGGAGATTCATAATTTACTTAAGGTAAATGTTAGTCTACTTATAAATTAAAGCAATTAGCATAATTTGCATTAAAATAATAAATGTGCTAATTAGAATATTATTTTTAAACATTTTTATTTAAAGTTTTGAGTTCCAAATTCTATCTCTCCCCCCTTCCCTCCCCTCTCCATTCTCTGAGATGGTAAGCAATTGGATATAGGTTATATATGTGCAATTTTGTAAAATGTTTCCCTATTAGTCATTTTGTACAAGAAGACTTGAATAAAAGAAAAAAATAAAAGAAAGTGAAAAATAGCATGCTTTAGTCTGTATCCAATCAATAGCAGTTCTTTCCCTGGAGGTGGATAGTATGCTTCATTATTAGTCCTTTAGGATTGTCTTGGATCATTATATTGCTGAGAATAGCTAAGTCATTCACAGTTCTTCATTGAACAATATTGCTGTCACTGTGTACAATGTTCTCCTAGTTCTGTTCACTTCACCATGCATCAGTTCATGTAAGTCTTTCCAGGGTTTTCTGAAATCATCCTTCTTGTAATTTCTTATAGCACAATAATATTACATTACAATCACAGCTTGCTTAGCCATTCCCCAATTGATGGGCATCCCTTTGATTTCCAATTCTTAGCCACCACAAAAAGAGCTGCTATAAATACTTTTGTAGAAATAGTTCCTTTCCCCTTTTTTTGAATGTCTTTAGGAAATAGACCTAGCAGTGGCATTGCTGGATCAAAGGATACACACAGTTTTATAGCCCTTTGGTCATAGTTCCAAATTGCTTTTCAGAAAGGTTGGATCAGTTCACAGCTGCAATAGTGCATTAGCATCCCAGTTTTCCCACATCCCCTCCAACATACAACATTTTCTTTTTTTGTCACATTAGCCAATCTGATAGGTGTGAGGTGGTACCACAGAGTTGTTTTAATTTATATTTCTCTAATAGTGATTTGGAGCATTTCTTCACATGACCATGGATAGTTTTGATTTCTTTGTCTGAAAACTGCCTGTTCATATCCTTTGACCATTCATCAACTGGGCAGTGATTTGCATTTTTAATACATTTGACTCAGTTCTCCATATATTTAAGAAATCAGGCCTTTATCAGAGATACTTGTTGCAAATTTTTTTACCCAGTTTTCTACTTTCATTATAATTTTGGTAGCATAGGTTTTGTTCGTGCAAAAACTTTTAAATTGTATATAATCAAAATTATGTATTTTATATTTTGTAATGCCATTGATACTGTATTTGGTCCTAATTTTTTACCTTATCCGTAATCTGACAGATGAACTCTTCCATGCTCTCTTAATTTGCTTATGGTATCACTCTTTAGCTGTAAATCATGTACCCATTTTGACCTTATCTTGGTATATGGTGTGAAATGTTGATCTATACCTAGTTACTGCCATACTGTTTTCTAGTTTTCCCACCAGTTTTTGCCAACTAATGAGCTTTTGTTGCAAAAGCTTGAATCTTTGGGTTTATCGTATACTAGATTACTATGGTCACTTACTTAATGTAATTTGTACCTAATCTATTCCACTGATCCACCACTCTATTTCTTAGCCAATATCACATTGTTCTGATGATTACTGCTTTATAATACAGTTTGACATCTGGTATAGCGAGACCACCTTCTTTTGCTTTTTTTTTTTGATTCCCTTGACATCCTTGAACTTTTGTTCTTCCAGATGAATTTTGTTATTATTATTTCTAGCTCCAATAAGGTAATTTTTTGATAGTTTGATTGGTATGACACTAGATAAATAGATTAATTTAGGTAGAATTGTCATTTTTATTATATTGGCTCGGCCTACCCATGAGCAATTAATATTTTTCCAGTTTTTTAGATCTGACTTTATTTATGTGAGAAATGTTTTGTAGTTGTGTTCATATATAGTTTCTGAGTTTATCTTGGCAGGTAGACTCCCAAGTATTTTATATTGTCTACAGTTATTTTATTTTATTTTTTTTGGCTAGGCAATGGGGTTAAGTGACTTGCCCGGGGTACACAGCTAGTAAGTGTTATGTGTCTTAGGCCAGATTTGAACTCAGGTCCTCCTGAATCCAGGGCTGGTGCCCTATCCACTGCACCACCTAGCTGCCCCTTCTACAGTTATTTTAAATGGAATTTCTCTTTCCATCTCTTGCTACTGGATTTTGTTGATAATATAGGGAAATGCTAATGATTTGTGTAGGTTTATTTTGTATCCTGCAACTGTGGTGAGGTTCTTAATAATTTCAAGTAATTTTTAGTTGATTCTGTAGGATTTTTTAACTGTAACATTATATCATCTGTAAAGAGTGATAGTTTTATCTCCTCATTGTCTATTCTAATTAATTTGTTTTTCTTCTTTTATTGCTATAGCTAACATTTCTAGTATAATATGAAATAATAGTAGTGATAATGGGCATCCTTGCTTCATCCCTGATTGTATGGGGAGTGCTTCTAGTTTAAGCCCATTACAGATAATACTTGCTGATGGTTTTAGATAAATATTACTTATCATTTAAAGATAATCTCCATTTATTCCTATGCTCTCTAGTGTTTTCCCAAAGAATGGATGCTGTATTTTGTCAAAGGCTTTTTCTGCATCTATTCAGATAATCATATGATTTCTGTTGGTTTTATTATTGATGTGGCCAGTTATGCAGATAATTTTCCTAATATTGAACCAGCCCAGCATTCCTGGTATAAATTGCACCTGGTCATAGTGTATAATCCTTGTGATATATTGCTGTAATCTCTTTGCTAGTATTTTATTTAAAATTTTTGCATCAATATTCATTAGGGAAATTGGTCTATAAGTTTCTTTCTCTGTTTTGGCTTTTCTTGGTTTCGGTATCAGTACCGTATTTGTGTTGTAAAAGGAATTTGTTGGGACTCCTTCTTCATCTATTTTTCCAAATAGTTTATATAGTATTGGGATTAATTGTTCTTTAAATGTTTGGTATAATTCTCTTGTGAATCCATCTATCTGGTGCTGGGAATTTTTTCTTGGGAAATTCATTGATGGCGTGTTCAATTTCTTTTTATTTATTTTATTTATTTAAGGATTTTATTTATTTATTTAAGGATTTGCTTTCTTCTGTTAATCTGGACAACTTATATTTTTGTACCCATTCATCCACTTAATTTAGATTTCAAATTTATTGGCATTTAATTGGGCAAAATAGCTCCTAACAATTGTCTTAATTTACTCTTCATTGGTGGTGAACTTACTTCTTTCATTTTTGATGCTAGTAATTTGGTTTTCTTCTTTCCATTTTTAAATCAAATTAACCAATGGTTTAATTTATTTTATTGTTTCTTTTTCAACCAGCTTCTAGTTTTATTTATTAGTTCAATGATTTTATTGCTTTCAATTTTATTAATCTTTCCTTTGATTTTCAGGATTTCCAATTTGCTGTTTAATTGGGGATTTTTAATTTGTTTGGTTTTTTTTTTGATTGCATACCCAATTCATTGATCTGCTTTTTCTCTATTTTATTGATAGAAGTGATTAGAAGAATGAATTTTCCTGTAAGTACTGCTTTGGCTGCATCCCATAATTTTTGGTATGTTGGCTCATTGTTGTCATTTTCTTTAATGAAACTGTCAATTGTTTCTACGATTTGTTCTTTAAATCACTTGTTTGATTGTTTGTTTTTAGGATATTCTTAATGTAAGTATGTCCTTATACGTTTTCTAATGGCAAAAACTGGAGGTTGCTCTGGTTAGCCTCCAATCCTAGCCAATCCCAAACACCTAGCCAGTGTTTAGAAGGGTCACCTCTTGGGACCAGGGGCTATGGCCCCTTTACTCTAGGATTAGAAGCTCTACACAGGGAATGATAGCTTACTTAATAGTGAAAACCATTAGCAGCCTTTATTTTGGGGCAATGAATATGCCAGTTAATAGTGATTCTTCTATATTTATTAGTCTTTGGAAAAATTATCTAAGAATATAAGAAACCATTAATGTATCTCTTGGTTTATACAACCCATTGTCCAACTGGGGTAGAAGCTTTCCTGGTACTTCCCTCTCACACTGCCTTCCCTCCCACCCACTTTTCTTCCATTTTACTTGTATTTATTTGCTCCATACCAATTAACATTTTATTTTTATAATATTTGAAATTTTTTATTGTCTTCCTATCTCAAAATTTAAAGCAAATCATTCTAATCAGTTAGACTAGATTATACCTGAGAAAGAATCCCCTCTGCACCACCCAACCCTTTGCTTGAAGCTCTCCAGTGAAGTGGAGTCCATTGCTTTATGGGGTTGCCCATCCTACACTCAGCAGCCCTCATAAAGAGGGAGTTCTTCCTGCCATAAAGTCTAAGTTTGCCTCTTGCAACTTCCACCCATTTATCCTAGTCCTTACTTCATGGCCCAAGCAGATTAAATACAACCTTCTTTCCATGTGATAATAGCCCTGTAGTTACTTAAAGATGGTTGTCTCGTCCCATCTCATCCCATCCCACACCATACTACCTCATCCTATCCTGTCTCACACCATCCTACCTCACCCTATCCCATTCTACTCCATCCCATCCCATTCCATCTCATCCCATCCCACACCATCCTGCATCATCCTATCTCATTCCATACCACCCCACCCCACCCCACCCCATCTTATCCCTTCCCATACCCCTCAAAGCTTTCTTCCTGTTTCTTCAGCTGCTCTTCATGTGGCATAACCTTCTCAAGGCCTTTCGCCACGATGATCACTCCTCCTCCCTGACTTTTCTATAGCATTTCGCAAATGAGGCAGCCACAGTTCTTTAGACATGGTCTAAGCAGGGCAGAGGACGACATTGTGGCACCTCCAAAGTAGGTAGTGGACGCTGTTTTTTAAAGACAGTTTCAGTTGGCATTAGGGATTTTGATGTTATGTATGACTGTTGAGGTCACTAAAACTCACAAATCTTTCTCATTTGAATGTTAACAGAATATTACTGAGTTGTAAGAAATGACAAAAGGGCAGCTAGGTGGCACAGTGGATAGAGTGCCAGGCCTGGATTCTGAAAGATTCATCTTCCTGAGCTCAAATCTGGTCTCAGACACTTACTAGCAGTGTGACCCTGGGCAATTCACTTCCCCCATTGGCCTCAGTTTCCTCATCTGTAAAATGAGCTGGCCAAGAACTTTGCCAAGAACACCCCAAATAAGGTCATGAAGAATTGGACATGTCTAAAAATGACCAAACAACAAGAAATGACAAATACGAATACTTCAGTGAAACCTGGGGACACTGATGTGAACTGATGCAGCATTCCGTCAGTAAGAAAACAATGCACATAGTCATTCAAATAATGTAAAGGGGAAAAGCAATAAAAAAGAAATTGAACGCTATGAACATAATGCAAAGATGAGATTTGGCCCCAGGGAAAAATTGGGAACATCTACCTCTCTCCCTTCTTTGCGTGTGGGGAGGTCTAGGGGTGTGGAAGATTTCATATGTTGTCTGACAAAGCTGATGTGTCCCTTGTTTTACTTTCGTTTTTGGTTTTGTTTTCTCTTTAGGCAATTAGGGTTAAGTGACTTACCCAGGGTCACACAGCTAGTAAGTGTCAAGTGTTTGGTCTGAGGCTGGATTTGAACTCAGGTCCTCCTGACTCCAGGGCCATTGCTCTATCCACTGTGCCAGCTAGCTGCCCCTATTCCTTGATTTTGCTGACAGGATTTTTCCTTCTTCAAAAATCTTTGTTACATATCTTGTGTAGGGAACAAGGGAGAGAAATACTTGGAAATGAAGGTGATGTGAAACCATAAGGTTTTTCTTTAGACCTCACCTGTGATTTCATAAGTATAGGGAATCCTGGTGAGGAAACTCCTTTTTCAATGCATATCAACTCCTGCTCTGCAACTTAAGCCTTAGAAATTGCTTGAAGGGCCCTGAGACATGAAATGACTTGCCCAGGGCCACAAAGGCAGCATGTGTCAGAGGCGAGACTTCAACCCAGATCTTCCTACCTGAGAGGCTAGCGCTCTATCCGCTACTGCACACAGCTTCTTGTTTACTGATTTTTTTTAAAAGTCTATAAATATGAGGTCTTTAAAAAATCTTAAAAATTTCCCCCTCCCCTTTCCACTTGTTTGTTGTCTTCCTTTGATTTTCATACTTGAATAGTCATGGGATGACTTTGTTGGTTGAGTTTCTTGTCAAATTATTTAAACTGGTTCAGCCCTCCATTGTTTCTCTCTGATTTGTGTAATGATATTTTTTCATAATTCTCCATCATCTTTCTTTGCAAGATTTTGCAAATGCATTTGTATTCTAACCTGGTATTGTCAGTGGCCATCATCTCTTTGATTGGCAAGTAAGTCAGATGTTTACTGACCAGCATCCTCCATGTACTGTATGACCCATTGACACCAGCCTCCTGGCTGTTCCTCAAAAAAGACCCTCCATCTCCTGACTGTGCATTTTCTCTGGCTGTCCCCCAGGCCTGGAATTCTCTCCCTCCTTATCTCTGCCTCCTGGCTCTCCTGGCTTCCTTCAATTCTCAGGTAAAGTCCCATGTTCTTTGTATCCTTAGCACTTAGCACACAGTGCCTAGCACTTAGTAGGCACTTAAATGCTTACTGACTTGACCAAGGCACTCTCTGGGCTCTTTTGGATCTGACTGTTATAGCAATTGATTAACACTGGCTAAGCTTCAGGATAAATTGATTAAATTCAGGGTTGATGTCATTTCTATTACATGTTATCTATTTTTCTTTTTCAGTAATTTCCTTAAGTCAGGACTGAATTGCTTCAGTTATGAGCCATATCTTTTTCTTATCATTATTCTTTTATTATTCAGTTTTATAATTCAACATCGAAAAAATTTACCTTGATGAATTGTTCCGAACAAATTCAAACATTCTGAATTATGGAGGTTAAAATCTTTGGAGGCACCACTCCTGCTTACATAGTTTTAATTTTTTTTTGACAACATGGCAGCAGCGGCAGCAGCATCACAGAAGCTGCATCAGATCTTCTCAGAATACAGTGGGGTAGATTAGCCAGAGTTCCAGAAAAATAAAGTCAGGGACAGGGCAAACTTTAGGAAGGAAAATGAGAGCAGAGAGCCCTCAGGAGGCTTCAGTCTAGTAAACGAAGCAAGAATTTCCTTAATACCACTAAGTAGACTTGCTATTTTTTTTCTTCTGTTGTGTTTTGTTTCCTCTTTCTGTTGGTTCCTCCTATTGGTTCTAATTCTTACTAACAACATCACTAATGTGAAAATACGCTTAATAGGAATGTATATGTATAGCCTATATCAGATTGCACACCGTCTTGGGGAGAGAAGTGGGGATGGAGGGGGAGAAAAATTTAAAACTCAAAAGTTTATGGAAGTGATTGTTGACAATTCAAAATAGATTAATTTTTAAAAATACCACTAAGTAGGAGATTTTTCTCATGGCATGAGAAGTGCAAAGTCCAGAGGAAAAGGAGAATGGGCTTTGTGGAGGAGAGGACAGAGCAGAGAGTTTAGAGTCAGAGGACCTGAGTTTGAATGCTGCCTAAGCAATCGGAACCTGCTTTGGGTTTTGTATATGATTCGATGAACCTCTTAAGCTCTTTGGAACCCAGTTTCCTATTTTTAAAAGGAAGGGATTCAACTGTATGGTCTTTAAGGGACTTCCCCCCCTCTAGTTCTTACAAGCCTATGATTGCTTTGGGGTGGTGGTTGCTGGAGAGGAGAATCAGGAAAAGACTTCAGTAGGCAGAGGATGTTGGAATTGGGTCTTGGAGTCTGTGTTCCCACAGGTGAAGATAGAGGATCATAGGATCCTATATTTAATGCTGGATGGGACCTCAGAAGCCCCCTAATGCAACCCCTTAATTTTGTAGAACCAGCAACTTGCCCAAGGTCACAGAGGCAGCAAACATCAGAGACAGAATTTGAACCTGGGCTATCGAACCACTAAGTCAGCTCCTTGCTCTGTGCCATGGGAAGAGTATTTCCCCCCCTCCCCCCCAGCAAACAAAACAGCAGGAGCAAAGGCAAAAAGAGCTTAGAGGCCACCATGGAGAGATGATATACTTAGGGAGGGCTTTGAGTATAGAGAGTAAAGACCAGAAGAATGAAGGACAGAGTCTTGAGGGAGATCCTCACCAGTATGAGGAAGAAGATCTGGGAAGAAGGACAGATGAGGCAGCGAGTTGGCATCGTGAATAGAGCACCAGCTGTCAGGAGGACCTGAGTTCAAATCCGGCTTCAGACACTTGACACTTACTAGCTGTGTGACCCTGGGTAAGTCACTTAACCCCATTGTGTAGCAAAAAAAAAAAAGACAGAGTCTTGACAGAGATCCTCGACCAGTATGAAGAAGAGGATCTGTAAAGGTGATATGACTAATGAGAGAAATAAGTGGAGAATAAGGAAAGTCACAAAAGCAATGGAAGGAGAGTTTTGAGAAGTAGATTATCAAACACTGTCCCAAACTATGTAGTGAGAATGAGGACTGACATTGAGCCCATTTGATTTGATCTAATATTTGATATTTTTTTGAAAGGTAAGTGGTGGGGGACAGGAGCTAGGTTGTATCTTTGAGGTACCTTCAGCTTTTAGGTATGAAGGATGTTCCAGTAGTAATTGCTGAATGTTAGGTTGACAATAGGAGAAAGCCCAAGACCATTGCTTCCTGGAGTCTGGACTGTCTGAAAAGAAGCAGATCATTGTCTTAGAATTAGGATCCTAGATTTGGAGCTGAAAGGGTCCTCAGATGTCATCTACCCACTCTCACCCCCTCATTTTACAAATGAGAAAATTGAAGTCTTCACACTTGCCAAAGGTTAAACCAACCAGGTTTCAAATAGAGGTCCTCTTGAATACAGATTGAAGACATTTTCCATGTTACAATATGGCAAAGTTTGTTTCAGGTAAACACCGTATTTATAAGGAGTAAAGATTTCCCAAGACTACCAGAAAATGGAGGTGGTTTTGTTGCATCAGAGAAGGTCTTTTTGGCTTACGGATGTTTATAGGGTCTCATCTGAGTAACTAGTTAAATAAACAAGTCTTCCTTGAGAGGGATGGAAGTTATGCTCTAAAAAAGGAATAGTTTTGAGGAGATAAAATACTAAAGTTCGGGGAGTTCCTGAAGGTCAGATTTTATAGAAGTTAATTCTATTCGATAAATAAGCACCTGTTATCTGCCAGGCACTGTGCTAAGCACTGGGGATACAAAAAAAGAGGCAAAAGACAGATCCTGCTCTGAAGGAGCTTACAATCTACTAGGGGAGACAACATGCAAACAAAATGTATACAAAGTGAGTTATATCCAGAATAAATAGGAAATCATTAATAGAGGGAAGGCATTGGAATTAAGAGGGGCTGGGAAAGGCTTCCTGTAGGAGGTTTAATTGGGACTTAGAGGAAGCCAAGTTACTCATTAAGTGGAGATAAGGAGTAAAAGCATTCCAGGCAGGTGAGGGGCAGCCAGAGAGAATGCTGGAGGTGAGAGATGGAGTGTCTTGTTCATGGAACATCTAGGAGGCTAATGTCACTGGATGGATGAGTATGTGTTGGGGAGGAAGGTGTAGGAATACTGGAAAGGTAAGAGGGGGCCAGGTGATGAAGGGCTTTGAATGACAAACATGATAAACCATGACAAACCAGACACCTCTGGTCAAAGACAGGTGTGGTATGGTGGAAAGAGCCCTAGATATGGAGTCAGGAGAGGCATGGGTTCTAATCCTGCCTTTGACACATATTTGCTCTGTGGCCATAAGCAAGTTATTCTGTGACTCTTGGCCTCTTTTCAATCTGTAAAAGTGAAGATAATAATAATACCATCAGTCCTTGCCTGCTTGGGTTGTGTGACTGGGTATATAAGGAGCACTGCAAACCTAGAGGTGTTATCTCAATGTGTGCTGTCACTAGGATTACTAGGGCACTATCCCAGCACTGCAGAAGCTCTCACCAACACTGGCCAGGGCTCTACAGCATCATAGATCCCTGTCTTGAAGCACAGAGAAGATGACCAGATTTCAGCTTCATGGGCCAAGAGGTGCCAGCACCAATGGTTTCCTCCACCAACGTCTGCTGTGGGGTCAGCTGGATCCAGGATCACAGGCCTAAATAACCGATAAGTTAGTCGATTAGCAATCATTTGTCAAGCACCTACTATCTGTCATGGACTATGCTATGTCTTACATACTTATTCAAAAACAGAATGGAAACAATCCTTGCCCTCCAGCAGCTTATAATCAATTGGGGGAGACAATATTTACATATACAGGTCGTACAAAAGATCTACGAATTAAATATAAGGAAACTTTGGGGAGTAGGTACATGCAGCTAGGAGAGAGGGTTGCCTAGGAAAGGCCTTATGTGGAAGTTGACATTTGATCTGAATCTTGAAGGAAACTTGGGATTCTGAGAGGTGGAGGTAAGAAGCGATGACATTCCAGGCATGGGGAACTGTCAGGGTAAAGTCACAGAGGTGGGAGGTGGTGAGATATATACAAAGAACAGTAAAATGAAGGCTAGTTTTTTGTTTTGTTTTTTAGGCAATTGGGGTTAAGTGACTTGCCCAAGGTCACACAGCTAGTAAGTGTTAAATGTTTTGGTCTGAGGCTGGATTTGAACTCAGGTGCTCCTGACTTTAGGGCTGGTACTCTATCTACTGCACCACCTAGCTGCCCCTGAAGGCTAGTTTTGATGAACTATAGAGTGCATGAAGGGGAGAAATGTATAGTAAGGCTAGAAATAAAGGTTCAAGTTTGGTTGTAAAAGACTTTCAATGCCTAACAATGAAGTTTATATTTAATCCTAAAGCTAATAGGGGACCATTAGAATTTATTGAGTAGAGAAATGACATAGTGAGATGTTGCTTTTAAAAAAAAAACGATTGTGTGAAGGCAACAGCATGAAGAATTGGGATAGGAAGAGAATTGAGTCAGGAAGGCCAATTAGGAAGTGGCAGTGGTCCAATGGGAAAGATCAGCAAAGTAGAGGATCAAACAATGAATCATTAATTAAGTTCCACTGTGCTGGATGTTGAGGATGCAAATAAAATCAGTGAAATGATCCCTACTCACAGACAGCTTAGATTACAATGAGGACACACATAAGTACAGCCAGAATAGACATAAAGACAAATCATTCTTCTCCAGGCTACACTCCAGACTTTCTCTACCATCCCAAAGCTCTGCTCCAGTCCAGGAATTCACACTTGGAAAAGTATGCACCTTCTCTCTCTCTCTCTCTGTCTCTCTGTCTCTCTCTCTCTCTCTCTCTCTCTCTCTCTCTCTCTCTCTCTCTCTCTCTCTCCATCTCCCTCTCTCCCTTTCTCTCTGTCTCTCTATATCTTTGTCTCTGTCTCTCTCTCTCCTTCTCCTCCCTCCTTCTCTCTTTCCCTATCATTTCCTTTTCTCTGTCTGTCTCTCTTTCCTTCCTCTCTCTATCTCTGTCTCCCCCACACCCTTTCCCTTTCTTTCAGGATGGAGATTGTCTTTCTACTTGTATTTGTATTCTCAATGTGTTCCATAGTAAGCCCTTATTAAATGCTTCTCAGTGACTGAAATGCAAATCAATCCAAAGTAGTTCAATATAAGATGGTTTGAGAGGGAGGGAGCCAGTAGCTGGAGGGATCATGAAAGACTTCCAGTGGAAGGTGGTACTCAAGTTATATATTCAAGGAAGAAAGGGATTTTTTGAGGTGGACATTAGGAGAGAGTGCACTTCACATACAGAGAACAGTCAGTGCAAAGGCCAAGATGGGAGACTGGAGTGTTGTGTGCCAGAAATGGAGAGACCAGTTTGGCTGGATATCCAAATGTGAGAGAGGGAAGAATGTTCAACAAGACTGGAAAGATAGTTTGGGACCACTTTGTGAAGGTCTTTAAAAGCTAAACAGAGGAATTTCTATTTGATACCAGGGGCAACAGAAAGCCACTGAAGTTGAGTGAGTTGGAGAGTGACATAGTCCAATCTGGACTCAAGAAAAGTCACTCCCACAGCAGTATGGAGGATGGACTGGAGTGGATAAAGACTCGCTGTCAGGGATACCAATATGGAGGCATGTGCGATAACCTAGGTGAAAGGCAATGAGGCTAGCTGTATGAGGATACAGGAGGAATTGGATGTGAGAGATGTTGTGCAGAAAGTAACAGCAAGAGATGTGGCAACAGATTGGATGTGTGTGGAGAGGGAGAGGGAGGAGTCCATGATTATACTGAGATTATGACCTTGGTAGACTAGAAGTACAGGGATGCCTTAGACAGAAATAGGGAAGTTGAAAGGGTTTCGATGTAAGACAAGAATCACATATTTCTATGAAAATAATATTAATGAAATAAAAATTAATAAAGCACTATTAATACATATTAATAAAATGTAGATAAATCAAAATAAACTATCTTAATGCTGCTATGTAACAGTTCAGGACATGGGAGTGGGAAACCATTGGCATTTTTCTTTGTTTCTTCTACTCCCTTTTCTCGTCTTAATTCCTTTCTTGCCCTACTGTTTCCTTTCACTCTGGTAAAGGGAAAGGTAGAACCATGGGCAAAAGAGGTTAATCTGAATGATTTTGTAGCTCTGTGAAAACTCTGAGTCTTAGAAGACAGACCTTTAGCTTTCCTCCTTGTGACCTAAAGTCCCTTAGGCCTCTTCTGATTCTAAACTTTGGGTTATTTCTAGCCTGGAGAGATCAGTGGAGAATATCTAGGGCCCCACTTATCTGTCTAGCTGCTTGCTCATCACCACACTGACATTATTCTGTATAACCCATACGGGATATTCTTGGGTTCTTCCTTCATGAGGTGGCATTGTCTTTTCCTTTTGTGGGCCACTCCTGGCTTTTTTTTTAAATTCCAAACTCACATGGGGTGTCATCACTTCAAAGGGCTTGGGAGTCTGAGTCACTGACAATGGGTTTACGGGTCAGGGAAGAGGAATGTGCTTGTTTGCAATGGATACCTGGGTTTCTTGAGCTGTTTCAATAGGAAATTCCTGATGATTTCATTCTGAAAATCATAGTTGACTGTCCAGTAGACGCAGAGCTTTTGGTACTGCATAATTAATTTCAGGACCGTCAGGAAGCCTTCAGCTGTGTCAAAATCTGTCATTCCACTACCTTGCTCCCAGGCATAGACTGTCAGAAGTTCTATGGCATACTTCGGAGGGAGGGACCCTTTCTTCTTCAATTTCCTGTAACACTGAAGGCCAAGAAAGAAAACAGAAACAACATAAGGGAAATAAAACTCATTCAATCCTGTTATTGCCATATAGTAGCCCAAACCATGGCTGGCAGGATGAGGGTACAGAAAGCCAACTGGTGTACTAGACCATAAGACCTGGCACTGGGGGATAGTTGCCTTCTCTCCTGCTTAAGAAGTGTGTGTTCCTTGGTATGTGTCTGCTAACAGGAAGTACAGATGTGTTGCTCCTCTGGGGTAGAACCTGAGGTAGAAGAAGGAAACAAACAGATGGTTGGTCTCTGTTAAGTGCCTATAGTAGCTGAAAATAGGGAATTTTTCTCATGTTGAGTAGGATGGAGAGATCTCTAGGAAAAAAGTGGTGGTATACAGGATGTTCTTTCTTTTATTTTAATTTAAAAGCATTTAATTTCCCCAATTATGTGTAGAGACAATTTTCGACATTCATTTTTGGAAAGATTTTGAGTTCCAAATTTTTTTTCTTTCCCTCCCCCTCCTCAAGACATCAACAAATCTGATATAGGTTATACATGTGCAATCACGTACAACATATTTTGCATTAGTCATGTCGTGAAAGAAGAAACAGAACAAAATGTAAAAGCCATGAAAAGAAGACAAAAAAAGTGAAAATAGCTTGCTTTGGTCTGCATTCAAACTCCATGGTTCTTTCTCTGGATATGGATAGCATTTTCCATCACGAGTCTTTTGGAATTGTCTTGCATCATTGCATTGCTGAGAAGAGCTAAGTCAAGCAAAGCTGATCATCACGTAGTGTTACTGTTACTGTGTTCAATGTTCTCCTGGTTCTGCTCATTTCACTCAGCATCAGTTCATATAGGTCTTTCCAGGTTTTTCTGAAATCTGCCTGCTCATCATTACAGCAAAATAGTATTCCATTACACTCATATACCACATCTTACTCAGCCATTCCCCAGTTGAATAGCAGCTGGACATTCTTTTATTTTTTATTTATTTTTTGGGTTTTTTTATTAATTTATTTTTAGTTTTCAATATTCACTTCCACGAGCTTTTGAGATTTAAATTTTCTCCCCCTCCCTCCCTGCCTCCTTCCCCAAGATGGCATGCAATCTGACATAGGCTCTAGATATACATTCCTATTAAACATATTTTCACATTAGTCATGTTGTAAAGAAGCATTAGAACCAATAGGAGGAACCACAATGAATGTTCTTTCTAACAAAAACATTTGAGAATCAGATGAGAACACATGCTAATCTCTGAAGGGAAACTAACAGTAAGATGGGCTGACTCCCATATTTCTCCCTAACCTTCTTTTAGATAAGCCTCCACATTAACTAAATGTGTGTAATTATCAAGAGATATCTATTTGAAGCTATATTTATATAGAGAGCACTGGAATGCTCTCCCTTTCAGAAACCCTGGCTTCTTTTAAGACCCAGCTCAAATGCTAGTTTTACAGGAAGAGTGCAAGCAGAATAAAATAAACTTAGACTACTAAACCAGATCAGAATCAGATTAGGGAGCACCTTCAGTAGCAAGAGAAGAAATTTGTGTTTTATAATCATGTCAGAAATGTGGAGCTATAGTAGGGTTTTGATTAGGGGAATGCCATGGTCATAATCATAAATCAGTGAAATTATTCTGGCAGGTCAAGAGGGACAGATTGGAGAGGAGAAAGGAGTCAGAGAGACCAATTAGAAGGCTATTACAATAGTCCAGGCAAGAGGTGATGAAAGTTTCTGAATGAGCATAGTGGCTGTGTGAATAGAAAGAAGGGAATAGATTGGAGAAATTTCATGGAAATGTTTGAGGGAGAGGGAAGAGTCAAAGGTGATTGATTCTGAGCTGTGAAGTCTGGGTGTTTGGGAAGATAATGGGGTCAACAGAAACAGAGATGTTGAGGTGGTGATGGGGGAGGTGATAAATTCATATGGGATATTTAGTTTGAGGTTCTAATGAAGCACCTAGTCGATTGATGTTTAGATAAGAGTCATTTGCAGAGAAGTGATCATTGAACCCGTAGATTGAAGGAGGAAAGGAGAGGGTGTAGGACAGAGCAATGCAACATCACGACATTTAGGGGACAGGAGGGGGATGGTGAAAGATCAAAGGAGATTAAGAAGGCTCGATTGGGCAGATTGGAGGAAAATCAGAAGAGAACGGTATCATAGAGGCTCATGCAAGGAAAAGTATATAAGAGGAGTGAATTGCCAGTGGTGTAGAAAATTGGAAAATATCAAGGGTGGATGAGGGCCAAGAAAAGGATGGTGGTTTTGACAATAAAAAGTCACTGGTGACCTTTAAGAGCACTTTCAGTAGAATAATGATATTAGAAGTCTTATTCCAATGGATTGAGGAGTGATTAAGCAAATATAAATTACTTTTCCCAGGAATTTAGCAGTGAAATGGCTAGAGAGGGATAAAGAATTGTAGACTGATGGGATGGCAAGGTAAAGCAGGGCATGGAAATGTTTGTACACATTAGACATGAGCTTATAATTCTGGGTGACTTTAATGCTAGAGTAGAATCAGAGTATTGGACATGGCAGGGAGTCCTTGGGAGGAATGGAGCTGGAAAGAGCAACAGTACAGCAATGGCCACTTACTACTGAAGACTTGTACATCTCATTATCTTCTCATCATCAACACTGTCTTCCATTTACCCAAATGCCATAAAACTTCATGGATGAGCCCTCGCAGCAAACATTGGCATTTTACAGATAGGATGTGAGAATGACAAAGGCAACACGTGGTGCAGAGTGCTGGACTGACCATAGACTTATCCTCTCCAAGCTAAATATTCAAACTCAACAAAAGTGGTGGCCCAAAGGCAAAAAGACTACCAGAAAAATTAATGTCAACAGATTAGAGTACTTCTCTGAGTAGGAACAATTCGCCGCTAACTTGGAGGGAAAGTTGAGCCAACACACAGCTGGCAACAGGGGAGCAGAAAAGGAGTGGGCAGATTTCAGAGATTTAGTGTACAGCACTGCATTTGTTCATTTGGGTCAGAACACTTGCAAACATCAAGACTGGTTTGATGAAAATGATGGGGAAATTCAGAAGCTGCTAAATGAAAAAATGAGAACTCAACAGGATTTACCAGCAGAACAGTTCATCCATCTCTAAGAAGGCAGCATTTAATTCCATCAAAAGTAAAGTGCAAGTGAAGCCTAGAGAAATGCAGGATTCTTGGCTCAGTAGAAAGGTAGATGGAATTTAGTTTTATGCTGATAGTGACAATCCAAAGTGGTTTATGATGCCCTGAAGGGTATTTATGGGCCAAAGATCTATGGTGCATCTCAACTACTCAGTACTGATGGAGGCACATTGATTGTTGGTAAGGACATGATCCTAGAGAGATGGGCTGAACAATTCCATAGTGTTCTGAACAGATTATCATCAATCAATGCTGAAGTCATTGAGTGTTTACCATAGGTTGAAGTCAGTCCTTCCCTAGCTGAAGTTCCAACTGAAGAAGAGGTTCTGAATGCCATTAGTCTCCTTTCATGTGGCAAAGCACCTGGTGCTGATTCTATTCCAGCTGAGATTTACAAGGTCGGGGGGTCCATTGCTCATACAAAAGCTGACTGAAATTTTCTGGGTTATATGGCAAGAGGATGTTATCCCTCAGGAGTTCAAGGATGTCTCCATTGTCCATCTCTATATAGGTAAAGGAAATAGATTATCGTGTGACAATCACAGGGGTGTCTCTCTCTTAGTCATTACTGGTAAGATTCTTGCCAGAGTCCTTCTTAATAGGCTTATCCTTCACCTGGAAGATAGTCATCTACCTGAGAGTCCGTATGGCTTCAGAAAGGGCTGAGAAATGGTCAATACGGTGTTTGATGCCTGACAAGTCCAGCAGAATTTGTACACATTTGTAGATCTGAACCAAGGCCTCTGATACTGTCAGTCATCAGTGCTTGTGGAAAATTATGTCAAAATTTGGTTGCCAAGAGAGGTTCATCAGTATCGTACATCAGTTTCATGATGGCATGCTTGCCCAGGTTCTGGATAATGGACAATGCTCTTGTGCTTTCTCAGGTACCAATGAGGGGAAACAAGGCTCTGTGCTTGCTTCCATGTTTTTTAGCATGATGTTTTCAGCCATGTTGTCGAATGCCTTCAATGAGGACAAGCATGACATCAAGGTCAGCTATCACACTGATGGAAAATTCTTCAACTTGAAAAGGCTACAAGCCAAGACTAAAATGGAGGGATTTTTGGTGCATGATTTTTTGTTTGCAGATGATTGTGCACTCAATGTAGCCTCTGAAGCTGGATACAACAAAGTATGGATCAATACTCTTTTGCACCATCCGTATGTGGAACCATCAGTTACAGCAAATGGAGATGTTCTGAATATTGTGAATAAGTTCGCTTACCTAGGCAGTGTACTTTCCAGGAAGATATACATTGACAATGAGGTTGACACATGCATTGCCAGAGCTAGCTCAGTGTTTGTGAGGCTCCAAAAGAAAGTATGGGAGAGAAGAGGTATTAGACTGACTATCAAACTGATGGTCTACAGAACTGTTGTGCTGACCTCATTGTTGCATGCCTGTGAAACCTGGACAGTATACCAGCACCATGCCAGGAAGCTGAATCACTTCCATTTGAATTGTCTCAAGAAGATTCTGAAAATCACCTGGGTAGGATAATCACTGATGTCCTTTCTTGAACTAAACTGCCAAGCATTCAAATTCTACTACAGAGATCACAACTCCAATGCGCCGGCCATGTTGTTCAAATGCCAAATGTATGCTTGCCTAAAAAACTATTATGGAAAACTCACAAAGGCAAGCATTCACATGGTGGTCAGAAGAAGTGATACAAGGACACTCTCAAGGTCTCTCTGACCAACTTTGAGATTGATTTTGTGACATGGGAGATGCTGATAAATGACCACCCAGCATGGTGTGCCTTCATCAGAGAAGGTGTTGTGCTCTATGAGCAAAGCAGAATTGAAGTAGCTTAAAAGAAAAACAAGATGTACAAATTTAGAGAATCCACCCCAAGTGATCACCTGGACTATTTGTGCGCAACCTGTGGTAGAGCATTCCGAGCTTGTATTGGTCTCATCGGCCATAGTCAGACACATTGTAACTTGACTCTAATATAGTGATGCCATTTTGGTCCTCTTTTAGAATGAAAGACAACAACCAACCAACACATTAGAGAAGGAAGAGAGAGAGGAAGAAGGAGAAAAGGGAGAAGAGAGAGGAGAAGAAGAGAAATGAGGGAGAGAGAGGCAGAGAAGAGAGGGATGAGAGAGAGAGGAGAGAGAATTCCTGAAGCAAATGGGAGAGGATGGGTTGAAGGGCATAGGTGGAGAGGGTTATCCTTTACAAGGAGAATGGCTATCTCTTCACTTAGGCTTGGAGTAAAGGAAGAGAGAATAGCTGAAAGCAATGAGAAGTGTGGGGCCAGTATGTTGAATAGTGAATGCAAATCTCTGTATTGGATTTTTGTCTCCATTTATTCCTTTGCCTCATGCTATACTCTTCCATTCTATTCCCTATCCTAGGACTTCCCCAGTTTAACCCAAACCCCTTTTTAACTAAAAAAAAAAGATTTTTTATTTTTGGTTCCAAATTGTCTCCTTTCCTCCACTCCCTCTCACACATTAATAAGGCAAGAAATATAGCACCCATTATACATATGAAGTCATGAAAAAATATTTCCATGTCAGCCATATTGTGAAAAAAAAGCCAAGAAAAATTAAGAAGAAAAAATATACTACAATTTGCACTCAGAGTCCTCAGTTCTTTCCCTGGAGGTGGATAGCATTTTTCATCATGAGTCCTTTGGAACTGTCATGGGTCATTGTATTTGATCAGAGTAGCTAAGTTTTTCACAGTTGATTATCGTTACAAAATTGCTGTTACTGTGTACTTTGTTCTCCTGGTTTTGTTCACTTCACTTTGCATCAATTCATATAAGTGTTCCCAAATTTTTCTGAAACCACCCTCTTCCTGATTTCTTATGGCACAATAGAATTCAATCACAATCACATACCATCACTTGTTCAACTATTCCTCAACTGATGGGAATCAATGTCTAATCCTTTGCTACAATAAAAAGAACTGCTATAAACAGTTTGTACGTTAACACCCTTTCCATTTTCTTTTGATCTCTTTAGACCTATTAGCAATATTGCTGGATGAAAGAGTATGCACAGTTTTATAGCAATCTCGGCATAGTTTCGAAATATAGAATGGTCTGACTAGTTCACAACTCCACCAACAGTGCATTGATGTACTTGTTTTCCCCCATCCACTCCAGCATTTGTCATTTTCCTTTTTTTAGTCAGTCTGATGGAAGTGAGGTGATAGCTCATAGTTGTTTCAATGTATGTTTGTCTGATTATTAGTGTTTTAGAGCATTTTTTACATCATTATTGATAGCTTTGATTTCTTCATCTAAAAATTGCCTGTTCATGTCCTTTGACCATTTATCAACTGGGAAATGGTGCTCATTTTAAAAAAAAAATAATAAATTTGGATCAGTTCTCTATATATTTGAAAAATGAGACCTTTATCAGAGAAACTCACTGCAAACCTCCCTCTCTCCCATTTCTTTCTTTCCTACTAATTTTGGCTGCATTAATTTTGTTTGTGCAAAACTTAATTTTATGTAACCAAAATTGTCCATTTTACCTCCTGTGAAACTCTGTATCTCTTGTTTGGTCATGAATTCTTCCTTTATCCATAGATCTCACAGGTGATTTCTTCCATGCTCCTTAATTTGCTTATGTCACCCTTTATGTCTAAATCGTGTACCCATTTTGAGCTTATCTTGGTATAGAATGTGAGATGTTGGTCTATACCTAGTTTCTGCCAGGCTACATTCTAGTTTTCCAAGCAGTTTTTGTCATATATTGAGTTCTTGCCCCAGTGGCTGAGATTTATCAAACAATAGGTTACATTGCTCATTTACTTTTGTATCTTGTATACCTAATCTGTTCCATTGATCTATCACTCTATTTTCCCATATCAAATTGTTGTGCTGTTTACCTCTCTGTAATATAGTTTGTCTCTGTAATATAGTTTGAGAGTGGGTATTGCTAGGCCCCCTTCCTATTTTTTTTCATTGATTCCCTTGATATTGTTGACCTTTTGCTCCTCCAGATGAATTTGGTTATTATTTTTTCTAGTTCTATAAAGCAATTGTTTGGTAGCTTGATCTGTATGCCACTGAATAAGTATGTTAATTTAGGTAGCATTATAATTTTTACTATATTGACTTGGCCTACCATGAGCAATTAATATTTCTCTAATTGCTTAAATCTGTCTTTATTTCTGTGAAGAGTGTTTTGTAATTGTGTTCACACAGTTTCTGTGTGTATCTTGGCAGTAGATTCCCAAGTATTTAATATTGTCTGTAGTTATCTTCAGTGGAATTTCTTTTTCTAACTCATCTTGCTGGATTTTTTTGGTTATATACAGAAATGCTGATGATTTGTATGGGTTTATCATATTCTGCAACTTTGATAATGTTGTTAAGGGTTTAAACTAATTTTTCAGTTGTTCTCTAAGTATACTATCATATCATCTGCAAAAAGTGAATTTTGTTTCCTCATTGGCTATGCTTATTCCTTCAAATTCTTTTCTTGTCTCATTACTATGACTAGCATTTTTAGTACAATGCTGAATAACAATGGTGACAATAGGCATCATTGCTTCATCCCTGATCTTATTGGAAAGGCTTCTAGTTTATCCTAGATAATGCTTGTTCTTAGTTGGTTTTAGACAGATATTATTTATAATTTTAATAAAAGTTCCATGTATTTCTATGCTTTCTAGTGTTTTTTAACAGGAATTAGTGTTGTGTTTTGTCAAAAGCTTGTTCTACATTAATTGCTTTGATCATATCATATCATATATCATATTTGTTGTTTTTGTTAATATGGTCAATTGTGCTTATATTTCTGTAAATATTCACCCATTTAATTTAGATTTTCAGTTTTATTGGTGTCAAGTTGGGCAAAATAGCCCCTAATAATTGCTTTAATTTCATCTTCATTGGCTGTGCATTCACCCTTTTCATTTTTGATACTGGTAATCTGGCTTCTTTCTTTTTATAAATCAAATTAGCCAATGATTTATCTACCTTGTTTCTCTCCCAATAAAATCAGTTCCTAGTTTTACTTATTAGTTTAGTGATTTCTTTAACTTTCAATTTTATAATTCTCTTTTGATTTTTAGGATTTATATTTTAGTGTTTAAATGAGAATTTTATTTTTTTCTGGTTGTTTTTTAGTTGCATCCCAATTCATTGGTCTGCTCTCCTTTTTATTGATGTGCATATTTTGAGATATAAAATTTCCTCAGTATTGTTTTGGCTGAATCCCACAAATTTCAGTATGCAGTTTCATTATTGTCATTATCTTTAATGAAATTATTGATTGCTTCTATATTTGTTCTTTGACCCACTTATTCTTTAGAATTAGATTACATAGTTTCCTATTAATTTTTATTCTATGCTTTAAAGACCTTTTACTGAATATAATCTTTATTGCATTATGGTCTGAAAAGGATGAATTTAATATTTCTGCTTTTCTGCATTTGTTTTTGAAGTTTTTATGCTCTAATTCATGGTTAGTTTTGTGAAGGTTCTATGCATAGCTGTGAAATAGGTATGCTCTTTTCTATTCCCATTCAATATTTTCCAGAGGTCTGTCATAACTAACTTTTCTAAAATTCTATTCATGTCCTTAACATCTTTCATGTTTATTTCATGGTTAGATTTATCTAGGTCTGATAGGGGGTAAACTGAGTTCCCTGCTAGTATAGATTTACTATCTATTTCCTCCTGTAACCCATTTAACTTTTCCTTCAAGTATTTGGCTGTTAGATCCAAGAGGACTTTGTACACAATAACAGCCACGTTATGCAATGACTAAGATTGTTAAACTGAACCCTTCTCAGCATTACAAGGATCTAAGACATCTCCAGAGGACTTGGGATTGAAAATGCTGTCCACATCCAAAGAAAGAACTATGGAAGTCAAATCACTATCACTTATTTTTACCTCCTGTTGAGTTTTGTTTCATCTTTCTAATGGTTCCTTCTATTGGTTTTAATTTGTACTTACAACTTCACTGATGTGAAAATATGTTTAATGGGTATGTAAATGTAAAGCCTATATCAGATTGTGCGCCATCTTGGGGAGGGTGAGGGGGGGGAGGAGGAAAAGGGAGAAAAAATTTCAACTCAAAAGCATATGGAAAAAATAAAAAAAGAGAAAGGAAAAGAAAAGAAAAAGAAAAAAAGAATTTGGCTGTTATACCATTTGCTGCATATATCATCAGTATTGATATTCATTCTTTATATATGATACATTTTTTAAAAAAAAGCAAAATGAAGTTTCCTTGATTATCCCTTTTAATTAGGTTAATTTTTGCTTTTGTTTTGTCTGAGATCATCATTGTTACACCTGCCTTTTTTAGGGGGACAATTGGGGTTAAGTGGCTTGCCCAGGGTCACATAGCTAGTAAGCTGATTTGAGTTCAGGTTCCTCTGACTCCAGGGCTGGTGTTTACACCTGCCTTTTTTTAAAAAAGCATAATAGATTCTTCTTTAATCACTTATTTCCATTTTATGAATGAGCTCATTCCATTTACATTCACAGTTATGATTGCTATGCATTTCCCTCAGTCCTAGTCTCTCCATATTTATCCTCCTCTTTTTACCCTGTCCCCTCCTGAAAAGTCTGTTTTGCTTCTGGCCATCACCTCCTTTTATGTACCTTCCTCTTATCATTCCACCCCCTCCTCTTTCTCTTAGCCCCCTTCCTTCCTACTTCCTTTCTGTGTGTATATATATATTTTCCCTCCTTGAACCAATCTGTTGCCTGATCCTTCTCCCCCACTTCACATTCCCCTCTGTTGTAAAAACTCTTCCCTGCACCTCTATTTTATGTAAGATGATTTCCTCTATCTTTCTCCTCTCCCTCTTCTCTCAGTGTATCTCTCTTTTTCATCCTTTCATTCTTCTTTTGAGTTCATGCTGACATAATAGCCTCACACCGATGTTCTCTAAGTTGACTCCTAACTCCCTAATAATGATACAGTTCTCAGAGGTTACATGCATCATTTTCCCCTTATGATTTCTCACTTATGCTTACCTTTTTATGCTTCTCTTGAGTCTTGTGTTTGAATGTCAAATTATCTATTCAGTTCTGATCTTTTCATCAGGAATGCTTGAAAGCTCCATATTTCATTAAATTTCAGTTTTGCTAGGTAGCTTATTCTTACTTGTAATCCTATCTCTTTTGCCTTCCAGAAAATCATCTTCCAAACCTTCCACCCCTTTATAGTGGAAACTGCTAAATCTGTCAAATTCTGACTGTGACTTTACGATATTTGAATGAATTCTTTCTGGTTATTTTCAGTATTTTCTCCTTGACCTGACAGTTCTGGATTTTGGCTATAATATTGCTGGAAATTTTCATTTTGGGATTTCTTTCAGTAGGTGATCATTAGATTCTTTCAATTTCTGTTTTGCTATCTGGTTCTAAGATCTCTAGTCAGTTTTCTTTCAAAATTTCTTGAAATATGATATTTGACTCCTTTTTTTTGTAATGGTTTTCAGGTAGTCCAATAATCCATAAAGTATCTCTCCTCAATCTATATTCCAGGTCAGTTGTTTTTTTTTTCCTGTGACATATTTCAAATTTTCTTCTCTCTCTTTTTTTCTCTAGTATTTTGATTTGTTTTATTGTTTCTTGATGTCTCATGAGGCCATTATCTTTCCAGTTGACTAGTTTTAATTTTTAAGGAGGCATTTTCTTCAGTATTTTTGTGCCTCTATTAATTACCACACTTCTATTATCTCTATATTTACTCTATATTTTTGTGCCTCTATTACCAATTCTCTTGTCATAATTTTCTTGAGGTGCTTTCATTTTTCCTGTTTTCCTCTATACTTCTTATTTGATTTTTAATTAAAAAAAATTTTTTTTTTGCTTTTTAAAAAATCTTTTCTTTAGCTATTCTAGGAATTCTTGTTGGGCTTATGTTCAATCTGTATTTTTCCTTGAGGCTTTGCTTATAGATGTTTTCAATTTATTGTCTTCTTCTGAGTTTGTGTCTTGAGCTTCTTTGTCACCATTGTAGTTTTTTTATGGTCAGATTCATTGTTTGCTCATTTTTTCAGTCTGTTTCTTAACTTTGAACTTTAAGTTAGAGTTGGGCTCTGCTCACCTCTGAGGGGAGTGACTGGCCAGAATTTCTGTCTTTTTTGTCCTGCTGCTTTCACAGCTTGATCTGGGGGCCTGTAAATTTTTGGTTCTTCAAATGTAGTGTGATCCAGGGAGAGGTCTCATCACTGTTATCCTGATCTGCCTTCTGGTCATGTGGGTAGAGCCTTTGCTCCCTCATGACTGTAACTGCTACTCTCTACCCTAGAACTGAGACATGGAAGTGGGTAAAAGTTGACAGAGATGCTAGATTGTACCTGCTCCTGCTCCTACTATTAGCACAGGGGTCCCCTGGAATCTCTTGATGACCAGGTATGTCCCCTTAACATCACTTGGCACTGATGCTGATGCTCCATAGTCTGCAGCCAATGCCACTTCCACCAGGTTGTGTTCCTGGTCAGTCTCCCACCCCAGTGTTTGCAGATGTCTTTTTCTTTTTTTTTGGCAGACTTTCTTTGCTTGTTCTGGGAAAAGTTAACTTCCTGATGTGGCTGTGACTATGTGGACAACTTGAGAACGTTTCTTTTAGGACCCTACACTTATTTTCATAACAAGACTGAACTTGCATTTGTCCTGGCACCTGGCCTTTGGGGTTCAGCCAATGAATAATTATAGAAATGTTTAATGTTAAATGTTCTTCCTTTTGGGAAAACACTCAGGGTTTCACCTCCTTTTCTAGTCTTATTTACAATTGCTATCATTCACACACTCTCCATTCTAGTTAGGTTGACTTATTAATGATCCCCACATGACCCACCTCTCACCTCTCTGTCTTTTTCCAGGACATTGTCCACATTAGGAATGCTATTCCTCCTCAGCTCAACCTTATAGAGCCAATCCTTAGTTTTATTCAAAGAACAGCCCACTGCCTCAAGAGGTGTTTATGGATTCTTTCCAGGGATGATCACTCTCACCCCCTTGAAATGACTTCTTGTTATTTTGTGTTTGCTTAATTGTGTTCATGTTGTACCCCTCCACCCCCATCCTTGCCAGTAGAACCTAATCATCTTGAGGTCTAGGACTGCCTTATTTGTGCTCAAGACCTTCCACATAGTAGGTCCCTGATAAATGCTCATTGAAATCAATTAGGTGGCAGGAAAGTGGTACCACAAACTTTTAGGTGTGACTTACACCATGGGGCTGGTACTAGGGAACCTTTAAAGATGCTTAGGAGTAAAAATATGCAGCAAAGGCACTTGAGCACCCCCAAAGTGGCTGCTTTCTTCTCTCCCTACAGCTCCCCTGAGCTTGTGGCTCAGCACCTTGTGGTACGCTATGATTAGGCAGGTATTTTTGTGCTGAAGTGGAAAGACTGATAGACTTGGACCCAGGATATCTGAGTTTGAATTGACTTCTGATACAAGCTCACCTCCACAATCCTCAATGTCCTTATCTATAAAATGGAGGTCACAATGTTTGCATTATCTGCCCCAACAA
Organism: Phascolarctos cinereus; assembly: GCF_003287225.1. NCBI lineage: Eukaryota > Metazoa > Chordata > Mammalia > Diprotodontia > Phascolarctidae > Phascolarctos > Phascolarctos cinereus. Next base: position 701,271,831 of record NW_027555847.1, on the reverse strand, counting down.
ATTTGCTGTGAGGAGAGTCCTTTGTAAATTGTAAACACAATCTAGAAATACATCCTAAACAGCAAATTCTGAGTATCATTGGTACCATGATTAATGTGAAAACTAGAAGGGCTATTTAAAGAAATTTACTTGTTTGAAGAGGCAGCTAGGTGGTGCAGTGGATAGAGCACCAGCCCTGAAGTCAGGAGGACCCGAGTTCAAATGCAGTCTCAGACCAAACACTTGGCACTTACTAGCTTTGTGACTGTGGGCAAGTCACTTAACCCCAAATGACTAAAAAGAAAGAAAGAAAGAAAGAAATTCACCTGTTTGTACCAGTGCTTTGTCAGACGGATAAGACTCTTAAGCTTGGTGGGACGAGGTCTGATAAAGTCTTTTTGCAGTTCTGTGAAACAGGTGGAGAATTCACCCCCATTGTTGCTTTCAGATGATTTGATGAGATTGATATAAATTGTAGGGTCTGGTTTTGATTTTGAAACCCGTGGACCTATCATGGAAAAAATTATAATAATAAAATGCACTATATAGCTTTCAAAGTACCTTTGAGTAACATTCTAGTACTACAGACTTTGAATCAGCAGTAGCACAGGAGGCCAAAACCATACATTTGCTCTTAGCTTTAAGATGCTCTGAAAGACAAGAATGTGCACTATGCCTACTAATATTGTAGAATTGCCAAGAATGAGATATAGTGACTTTTCTTCTAAGTTATGAGATAATGTATATAAAAATAATTTGAAAAGTATGAAGTCCATGTAAATATACTTCAGGAAGCATTGATTTCATTAGTGTGGATATTTCCTCCAATGATGGAGAGTGAAATACCTACACAGTTTGGTAGGTGGTTTTAGAGTTGCTGTGGCCGAAAAATTCAACACCCTGCAGCCTATCTGGGCTCAAGCTTCTCTAGGCCTAACTGGGCTAATTTGTGCACCACAGGTGTGTGGCCTTGTTGGAACTATCAGGGCTTACATTCTAGAATTGACTAGGATGACTCTCTAGAATTGAGGGTCATCTCCAAACCGTATTGAAGCTTTAATGGGGTAGCCCTTAATGGAGGACTATGCAAATATAGGTGCTGTTGTTAATAACAACTCCTTATTGCCACGTGTATTGTGTGATCCAATGTCAATGGCCTTCTTTCTGTTCCTTGAATAAGACATTCTATCTCCTAACTGGCTGTCTCCCATGCCTGGAATTCTCTCCCTCATCATCTCTGCCTCTTAGCTTTCATGACTTCTTTCAAGTCTCAAAATCTCATCTTCTCTAAGAAAGCTTTCTCGATCCTGCTTAATACTTGCACCTTCCCTCTTCTGATTATCTCTAATTTATCCTGTATGTATCATGTTTTTACATAGGTATTTGCATATCATCTCCCTCCTTAGATTATGAGCTCCTTAGGAGATAATAGTTAAACCCATGGTACTGATAAAGTTATCAAGAAAGAGAAGAAAGGAAAGTGAAGAGAAGGGAAGAGAAAGAACAGGGGAAAGGGAAAGGGAAAGAGAAAGTGAAAGGGAAGGGAAGGGAAGGGAAGGGAAAGTCATTAATTATTTATTGAGCCCTATGGGTGGCCAATATTCTGTTTTATACTCCTAGTACTTGACTTTAAGAAAGGGTCCCTGCCCTGGAAGAGCTCATAGGACCTTTTTGGTGGAGAACATTGGTAGTCTAGATCTTGCTGGTGGTCATCAGTCTGAGCTCACAGCCTAAGGAGGGAGGGAGGAGGGAGACAACCCTGGTGGGTTGGATGTCTAAAGCTTATGGAATCATTGTGTCATAACCTCAAGGGATCAGGAACACTCTGAGACCATTTTCTAACTTTCTTGGCTCATTCCCTGACCTGGTAAACCTGGAAAACCCAAGCAAGATGTCCCAAGGCATACTGCATCAGAGTCTCCTGAGGGAACTCTGGAAAAACTCCAGAGTCCTCTTGAGCGGACACAGTCGTTAGAGGAAAATTTTATCAAGGGGAAGACAATTAAAAAGAAATTATGGAATTAGCAACCTTTATTCCCAATGATGTATATAAATTCCCAGAGTTTATGACAATCTCAAGTATGACAGTACTATTAGTCAACATGCTTTGTTAAGTACTATCTTGACTCCTTTGTGCTTAAAGGAGAGTGTAGCATTGATAATATTGTGCGCTTGCTCTCTCTCTCTCTCTCTCTCTCTCTCTCTCTCTCTCTCTCTCTCTATCTCTCTCTCTCTCCCTCCTTCCCTCTCCCTCCCTCTCTCTCTCTCTCCTGTCTCTTTCTCCTAGAAGCCAAGGCCAGGGAAAGTCTTACCCAAGGCATCGAAGGCTGGCAGCAAATCAAACTCTTGGCACCGGTTAAGAAGTTTGGATTTCAGGGTAAAGCTGAGCACTCGTGGGTTCTTCCATTTTGTGACCTTAAACTCTATTTCAAACTGCTCTTTCAGTGAACACTCTTCTAGTCGCTTCTGAATTTCCTTGATGATAGTGGACCTGTTGGCAATCTGATCACTGTAGTTTGTGAGGCAGCTGAGAAAGACAACTAAGTCTGCATCAGAGCCTCTTGGACACAGGCTCCAGTCAGCCTCAGAGACGCTCCTCAGGGTTGTGCCTTTGGCGGTGGATCCACCCTAACGGGAAAGAAAAATGGTAGATCATATTTCCTCATGATCCAGAGTTGAAAGACATCCTAACTCTACTTCCTGTGGGACCTCAGGCAAGTCCCTTAATATCTCTGGACCTCATTAAACCATTAAAACCATTAAAAGGTAGGTTCCTTTTAGATCAGAATCCTAAGACTGACCTATGACCTTAGAGGTCCTCCAGTCCAACCCATACCTGCACAAGAATCCCATTCTATAACATATCTGACAAACGGTCCAAATGTGGCCTGACCAGGAAAAATCCTAGTTATGGACACTGTACATCTCTCCATGCAACCTAAGGTCCCATTAGCATCCTTAGCACCCCATGCAATTCTGGGTTGGCTCTCCAGCTACCATTTACATGGCACAATCTACTGCATGAAGAATCTTCCCAACTGGTAGTGTCTTCCTTCTCATACTACCTATTATTTTGTTACTTTGTGTGCATAGATATATGTACATTTATTAACTTTATGTTTATGCTGTATATATTTTTTAACATATACTTGGCTCCCCAATTAGAATATAAGTTCTTTTTGAGGGATTATTTCATTTGTGTCTCTATCTCCCAGAGCCTGGTATAGTTCCAAGCATGTAGTAGGTACATAATAAATACTTGTTGATTGTTTTTTAAAATGCAAATTAAAACAACTATGTGCAGTCACTATGCTAGCCTCTGGGAATACAAATACAAAAAATAAATCCCTATTTTCAAGAAGCTGACATTTTAACAAAAGAGACAAGTTTTTTATATATATATATATATATATATATATATATATATATATATATATATATATATAATGCAAATAATATAAACAGACTAAATGAAAATGAATATAAAAGGACTAAACACAGAAGAGTTTAGTAAGGAAGGCAATAAGAGATAGGGAGGTATTGGGAAAGGCTCTGTGCAGACAGTAGAGCTTGAACTGTACCTTGAAAGAAGAGAGGAAGTCTCTGTGGTAGAGTTAAGAAGGGAGAGCATTGCAGGCATGAGGGATGCCCAATGCAAAGGCACAGAGGTGGGAGATAGCGTCGTCTGTAAAACACAGAATCAAAGACCAGTTTGGATGGATTGCAGAGTATGTGAGTGGACATCATGTACAGTGAAATTGGAAAAAATAGTTTGGGGCTAGGTTATGAAAGGCTTTAAAAGCTAAATAGGAATTTAGGAGTAATAGGGAGCCGATGGAGTTTATTGAGTAGAGAAGTGACATAGTCAGATCTCTGCTTAAGATAAATCACTTTGAAAGCTCTGTGTAAGAGCTCTAAATGAGGGGAGAGACTTGAGATGGGGGGACCAATTAGAAGACCATTGGAATAATCTAGGTGAGAGGAGATTAAAGACCTGAATTATAGTGGTAGCTATGTGAATAGAGACAAAGAATTAAATGTAGGAGATGTTACATAGGTAGAAATGAAAAGATTTGGCAACTGGTTGAATATATGTAGTGAGTGAAAGTGAGGGGTACAGTACAGGATAATGCTGAGGTTATAAACCTGGAAGAAAGAAGAATAGTGGATAGAAAGTTTCGACAGAAATAGGAGAGTTTGAAAGAGGGATGAGCTTAAGGAATAAGGCAAAGTGTTATTTTTTTTTATATGCGTTGAGTTTCATATGTTTCTAGGACATCCAGATTGAAATGTCCAAGAGCAAACTGGTAATTAGACTACAGCTCAGAGGAGAGACTGAGGTTAGATATATAAAGCTGGGTATCCATGTGATTGTGATAATCACACATAGGAACTGATGAGATCAGTGGGAGAGTATAGAGAAGAGTGCCCAAGACCAAGCTTTGGGGAACACTCAAAGTTAGGGGATATGGTATGGAAGATGCACCAGCAGAAAGACTGAGGAGTATTTAGGCATATGAAAGAAGAACCAATAAAGTTACAGAGAAAAGAGCATCCAGGAGAAGGTGGTCCACATTCGAATGCATCAGGTAGCTAAAGCAAGATGAGGCTGAGAAAAGACCACTGTTTTGTCAATTAAGAGGTCACTGGTAACTTTGGCAAGAGCAGTTTTAATTAAGTGATGAGGTCAGAAGTCAGATAAAAAAGAGGAATGAGGGAGAGGAGAGGATGTAGAGGCAGTGTGTATCAAAAAATTTTCAAGGAATTTGGCTGAGAAAGGAGGAGAGGATGTAGGATGATAGCTGCAGAGTATGGGGCTTAGTGGAGGCTTTTTAAGTACAGGGGAGATTTATACATGTTTGAAGGCAGTAGGAAAGAAACCACTTGATAATGAGGTTGAAGATGTGTGTGTGTGTGTGTGTGAGAGAGAGAGAGAGAGAGAGAG